>NC_090836.1:37854450-38158200 GCF_028021215.1 Eschrichtius robustus
CCATTACTTTTGTGGCAGGCAGAGTGATGGACCCCCTATGACCATCCTTCCCCCTGAAAAGCGCAAACCCCTCAAGCTCTATTTTTTCCAAAACCTTTGACTAAGCTCTCCTAATTGCTGGATGGCTTCAGAAAAATCTAAGGATAGGGATTCCCTGGTGGCGCAGTGGTTGAGAATCCGCCTGCCAATGCAGAGGACACGGGTTCGAGCCCTGGTCCGGGAAGATCCCACATGCTGCGGAGCAACGAAGTCTGTGCGCCACAACTATTGAGCCTGCGCTGTAGAGCCCGCGTGCCACAACTACTGAAACCTGCGCGCCTAGAGCCCGTGCTCCGCAACAAGAGAAGCCACGGCAATGAGAAGCCTGCGCACCTCAACGAAGAATAGCCCCCACTCACCGCAACTAGAGTAAGCCCGCGCACAGCAATGAAGACCCAACACAACCAAAAATAAATAAATTTATAAAAAAAAAAAAAAGAAAATCTAAGGATTATGTTTCAAGAGTCATAAATCTCCTAGGTTTGTTGAGGTTCGTTGCTCACCTTGTTTTGATTCCCCACCACACAGCCCAGTGCCTGACTCAAGTAATAGATACATAGTTGGTTAATGATTGGATAATTGCATTATAAAAGCCATGGCATCTATTAAAGCCTGTTCTTAATTAAAAGACCCATAGTACGAGGTAGTTCTGGAGTCACTTCCTCCCAAGGTTCTGATTTTCTCTGCCTGCCAACTGTAAATCTGTTGCCTCAGAGATCCTCTCCAGGGAGAACAGAGGCCAGTTAGCCCATTAACCTGGACCCGCTGGTGGTGGACTCTCTCTCTGCTCCATATAGGTTTGGCCCCATGTGCAGCTCACAGGTATCCCTGCAGGCATCTAATATTCAAAGTATCCTTCTCACCTCTACTGGAACCCTTGTAGGGTATAGGGTAGCTCTCATGCTCTGCTTTCCTTTTGCCAACAAGCGCATGGATTTTAACCTGCTTTCCTTTTCTCTTTCAGATTGCTACCACCCCTTCACTGTCCTTGATGTTCTTTTCCAAATCCAGTTCTGAAGTGGAATATGATGTCTCTAGCACTCCTCCCTTCCCCCACAACTTTCTTGTCTACCTCACACAGATGGTATTAAACAAAACCAAATTCAGCTACATACTGTTTCATGCACCCGAAACATAAGGACATAAAAAGGCTAAAACTACAAGTGTGAAATACCACCCAAAAGAAAGCTAATGTAGCCAAAGAAACTCCAAGTATAAGAGCATCACCAAAGTTAAAGAGGTTTGCTGCATGACAAAAGGTTTGATTCACTGAGAATATAAATCTAAACTTAAATGTACTAATAAAATAACTTCAAACTATGTGAAGCAGAATTTGACAGACCTACCTGAGCAACTTGACAAATCCTCTATTACAATGAGATTTTAATATTAACTTTCTCAGTGATTGGATCAAACAAACCCTAAATTAATAAGTATATAAATATTTGGCAATACTGCTACAAGATTGATCTAATATACATATGTATTTCAAACCTTGTCCATGTAATGCACTCTCTAATAAAATATTTCATACCAATTTCTCTACATAAACCTATACTATCTCCTTCCTATCCTCTCTCGGCTGAGTTCTTTGCTACTTTGAGAAATTTTAAGCAGTAAGAATTTCTGCCTCTACCACATCTGCCCACTTAGCAGTATCTTCACCTTTACTCTACCTTCTCACATTTGCTACAGATGAAGTACCTGTGCTCCTATGTAAAAGCCAGCCCCTGCCCTTGTGCTTTAGACCCCATCCCTTCTACCCTCCTTCCTCCAACTGTCCTCCTTTCCCTCCTGTTTCGTTCTTCCGGATTATTCCTATTGGCATTCCCATTAGCATAATCCTACCTCCTGGAAATACTGCTCTGCTCCCATTTGCTAGTAACTACTGTCTCCTAACCCTCTCCTCTGATACTCTCAAATCTACTCTAGTCTGGCTTTCACACCGATCACTCCACTGAAACTGTTCCTGTCAAGGTTTCCAACGCTAAATAGTGGTCTTTTCTGAGTTCCCATCTTACTATGCTATTGTCAGCATTGACCCACTCTCCCCTTCTTTATTCCCTTTCTTCATTAGCTTCTAGGACACCCATCCCCTTGGCTTTCCTCCCACTTCAGAGTTTGGTCCTCAGTCTCTTTTACTGGTTCCTCATCTTCTCTCAGATGTCTTAACATTGGAGAGTCTCAGGGCCCAGTCTCTTTGGTCCTGTCCTCTTCCCTACTCACTCCCTTGGCAACCTCATCCAGTCAGGGTTTAAGTACTGTCTATATACTAATGTACATCCCAAATGTACATCTCCAGCCCAAGCTTAGCTCCTGAAATCTAAGTTTGTTTATCGAATTACAAGTTCTCCACTTGAAGAGCTCATTCACATCACGAACTCAAGATGTTTAAAACTTAACGTCTGATCTTCCCCCAAGAACCTAACTCACCCACAGACTTCCTACCTCAGTTAATGATGATCCCATCCCTCTGCAAGCCCAAGCAAAAACCTTGGAGTCATCCTTATTCCCTCTGTCTCATACCACCTTTATTCTGTCAGGAAATCCATTTGGCTCTATCTTTAAAAGATATCCAGAATTCAACCACTTGTCTTTACCACCATGCTACTACCATGGGCCAAGCCACCATTATCTCCTCCAAGGATTGTTACACTATCCTCTTGACTTTCCTGCTTCTATCCTTCTCCTTTAGTCTATTCTCAACACAGTGGCCACAATGACCCTTTGACAGTGTAAATCACATTATATCACTTGCCTGTTCCCCCTGTCACTCAGAGTAAACGCCAAAGACCTTACAATGAAATACACCTCATTATCTGACCTCTTCTGTCACTATTCTGTTTACACCCCTCCGGTCACACTGCCTCCTTGCTGTCCTTTGAACATACCACTCAAGTTCCCACTTACCAGTATCTCCATCTATGTGCTCTGTCTTCCTGCTTAGATCCTTTGCATTCGCTTTTCCAGCGGCCTAAAATGCTCTCCCCACAGATACCCACATGACTAATTTCCTCACCTTCTTCAGATCTTTGCTCAGATGTCATCTTTTTAGTGAAGTCTTCCATGACCCCTTTATTTATAATAGCAAAAATCACCTCCAGTCCTCCTGTATTACATTCCCCCCACAGCCTTTATCAGATTCTTACACTCTTCTAATACACTTACATACTACACTCATGATTTGTTATCTGTCTTCTTCCACTAGAATGTAAGCTCTTAAGGGCAAAGATTTCTGTCTGTTTTGTTCACTGGTGTATCTCAGGCACTTCAAAGAGTTCCTGGCGCACATTCCTCTCTTTGCACGTGCTTAGTAGAAATTTGTTAAATGAAAGAACTTCTCCCCAAAAACCATCAGGGAGTTTGGGGGTTTTGAGCCACTCATTCTCCTTGCGTGGCGCTTGCAATAAACGTTTCTCTGCTCCAAACTCCAACATTAAGGTTTGTTTGGCCTCACTGTGCACATGAACCTGGGTTTGGCAACATCTTCAATGGGCTCCAATCTGGCTTTCACTTACATTTAAGACTATTTTTGTCAATGTCATTTTCATTCTCTCTGTTGTCAAATTCAAAGAGCTTTTCTCTGTCCTTATCTTATCTCTCAGCAGCATTCCAGAAGGAGGTTAACCTTTTCTTCTTTGTTATAATCTTCTCTTGGCTTCCTGACACAATGCATTCTTGCTTTTCCTCTTACCTCACTGCCTGCTCCTTCTCAGAGAGGGTACCTCCTTCACAAACTCTCTTTGCTGGTGTTCCTCAGAGTCATTCCAGGGCCCTCTTCTTCTGTTTTCTCTCTACACCTTTTCTTACGTGATCCCACCCAATAGTTTTAAATACCACCTATATTTTGATGATTCCCAAATTGGTATCTCCAGTATGGATGTCTCCTCTCAACCCCAGGTACTCATAACCAACTTTAACCAATGTCCATTGAGTGACTCAACAGCTTCATGAACCCAAAATTGAATTTCCAGTTCAAACTCGTTCCCCATACCTTCACCGTCTTAGTAAATGTCTTCTTTGCTCATCTCACTGCTCAACCCACAAGCCTCAGAATCTTTGTGATCCCTTCATTTCCGTCATTCATCACATTTAATCCATCAGAAAGCCCCACTGATTCTAGCTTTACAGCCTATCTCAAATATATCCATTTCTTTCCATTTAAACTGCCATCAACTTTGTCCATGCCACCATCATTTCCTCATTTCCCCTCTAGTCTACTGAATAGTCTTTTCCTCCCTCCCTCCCTCCCTTCATTCCTTCCTTCCTTCCTTCTTTCCTTCCTTCCCTCCTTCCTTCCTCCTATTACAGAGCAACGTGCCCACAGTGCAGAAAGCCAAACTCTGACAGCAGGTGTTTGCAGCAAAGTAAGAATTTATTTGCAGGAAGTCAAGCAAGGAGGATGGGCAGCTCATGCTCAAAAGACTCAACTTCCCAATGGCTTTCAGGCAAGGGTGTTTAAAGACAGTATTAGGGGAGAGGTTCGTAGAGTGCATGAGCACCTCTTGGACCTTCTTCTGATTGGTTAGAGGTGAAGTAACAGGGTAATGTTTCAGGAATCTCAACCTTCTGGTTCCAACCAGTCTGGGGTCTACGTCTTGTGGTCAAAATGTAGTCATCATCCTCCACCTAGTTGGGGGAGGGGGGGTCTTAGTTTCTACAGAACGACTCAAAGATACGCATCAGATTGTTATATATACCCCTTCAGGAGGATTTAGGAGTCCTGTGACCCTATTGTCCTAATCATTAACTGCTTGAGCCTGTGCTCTGGAACGCAGGGAAGGCCTAGGAGACTAAAGGCCTTTTCTCTACAAACAAGAAACAGGGAACACAGAGGGGCTTTTACCTGGGAAGGACCCCCAGGGTCCTGGTTGGTTTCAGTCTCCCCTTTTCATTGATACTCCTCAATCCTGAGAGGAACAGGGGCAGGACAAGAAAGGGGATAAAGTTTTGGATAGAGAGATTAATCATAAACTCAGCAAGGGAACTCAGCTTTAGGGGGACTCGGTTTCCCTTCCTTCTCTTTCTCTCTCTCTTTCTCCTTCCTTCCTTTCTCTTTCTGCCTACTTTGTAATCTCTTGCCTATCCCTTCCTACTCCATTCCTCGCAACAAGAAAGTGATTTTAAAAAATAAGAAGATTACTCCCTCACCCTTCCCTGGGTTCTATTGCACTTATAATAAAATCCAAACCACTTACCATGTTTTATACGACTGGGCTTCATCTAGTCCCTGCCCAACACTACAGCCCCTTCCCCTTTGCTGAACAATGCTTATCCCCATAGATTCTGCCCCAGTTCCACAGACATAGCATGTTTTCCTGTTTCAAAGCATCTGCACATGATCTTTCCTCTGCTGGGAACCTTCCTCCCGCCACTCCTGCACATCCAGCTTCTTCCCATCCTTCACGACATGCCTGAAATGTTACCACCCAGGGTAAAGTTTGCCTCATCTCTACCTTGTTTCTTTTCTAGAACTTATTATAATTTACACTTTTTTTATTGACTTAGATTGTCTGTTCAGCGAAACTGAACATAAGCTGTGTGGGCAATGACCACACTGAACTTGTTCACCATGATATTCTTATAGTCTAGGACAGAGCCTTGCAAACACGTATTTCTTGAATGAATTAAATACCGAATCAATGACATACCTGGAGGGGAGTGACATGATCAAATCCATGTTTTAGGGCAGTGGCTCTTAACTGGAGGCAATCCTCCCTCTCCCCCAGGGATGTTTGGATGTTTTGTATTGTCATGACTGGAGTGAAGGAGGACTTGCTAGAGAGTAGAGGCTAGGGTTGCTGATAAGCATCCTGTAAGGCACAGGACAGCCCTACACAACAAAGAATGATCTGGCCCCAAGTGCCCACAGTGTCAAGGTTAAGAGATCCTGCTTTAGAGAGATCAAGGTAAAATTTAAAGAATAGATTATTGCTAATCTCTTCCTCAGTTGGCAGTGGGGAGACCAATTAGAAGGTCGTTCCAGGTAAGAGAGGATGTCGTATAATGGAAAAAAGTATGTGGTAAGGAGAGAAGTAAATACACGTTTAGGATGTTTGGATATAGGGTAAATGTTTAGCGCTGACTATACTTTGTAAATAACCATTGGAGGAGGGAGAGAGTCAGACAGACAGACAGACAGACAAAGATATCCAGGATTACCCACAAGTTTCTTGTTTAGATGTCTAGATAAAAGCAGTGCATTCACTGAGTCTGAAGATATAGGAAGCTGAGCTCACTTGGAGAGGAAGATGCAATCAGTCTTGAATGAAACATGAAGTTAATAAATGGTTGGGGAACTCACAATTCGAACCTAAAAAATTCCATCGCTGAAGTAAAAAAAAAACCAAAAACCCAAGATATAAATTCTCAGAGATAAATCAAGACAAATCTTATAAAGGTGAAAACAATATGGTATGAATAAATAGCATACAGTACAATTACTACAGATATTTCACAAAAGGAAAGAAAAGAGAATAACATGAAATAAGGTAAAAAGGAATAAAACTTCAGAAATGCAGTGATTCAAAATATCTAGAGAAATCATTGAGAGCATACAATAAAGCAGAAACTGAACTTACAATAAGATGATAATGAGAGTAGGAAACCTTTAAACTGATGTATAATCCCTCTTAGCACAAGTGAGCAATTAAATGGCCAGTTTGGATTACTCATGTGAAAGGAATTTAAAAGTTTTATAATATATATAGAAAAGGTCTTTTCTATATATATCCCCTTTAAAACAATGGTGTTAAGGCTTCTCATTTTATTTCTGACCTTTATGACTTGAAGTTCTTCATCATAAAGAAGATTTATATATGTTTATAGAACCATAACATAAAAATATACTTTTGACTAAAAGAAATTATACTTTAAGATCAAGGCTTAATTGTAAAAGACTACAATATTTTAAAATAGTGGTCGTGGGACTTTCCTGGTGGCCCAGTGGTAAAGAATCTGCCTTACAATGCAGGAGACACAGGTTTGATCCCTGGTCAGGGAACTAAGATCCCACGTGCTGCAGGGCAACTAAGCCCGCGCCACAACTACTGAGCTCACGCACCTCAACTAGAGCCCACGTGCCGCAAACTACAGAGCCCACACACTCTGGAACCTGTGCGCCACAACGAGAGAGAAAACCTGCATGCTACAACTAGAGAGAAGCCCACGCACCACAAGGAAGAGCCCGCACACTGCAAGGAAAGATCCCGTATGCCTCAATGAAGATCCCCGTGTCGCAACTAAGACCCGACGCAGCCAAAAATAAATTAAATAAATAAATAAACAATAAATAAATTTAAAAACAAACAAATAAATAAATTAAATAAAATACTGGGTTGTGGTAGGCTGAGATATCTTCCCTCCAAAGATATCAGATTTTAATCCCTGGCGCCTGTAAATTTTACCTTATCTGGAAAAAGGGTCTTTGCAGATGTGATTAAATTAAGGGTCTTGAGATGGGGAGATTATTCTGGATTATCTGAGTGGACTCTAAATGCAATCACATGTAATCTTATAAGAGGGAGGCAGAGGGAGATTTGATACAGGTAGAAGTAGAGAAAACACAGACAGAAGAGGAGGTCATGTGACTATGGAGACGGATTGGAGTGATACAGCCCCAAGCCAAGGAATGCTGGCAGCCAGCAAAAGCTGGAAGGGGAAAGGAATAGATTCTCCTCTAGAAGTTCCAGAAGAAGCTAGCCCTGCCAACACCTTCATTTCAGCCCATTAATATTGATTTTGGACTTCTTGCCTCCAGAACTATGAAAGAATACATTTCTGTTGTTTTAGGACACCAGCTTGCAGTAATTTGTTATTATAGCAGCCATAGGAAACTAATACAAAAGAATATTTTAAATACTTGTATATTTAAAAAACAAGAAGGAAAGTAGGGAGAGATGAGACGAGAGATGTGCAGATATCTGATCTCAGAGGACATTGTAAACTATATGAGGGAGGTTGGTCTTGATCTTAGCTTAGGGAAGAACCACGGAAAGATTTTAATTAGAAGAATGGTATGATCACATTTGCATTTAAAAAGGATCCTGGGCTTCCCTGGTGGTGCAGTGGTTAAGAATCTGCCTGCCAATGCGGGGGACACAGGTTCAAGCCCTGGTCCGGGAAGATCTCACATGCCGCGGAGCAACTAAGCCCGTGCGCCACAACCACTGAGCCTGCGCTCTAGAGCCCGCGAGCCACAACTACTGAGCCCGCATGCCACAACTACCGAAGCCCGCGTGCCTAGAGCCCGTGCTCCGCAACAAGAGAAGCCACCGCAATGAGAAGCCCGTGCACCACAACGAAGAGTAGCCCCAACTCGACGCAACTAGAGAAAGCCCGCGCGCAGCAATGAAGACCCAGCGCAGCCAAAAATAAATAAATAAAATAAATTTTTAAAAAAATAAAAAGGATCTTTCTGACTACAACCTGGAGAAGGAGTTGGAAGGAAGCTAGAAGGAAGAATGCAAAGAGACTTCTAGGAAACAAGAAGGGGTTGCAAACCAGAGGGATTGGTGATCTGGAATGCATTAGCGGCTGTGGGGATGGTTAGAAGGGGCCAGATTGAAGAGATGTTTAGGAGAATACATGGACAAGACTCAGTAATTAATTATATATGAGGGGAGCAGGGAAGTAAGAGTCAAGCTGACTCCCATGTTGCTGACTTCAGCAACTGTTTGTCCTATTTTACTATTACCAAAAGAAGGAAATACTGCTAAAGATTTGAGGTGAAAGAAGAGCTCATTTGAATTTGAGATGTCTGTGAGACATACAAGTCAATGTGTGTTTTCTAATTTTAAAAGTAATATGATTTGTAGTAGATTATTTGGGAAATGGAGGGGAAAAAAGAAAGCAAACATCATCTTTAACCCCACTACTCAGAGACAGTTACAGTTAATACATGGGCGTATAGTCTTTTCTTTAAAGCTGTATACACACACACACACACACACACACACAAGCAATATTAGGTGATTAAAATATTGTTTTGTAATCTGTTTTTCCCTTTCACAATGAATCATGGCCATTTTTATCAATCATCATTCTTCTACAGTACTTTCAACGGCTGCTTAGGATTTCATTATATAAATTTGCGACGACTGATTTTAGCAGTCCCCTATTGTTATCAACCGCCTTTTGTCATCAAAATATATAACGAGAGGACTTTTAGGGCAGTGAAACTATTCTGTAGTTAAATGTCATTATACGTTTGTTTTCTTTTTTTAATTTATTTATTTATGGCTGTGTTGGGTCTTCGTTTCTGTGCGAGGGCTTTCTCTAGTTGCGGCGAGCGGGGGCCACTCTTCATCGCGGTGCGCGGGCCTCTCACTGTCGTGGCCTCTCTTGTTGCGGAGCACAGGCTCCAGACGCGCAGGCTCAGTAATTGTGGCTCACGGGCCCAGTTGCTCCACGGCATGTGGGATCTTCCCAGACCAGGGCTCGAACCCGTGTCCCCTGCATTGGCAGGCAGATTCTCAACCACTGCGCCACCAGGGAAGCCCTCATTATACGTTTTTCAAAACGCATAGAATGCACAACACCGAGAGTGAGCTCTGATGTAAACTATGGATTTTAGTTGATAATGGTGTGTCACTGTAGATTCTTTCACTGTAACAAACGTACCATTTTTTTGTGAGATATTGATAGGAAGGGAGGTCGTGTACATGTGGAGGCGGGAGGCATATGGGAACTCTCTGTATCTTCTGCTCAACTGTGCTGTGAACCCAAAACTGCTCAAAAAAATAAAGTCAAGTGTATTATGATGAGCATCCTTGTATGTAACTCTGTTTGCATATTCCTGACTATTTCCTTAAGATAAATTCCAGTAAGTGGTATTGTCTGGTCAAAAGGCATGCTCATTTAACAACTTGTTTGTGTTACCGAATAGCCCTCCAGAAAGTTTATGGTAAGTTACACCCGTACTAAGAGAGTACACTTGAGTTGATTTCTCATCCCTGACTCAACACTGCCCATATTGTATTTCACTCCACACCTCCATTTACCCCATCCTCAAAATAATGCTATCAAAACATTATTGGATGTTTTCATCAAAAACACCCCTATTTTCTTAACCACAATATAGTACCAAGTTCACTCTGTGTTTTGACTACCAGCTAGCTGCATCTCTGAGAAAATGTATGCCATGCTAATTTGTCTTTATTTAAAATTTCAAAGAAGTTCCCACATGGATCCCAGATGTTGACCATTTAATGCAAGAAGGTGTTTCCTCATTATACAAACATGGTATGTGTCCTAAATATTGGCATTGTTTCATTTATGAATCACTTAAAATAACTACATCACAAAAAACAATGGTTCACGTGTGAGTCATAAATTAAACAATGCCAATTTTTTGATGTGCACCACATTTGTATAATAAGGAAACACCTTCTTGGATTAAATGGTCAACATCTGGAATCCATGTGAGGGTTTTAAAAAGTTAGTGTTACATTTTCTTAAATTTTCCCATTGTAGAAAGAAATCCTAAATGGAGGCAATTTTTACAAAAATTTCCCTGCTCCAAATATCCTTGCAAGTAGTGCATTGCTTGGTTGGTACAAAAGCCTAAGTCAAAGCAATATAGTCAAATTCCATTACAGGGAATGCCATAGGAGTCTAAGTCTTCTGTTTTCATTTATTTTAGATCTTATGCTGTGATACTGAGGAACACAGTTGTAGTGGATTGAATAGTGGTTCCCAAAAACAATACGTCTGTGTCCTAACTCCTAAAACCTGTGAATATGAACTTATTTGAAAAAAAAGGGCCTTTGCAGATACAATTAAGGATCTTTAGATGTGATATTCCTGGGCTTCAGCTCTAAATCCAGTGACAGGTGTCCTTATGAAAGAAAGGCAGAGGGAAGTTTGTGACATAAACACATAGGAGAGAAAAACATAAGAAGTCAGAAGTAGAGACTGGAGTCACACAGCCCAAACCAAAGAATTCCTAGAGGCACCACCAGAAGCTGAAGAGGGGCTTTCTAAAACCTTCTGAGAGACCAAGGCCCTGCTGACATCTTGATTTTAGATTTTTAGCCTCCAGAACTCTAAGAGAATAAACTTCTTTTATTTTAAGCCACACAGTTTGTGGTAATTTGTTATGGTAGCCTAGACAACCACCATGGAAATTCATTGTAATAGGATTAGATTTACATTATGGATTGGTTATGACACGCACTTTTTTCAAATTTAACATGCTTGATATTTTGACTTTTGATTAGCATCAAGCACTTAACGGTTCTATTTTGGGTTTAGATAACATTCAAGGCTCTCTTTTAACCTTGGAATGTTCTGATCCCAAAAGATTCTCTCCATAATTTCTGTTGTTCAAGCACATTTGAGAGAATATCCATAGAGCTGTGAGAGCTGGGGAATTCTAGACTAGATAGGCAAAACAGCCTTATCAACGAAGCCTTCAAAATGGTGACACACGTCAGATACCCATTTGCTTACTTGACTTCTGCCCATGTTGTGAACAAAAATATGTACCTGAAAAAGCTAACTAATGTATCAATGTGACCATAAAGCACAATTAAAGAGAGGTAGACTATTATCCTACACTAGTTATGTTTGCTGCTGGCTACGTACTGAAATCCATGTGTATACACTCCCTTGGATTTTGAATGGATGGGGGATGTTTTGATAAATTTCATGGTGGATTTTTGGAAGAGGCTCTCCAGTTAGTATATTTGATATTCCTTGATATTCAATACCACTGAAAGTATAAGCCCAAACTTCCTCAATTTTCATTCTACATCTAATGTTTGCTGGGCTTTCATTTAGTTAAAAGAAATAACAAGCATCAGATTGTTTTTCTTAAGTAAATTTTTGGTACAGGAGCCCATGATCATTCTTCCCATGACCTACCATCTCCTGGCCCCATCCTCTGGTCCACCTCAAGAAATGAAGGAGTTACAAAGAAATAATATTATGCAGCTGTCATAACCAGTTTAAAGAATTTTTAATGGCATGGGAAAATACTCTCTATAAAGCTAAGTAAAAAAAAAAAAAAGAGGATAAACTAGATATACACTAGGATCCAAATTTGTTTAGACATACACATTTACATACACATACATTCAAAAGTGAAAAATTTTCACAAGAGCTAAATTGGCTATCTCCAGATGGCAGAATTACACATGAATTTTTCTTTGTTAGCTACATTTTCAAGTGTTTCTTAATAATGAGCATGTATAGCTTTTATAACCAAAAATACTAATGTAATGGAACCCAACTAACAGCTGGAAGCTAAGAACCATCTTTGGGGGGCTAGTACTTTGTCCTTAAGGTATTTGCTTATTTAAGAACTGGTTTATAAAGTATATAAATTAATTCTGCAAGATTTTCCGTATATAATCAAGAATACTCATCATCCTGATTTCCTCCCACTTGTGTTATTTGCTTTTTCTTCGCTCTTAACCACTCACCATGGTTGCAAGTTGATCTGAGGCTGGGAAGGTAGAAAGACGAAAGTAGAGAGTAGGGTGCACTATGAACAAAAAAGTCACTATATTCTTTCCTTAGACTCTTTTTGACTCCTCTTGGGACCAATTGTGGCCTAAATGGAGGGGAGAGAGCACAGAAAATCAGCAATGCCAAATAGCTTGTATTTTTCTGAAAAATGGAGCACTCAGTAATCACCCCCCAATCCACCACCACCACTGCAAATGGATAGATAGGGTTTTGGAGGATGTTAGATTATCTTTTACCCCAAATTTACTGGATCCAGTCACTGGTAACACAGACTATTTCAAAAATAGTTTGGCAAGAAGACTAGATCATAAGTTCCTTAAGGGCAAGGACCATGCTCTCCCTCATATTTGTTTACATAGAGCCTAGGACAGTGCCTCACACATAATGCCTAAGAAGTGTTGAGACCCAGGAAGAAAAAATATTTTTGTGGATTTCAAGAGTGCGGAGGCAGTGTCTAACAAGCTTACGAGCGCAGTGGAATGAGCTTTGTTTTATGAAAGGCCAGCGGAACTTGACGAAATCACTGGTCATCAAGGAATCGGTGGCGGAGCAAGCTGGGGAGTATGTACCTTTGCAAAAGATGCATCAGAATGGGGAACGAAGGGGGCCAGAAAGGACATATGTGGTTTATAGTTAATTATGCTTTTATATTTGAAAAGTGAAAAGAAGTATATGTATGATTCTAAGGGGGTGGAGTGGGAGGTGTGTGTGCTGAAGAGTATTATGAGGTATATGCCAAATCTGAGCACATACCCAAAACTGGCTGGAAGGTATGGCATGTTCAAGGGTACGGATTTTTTTTTTTTTTTAATATTTACTTATTTGGCTGTGCCAGGTCTTAGCTGCAGCGTGCAGGATCTTTCTTTTTTTTTTTCAGTTGTGGCATGCAGGCTCCTAGTTGCGGCATGCATGTGGGATCTAGTTCCCTGACCAGGGATCAAACCTGGGCCCTCTGCATCGGGAGTGCAGGGTCTTAACTGCTGGACCACCAGGGAAGTCCCAAGGGTATGGATTTTTAAAGACTGTGAACCACTAGACTGAATAATTAGGTTCCCCATTCAAACCACTTCATTACTAAGAAAACAGAGTTGCCTTTTAAACATCAGTGATCGTGGCCTCACTGTCTCCAGATCCAGTGACCATTCCAAACCTGGTTATATACTTCCAACCCTTTATACTTAGCATTCTAAAATATTTTCCTGTATAAAAGCTGGAAAAAAAAAAAAAAAGCTGAAGGATGGTGTTCACCATTTTTTTCCTTCTCTTCCACCTAAGATAATTAGACAATGTCTTTTAAAAAATTTTAAACACTTTTGCCTGCAGGCTTATATGGTCCTGGTGTTTTCTAGAGTAGGTTAGTCTGGAAAGCAGACAGAAAACATACTCATGGGTGATCACTTGGAGAAAAGGAGTCTGCATTTAGAAAACAAAGGGAAATACATGTGTAAGAACACTGTAGGTGGAGGGAGCGTTGGTAAAGCACAAGTTAAAGGGGAAAGGAGACCCTTGTCAATTAGCATATGAAGCTCAGCACTTCTCTCTAACAAATTGGGTAAATGAAGGCAAAGTCAAGGCACAGCAAGCATATGCCTGTGGACCATGTTCATGTGTTTGTATGTGTTTCCTAAGTACCCCTAATATATTCATCCAAGATGTACTTTTCCTAAGCCTTTAACACATTCTGAGGTAGAAACCAATTAAAAGATGTATCTGTGTATACGATTATCAGGCCAATCATACAGAGAGAAGCCTCCGGTGGGTCTCAGAGCTCGAGATGAAACCCTGGGGGAAGATCATTTAAGCACCAAGTAGCCCACTTCTAAAACCTGGGTAATCGGATGGCCAAGACACAGGTTTCTCTCATTTGATTTTCAAGTTATTCTCAAGAAACATTGACCATAGATAAGCACTCTATGATTTCTAGCAACAAGTGATAGAAAAATACACTTCCATTTCATACTTAAAACACTCCTGAGTGACTATTCTCTACAGACCTCAAAGTTGAAGACTTTTGTGATTCTTTACTTTCCCAAAACTTCAAAATTAATAAAGAAGATACTGAAGAGAAAATCATTCCCCAAGTAAGAGATTATAAAGTACAACGTGCTTCTGAATTTCTTTAATAAATTTCTCTGCAATCCTCAAAATGGATGTCTTACAATGCATCCGACAGCTGGGTGAATACATTCACAGTGGTATACACCCCCGCATGGTTGGTTAGATTTCAAGAGCTGAAACTTGACTGCCAGGGGTCAAATCCCATTTATTACCCTCAGTACCTTGGGCAAATCACCCTAACCATACTGGTCTGGGTCCCTTGTCTGAGTAACAAGAATCCTAATAATAATAGTCTCTACACTTCATAGGGTTATTGTCATGAGGATTAAATGAGTTAATCCACATTAAAGGCTTATTAGCAGTCTCCAGCACACAGAAAGGACCTGATAAATGTAAATGAGGTTAACGTTATACAAAGAAAAGAAACCGTATCATAAATCATTTTAAGACAGGTTTTAAAATTTAAATTGTTGTCAGCAGATCCCTGCCTCTGCTTCCCACAAAGAGGGACTGAGACAATCTTCTTCTGAGATGATTTTTGACCTTGTGATAAAGACATAAGCTAGCACACACCAAATCAAGTTCCATTCATACAAAATAATGCCCTGGTGTTGACAAAAACCATTATCATCTGAAATATTACCTTTGCTAAAACTCTAAACCCTCGAAGTCTATAGCTAAGAACATAAGCAAATTAGAAGCTACTCTCTTTATGCAGCTTTCTCACTAACAAAATTCCACATCATGAACTTCTACTAATGTTTCTTGCTCACAGATTAATAGCAACCTAGTTCAAAACCACATCATTTCCTTTTTCGGCCTCATTTCCTTCAAAGTGAAACATAATTTTTTCTTGGACCTGGAATAAAAAATTCTAGATGAACTAAGCAAATCGTTACCAGAAATGCAATTTTATAATAATACTATTTCAGAGTACTCAAAAAACATAAAACATCTGTGCTGATGTTTTTGTTAATACATAAAAAATAACCTAATATATACTGCATACCACCTAAATGGAAAATTGAGTCTAAAACTAGAAGTGCAAACAGAAATCACTATAGATCTCATCAGTATCGGGTTCTGAAGCCCAGTTGGGAACATTTTAAGAACTGTGACACTTCTTTAAGTCTTGGCTGGAGGTCACAAACCGCTTGGCACAGATGTTTTGTTTGGCCAACACAGTATTTTAAAAATTATTAAACTCAAATATCTTTAGGTGAGTCATGCCCTCTATTTACCTGACAGGCCCTTAAAGGCATTTTATTTGGCAGACCCTGATTAAGGCCCATCCTTACAGAAAAGAGATCAAATGATAATCATTAGTTAAATGGGTCCCTCCCTCACTGATGGCCTGATAAAGTCCAGAGCCTTGGAAATTAAAGATACTAACAGTTACATTCAGAAACTCTTCTAGTTGCTTGTTGGATTAATTTTAAATATATACTTTCAGTGCATGTATCTAACAGTGGCTCATTTGATTAGGATCTCTGAGCTGAGTGGTTAAAAATCATTTACATCTGGATACTGAAAGAAACCAGAAAGTAGAGAGTTTTTAAAAAATGTTCTTTTGATATGAAAATTTGTACTGAAGTCCAAATTTCACATAATTTTCAAAAAATTAAAAACATTCAGTCATCGTTGGTTTTTCTTCATATAAAAGGAAGTGAATTTGCTCAATGCACTATTTAGAGAGAAACTAATTTCTACTAATGTATTTTGATGAATATTTATATATATACACATAGAGACACACGCATATATACACATATTCAGAGCAAGGACTGAGCTGACCATTATTCTCGTTCTTTTCAGTTCCATCGTACTTTCTGGGAGATTCTGTTCCACTTACAAATTAAGTCTGAGTCTAGGACCCAAATAAGAGAACACTGGAGAGGGTTTCCTAAAACATTAGTCCATGCTTCACTCCAAAGGTGTTAGGTTTTAGGCACTGATGAGACACAAGCTAGCAGGCTTAAGAGTCCAAACATTAATAGTTAACTGTTCTTTACGTTAACGTGGCAGAATGCTTCCATTCACACTGAGCCAGTAAGTACACCCTTGTCTCTGGCATCCTCTTCAGAACACAAATACAAGGCACCTTGCAGTGACTTTGCTTCTGGGGCCAATGCCCCTGGACTCTCCAGGATTAGTCTCTCTGAAGGTACTGGTGAATTCTCCCTCCATCTTGGACTCGAGTGCTGTTGGGAGATTTCCCAGAGTGAAGGACATGGAGAAGGGAAACCCAGAGCAGATCGTTGGAGGGGGTCCTCTTGAAGGACTACTTCTTGGATGCATCTGTTGGAAAGCACTTCCTTTTCTTTGGAATTCCGCCATTTCATCCTTCTGTTCTGAAACCAGATTTTCACCTATTGAGAAAGTAATTGGACAAAATGATCACTGACATCACGTTACTTCACTTTGGCATTTTAAACTGTAATTTCTTCCACTGTGCCTTCCATAGAATACCTTATCCTGAGAGCCAGCCTAGCAAAGTCCTTGTGGCTTTTTACTTCAGAAATATCTGAGAAATTACTTTAGTACAGCATCTCCACACACTTATGAAACAAAACAACTGTGGTAAGCTGGTGACATCCTGAAAGTCAGACATCTTTCAAGACTGATTTAACTCTCTTCGATATTTTAAAACCTCATTTAGTCTGTGCTAAATTATTTATCCAAAGGAAATGTTATTGACTAGTAATAGCATCTGAGCGTTTATTTTGTGCCAGGTGTCAGGCCAGGCACTCATCGTGGATTATACAATTTGATCCTCACAATGACTGCAAGAAGTCCTTATTTCACACATAAGAAAACTGAGGTTCAATGCAATGAACCAGTTCAAGGTCACATAGCTAGTAAAATAGAAGCATTTAGGCTAGAATCCGTGACAGTCCCACTCCAGCGCTGAGGCTCTTATAAACATTCAGACATCATCAGAAACTTCTGGAGACTAAATTAAGATTACATTTTATAATGCTTGGATAAATTGCAAGCTTTATACAATGTCCAAGTCCTAGTACTTCCAGGATTTATCAAACTCAAAGAATTAGGCTCAATAAATAACAATTGATTGTAATTAACATAAAAGTGCTTATGATGGTAGTTTCTAATTTGAGCCATACCTTCCCCCACCCCGCTTGAGTCTCTCTTTACTACTAACCTCCCTCTGACTGTGTAGTCAACTGTGCCTGAGCAGGAAACTTCACAACTGGTTTCCTGATAGCTTAAAAGCCAATCACATTGCTTTCCTGTGCATTACATTGCACCCTTTTTTAGTAGCTTTCTATTTTTAAAACAAAAACTGGAAAATTTTTACCTAAAGAAGTAATTACTAAAGTGTACCAACCAGATATTTCTCCCAATGAAGTAAAAAATTCTACCTGAGATGGTCTTTCCAGATTGGGAGAACAATTCTTTCATTCTTTCAACGTGATGGGCAATGTCCAAAATGGCTACAAAAGAAACCTACCACAGGCAGTTGAGTCCGAAAGACTGCCATCTCAGCTGTAATCCTGTGATTCAGGCTTTTCACAAGAAACCAGTCCTAATGCATACATAGCAGAGCATTTGCTTCTGTTCACAAACTCATTTATTATTTGCAGTAGGCATTTACTCCCAGAATGCCTGCCAACTATTTCTAACGGGTTTTCACCAAGACAGTTATTTGTTGCCATTAGTGATTTTTGCCTTTCTCATCACATTAATTATTTTCTTCTCCTCTTAGCTTTTCTGTATATCTAGAATTTTTTTGAGTAATATCTCAATTTAAAAAAATCATGAAAGGAGTTTCTTCCTAATCAGTGGTATTGGGACAAATGTACATATTTGGGAAAAATCATAAAATAAAATTTCTGCCTCTCAACAAATACAAAAACAAATTCCAGATGGATTAAACAGCTAAACATAAATACAAAACGATAAAAATTCTAGAAGAAAATATAAGAGATGATCATTACAGTCTTGGGCAGATGAATGTTTTCTTAAGCATGACATAAAAAAATAAGGCTACAAAGGGAAAACTAGATCTGACTACATTAAAAAAAGAGAAATTTTTGTACAAATAAAGATGCCACAAGCATATGAAAAAGCCACAAACTACCCAAAAGAATTAAAAGCAGGGACTCAAGGAGATATTTGTACACACAATGCTCACAGTAGCATTATTCATATTAGTTAAAAGGCGGAAGCAACCCAACCCAAGTGTCCACTGATGGATGAATGAATAAACAAAATGTGGTATATACATACAATTGAATATTATTCAGTCTTAAAAAGGAAGGAAATTCTGACACATGCTACACCATGGATGAAACTTGAAGACGTTATGCCTTGTGAGATATTCCAGTCACAGAAGGACAAATACAGTATGATTCCACTCGTATGAGGTGCCTGGAGTAGTCAAATTCACAGAGACAGAAAGTAGGATGGTGGTTGCCTCATGCCTGGGGGGAGGGAGGAATGGGGAGTCATTGTTTAACGGGTGCAGAGTTTCAGTTTCGAGAAATGAAAAAAGTTCTGGAGAGGGATGGTGGTGATGGCTGCATAACAAGGTGAATGTACTTAATGCCACTGAATCGTATACTTCAAAAAGGTTAAAATGGTAAGTTTTATGTTATGTGTATTTTACCACAATAAAAAAAAAGCCACAAGCTTGAAGGGGATTTTTGTGACAGCTGTTAATAGGAAAATGTTACAAACCATAATATTCCAAATATTTTGATTAACAGCCAAAATAATTGCTGCATATCTATAAACAAAAAGACAATAGAAAAAAAAAAATGGTGCAGCCACGAAAAGGTTAAATTCAGATGAAAAACGACCAGTAAAGCGATTAAAAGATTCCCAAGTTCTGATAATTAGGAAAAAATAACAAATACAACTGCCCATGAGGTTGGCAACATTTTCAAAAATTTAAATAGTGGAGGGATTGCAAAAAAAGGACTGTTTTATTAGTAAGAGTAAAATTTGATATAATTCAATATCTTGATACAATATTTGGAAAGGAATTTTTAAATTGATCACAACTTAAAATGTACATAAACTTTAACTTATAAATCTGACTCCTAGTTCCCTATCTTACAGAAATATTTTTAAAGTGCATAAAGATATGCAACAGTAAAAACTAGGAAGTAACTTAAAGCTGAGGATGGCTAAGTGAATTACAGTACATCCATGTAATGGTCTGCTCTGAGACACTCACTAAAAAAGAATGAAGTAAATGTGTATGCAGACATGGAAGGATGTATCCCGTGACATTTGAGTGGGGGGAAAGAAAAGCAAAGTGCAAAACAATACTCATTGTCAGCAGCACTAATCATAATAGCCAAAAAATGGGAACAATCCAAACGCCCACCATTAGAATGGATAAACCCTGGTATACCACGTAACACTACACAGCAATGAATGTAAATGAGCTACTGTTACAACACAGCCACATGGATGAATCTCGCAAACATATGGTAAGTGAAAGAAGCCATATACCAAAGAAAATGTACTGAGTGATCCTATCTATATAAAGCACAAAAACAGGCAAAACTAATCTATGCTGTTCAAAGTCAGGAAGGAGCAGGTATTGACAGGGAGGGGGCACACAGTGGGCTCCTGGCCCGGTGGTGATGTTCTACCTCTTGAGCTGTGTGCTGGTTACACAAGTGATTTGTATTATCCTTCAGAAAATGTTAAAATATATGCAGAGTGTGATGCCATTTTTATTTAAAATTATATACACGATTCTAGGTCTCAGCTTCTTCATTTGTAAAACAGAAATAGCAAAAGTCGCTACTTTTATTATCTGTAAATAACATCAAATGTAAGGGCATAGAGTAGTCATTATGAAAGTATCTGTGTTTTTATACGTTTGTGCATATATGACACACATATAAGTTTATTTTAAAAATAATACATGATACGTCAATAAACTCAGACAAGAGCCATATATAAATGACAGTAGTAACCAGGGAGTTGGATTGGAAAGGGAACAGATATGTTTTCATTTTTAACTTTACCAATCTCCCTTTTGTTTGAATTTACCGTAATAAATACCATGTAGTAACTGTGTAATTAGATATAGTGTACATGCAAATAAGAAAACGTTAAATTACTTCCGAGCTGTTCGCCAAATTCAATAAGGTAAAAAGCGTTCATTCCTGAGGCACTTGAATTTTAAAAACGATATAATCGACTATGTAAAACCATGTGCCTATGGGTAACAACTGGGAGATAACATACAAATATGGAAACAGTTTGTTATCTCAGAGTGGAAATATTATGGTCATGCCCTCATAAATATTCCTTAATAGGCTTGCTGCATTCCCTTTTCAACAGTTCATTGTAAAGAAGATGCTATGTACTATCACGGACTTTCACGCTTTCTCAGAGCACTGTCAGATCAATCCTAGCCACTTTTTTTTTTTTTTTAGTTAATTAATTAATTTATTTTTGGCTGTGTTGGGTCTTCGTTTCTGTGCGAGGGCTTTCTCTAGTTGCGGCAAGCGGGGGCCACTCTTCATCGCGGTGCGCGGGCCTCTCACTATCGCGGCCTCTCTTGTTGGCGGAGCACAGGCTCCAGACGCGCAGGCTCAGTAGTTGTGGCTCACGGGCCTAGTTGCTCCGCGGCATGTGGGATCTTCCCAGACCAGGGCTCGAACCCGTGTCCCCTGCATTAGCAGGCAGATTCTCAACCACTGCGCCACCAGGGAAGTCCCCTAGCCACTTTTGATCTTTTAACACCTACCTCAAGTTCCAACTCAACCAGAAGCCCCCAGCCTCCCAAACCTGCACACTTTCTCCCCTCTGACTCTTGGTGTGTCTTATCCATACCAATGCGATGCAGGCCAGGCCCACTGAGCCCCCCACGTGATCCTCTCTCAGGCCCAGCAATTCCTCTGAGGATCAGGTAATTCCCATCACTAGACTCCCCAGGAGCATAGGAACCAGTCCTATGACCATCCTTTCCAGAGATGGGGATTAGTGTAAGGCTCCAGAGAGATACATAAGTTCTAGGAGAACCACTGATCTAGCTCCTTTATTTGGCAGTATATCTAACCTACCAGGGGCTGTTTCCTATATTAATGTCTTATATTGTTATCTAACTGTTCATGAGCTTCTGCTTTGTTTTCCCAGTTGGTTGTATAAATTCCTGGGGTGCAAGGAGTGTTATCTTAATCAGTATTCATCAATATTCCCTCTTACCTAGCACAGTGTCTTACACACAATAGACCATCAAGATATACCTATTGATTTGTCTGTCACAGACACAAAATTGCTCTGTGACATAGACAGAATTCCTATATTTGTCCCTGTTTTTAAAGTGAGAAACTGAGGCACAGAGCAGTCAATTAAGGTTATGGGCTCATTAGTCCCACACACGAGGAAAGCACAGACTGGCTGATCTAGGACAATTATCCTCTACCACACCTCGTACTGCTTCCTACGACTATAAAAAGTCAGGGGACAGGGGGACAGATCACTTCCCTAGGGAAAAGAAGCAAGGTTAAGAAGGGTTTCATCCAAAAATAACTGGTTTAATAACATCCAAAGTTAGAAACCAGGTCATTTGTATTGAGGGAAGTACAGTAGAGCATGGTGGTTAACACAGAGCCTCTGCTAGCACTTTAATGCCTTTATGCTGATTCAAAAATTCCAGGTGGAAGGAGCCTTGCACCTGGAAAGTCAGTTTGACAAGCAGAGTACCTGCTGCATTTCAGTTGCTGCCATCCCTCTTAGCCAAATGCCCTTGTGCAGTGAACACCCTGCACAACTGTACATGGTGGCTCCAGGTTAAAGAGAATGCAAACTCCAGAGTCAGATTGCCTGGGGTGGGAGCCCAGTTCCAAAGCAGCTTCACTATGTGACACTGGACCTCTGTTTACCTCTCTACATTTCCTCATCTAGAAAATGGGGATATTTCATATGGTGATTATAAGAAGGATTAAATAGGAAAATGCTAGTGCCTTATACTGTTAATTGTTTATAAGTAGGCCAATCTTTAAATGGAGTATGCTGCACTTCCCAAAAGGCCAGAAAGTCTCTTTCAAAATTATATGAAATATCATTGTACAAGAAAGGTTTGTAAAGGTTGCAAATGTGAAACTACTTGACTGTACTTGACATAAGCCCACAGTGCAAAATAATGAAATCTATTAAGAGGTATTTATGAGTCACCCATTCATGCCTTGATTTTGGACTGGAAATGAAGAAAAAGACAGGAAAATTGGTTCCTGCTTTTGAAGGCAATTATGTAACCTGTTTCCCTGAAAACAGAGCAAACAATGTAATGATGTAAATGCCACAAGCCTTCGCTTTTCTCTTCATTTGGGAAGAATTAATCAGGCGAAAACCTAGACTTCTTCAGCAAAGGGACCGATTTCCAAATAGGAATTGTGACATATATATCCACCCACTAAAAAATTATGAAAGTCATTTCAATAATGCTTCAGGGTCCAGTGCTATGCCTACTACAACACATAGTTACCAAACGAATGGATATCATTGGATTCCTTCAGAAATCAGGAGCAGTAGATATCCTCCTGCTCATTAGTACCTGTGATTCCTTTAGTCCCAAGTTGACGGCAAGTTTCTTTCGGTCTGTTTTGCTGATATATTTCTGCTTCTGAAACATTTTCTCCAGAGCCTTTCTCTGGTCCTCAGAAAAGACAGCTCTTCTTAAAATACCCCTCCGAGCTTTGGAATTAGATTCCTGTGTCAGAAGAGGAAGCACACTCTCTTCTCCTAGAGGGGAGAAAAGATACAAAAGGCCCCATTAGCTGTATGGAGAATTCCATCTGTCTTTTCCATGACAATATCCTCCTTCTCTGTACCATGGCCAAATTATCTCATCTCTGAACTCTGCACATTTAGAGAGCTTCTTAACCTTTTTCTGGTCATGGACTCCACTGAGAATCTGATAAATGTTCTTTGCTCCCCATTGGGAAAAAAAAAGTACATATGCTTGCCTTCCCAATTTTGCATGCCATGTCAGAAAGTCCATGGTCCCAGGTTACAAAGCTCCAATGCAGAACTAGTAGGTGGTTTAAATACTTAATTTTTCTCTAATTCTTCATTTATTTATTCATTCATTTATTGTCTCAAACTGTTGAACACTTACCATATGCCAGGCACTCCTCTCAATACTACACACTGAGAAATAAGACATATGTTTTATCGTACTCATTACCTATAAAATCAAGTGGGAGGCATTTATTGAACCAGCATCACAAGTGTGATGAAGTATTCCTAAGGAGAGGGTGCACTGGGAGCACAGAACGATGGGCTTAATCTTCATCTGGGATGTCAGGGAAAGCTTGCAAGAGTCAGAGATGTTTAAACTGAGAAGGAAGGTTTGGAAGACCTCCGATCACCCCCTCCCTGATTCTGCTGATCATCAACTCCTTCAGGGCAGAGACATTCACTACTTTTTCTGCCTTTCTACGGCTAGCACAACACTGGTTCCCACCGTCTGTGAGTTTCATTCATCATTCGCTATTCATTTATTCAGCTTCCAAGCTGTGGTAGGAAGAATAATGTCCTTTCCAAAGATGCCCATGTCCTAATCCCCAGAGCCTGTGACCATATTACATTATATGGCAAGGGGTAATTAAGGTTGCAAATGGAATTACAGTTGCTACAGTTGTTCAGCTGAACTTGAGGTTAGGAGAGTATCCTGGAGTATCCAGGTAGGCCCAATGTAATCACAAGGGTCCTTATAACTGGAAGAGGGAGACCAAAAAAGGAAGTCATAGTGATAGTTTTGAAGATGCTACACTTCTTCCTTTGAAGACGGAGGAAGGGGCCATGAGCCAAGAAATGCACTAGAAACTGGAAAGGCAAGGAAACAGATTCTCCCTTAGAGCCTCCAGAAGAAATGTAGTCCTGCTGACACATTGATTTTAGTTCAGTGAGACCCATTTCAGGCTTCTGACTTCTATAACTGTACGATAATAAGCTTGTATTGTTTTAAGACATGAGGTTTGTGAACATTTGTTACAGCAGCAAGAGGACACTAATACGCTGGGTATCTGCTGAGGAAACCAGACAAACAGCACATTGTCCCTGGCCTCAAGAAGCTCACCTTCTCATGGGAGGTCCAATAGATGAACATCACTCCAGAATACAGGCACCAGGGGAGCAGGGACTCCAGTTTACGATTGTATCTGGTATGCATTTTGGTGCTTAATAATTATTTCTAAATAAAGAAGCAAGTGCATGTCTTAAGTACTGAAATAGAATGATCCCTACAATGCTCTGGCATCACAAAAAAGGAAGTGATGAGTTCGAGAAAATAGTTAGGTTGAGTCAAGTCTAAAAGGACAATTCAGTTCCAGAGAGAAAGAACCAAGGCCAATCCAGGCAGAGTGACTAGCATGTCTCAAAGCACTAAAAGCACAAAGGAATAAAGTCTCTCCAAGGAAAAGTAAGCAGTCTGCAAGGCCTTGGAAGGGCATGAAACAGAGGATGCAAGCTGGCAACCGTATCCAGCCTGCAGACGGGTTTTGTTTAGAGTGTTGGTTAAACATTCTGATTTAGTCGTTCACGTTTAATAACTGGGAGGTTTCATATGAAGTCCAGGTTTCTAACATCTCTTCAAAGGTAACCACACTAGGCTCACCTTCCCATAAAGCAAAGAGCTACCAGAGTGAGTGGCAGGTGCCCCCTTTAGATGGCGCATGTGGTCCCCAGTTTGCCATAGCCTCACCTAACTTGCTTCTTATCTGACAGGCTCTTGAAGACATCTAGACCCTCTGGCACAGAGATTATGGAGTAAAGTCGAGCCAGACCATAGAGGACTACAAGGGTTTGGAACATTACCCAACAGTTAGTGAAGACCAACAGAATATGTTTAAGCAGGGTGTGACGTGATAATAATAAACCTACACTGAGCACTTCTTCTGTACTCATACTTACTATGTTAAGCCGCTGACATGCATTATTTCATGTAATCCTCCCAACCTATCTATGCCATGAATGCTACTGTTATTCTTCCCATTTCACAGATGAATAAAAAGAAGCTTAGGTAGCTTACGGAACTTTGTCCAAGGTCACGTGGCTAGGGCTTCAAACCCAGGAATACTGATTCCAAAACAAATGCTCTTAACCCTACACTGGACTGACACAATCTGACTTGTACCTTAGAAGGAAAATGTCAATAGTGGATAAATCTCGTCAATTTTACCTCTGTAATATAATAGCTTCCCTTCCTATTTGTTTAAAAGATTGTAAACATCTCCCAGCTAGTCTCTCAGCTCTGGATTGTGCCTCATTCTGATTCATCCTGACATTCCCAGAACTACTGGCCTCTCCCTCTTTCTTCCAGGTCTGTAACACCTGCATCTCCGTAGAAACGCCAGAGCTCCTGGGACGTAATCAAGCCCAGTTCTTTACAAAAGTCTACTTTTACTGATGCCCTTCCCATTCATCCTCTCATGGGATCTTGGTTAATCCTCCATCTACAGAACCAATTATTTTTGCCTCTTTCACACCGAGGTCATATCTTGAAATCAGGCTTTGGCACCTGGATTCACTATTTCTTTCTCAGAGATTTGAATAGTTTTCTGCAATATTTGTCAATAATAAAAAGAGTATAAACATCTCAATATGTTCATATCTTTCTAAATGCTTTCCTTCTCTGAACTATCCTTTGTATAGAGACCATGGAATTGGCCCTTCTGCACTATTTCAGATCACAGATTCATCTGCTGAGACGGTGTCTCTCTAGGAAGCCTCAGGACAAAAGTCTCTGGAGGATGGAAGAACTGGGTTTGAATCTCAGCACTTGGAGTGAGTTACTCTTTCAGTTTATTTTACAGAGTTTCTTTAAGGATTTGATGAAATAGCACAAAAAATTTCCAGTGCCTAGCCCACAATAAGGATCCCTCAAATCTATTTCACTGGCCCCTGTTGGATTTCATTTTATTCTTATAAGAATCATATGCCACAGACATCCTCTGTACAGACGAAGAAGTGTTCAGAGCAGTGAAGATCCAAAGCAGCACAAAGGACACAGATCTCAGGGGTAGCAAGACCCTCTGAATCCAAATTCTTGGCTGCTTCCTATGCTTCCCCACACTGTTTCTTGGTGGGTCAAGAATGGGAAGAAAGAAACATTTATAAGCATAGCCAGAGCTCCTGTCTGTGTCTATGGGCTTCTGCTCCCTGTCCTGGGTCAGTCTGTGAGCCTGGACCACACAGCATCTCCTATACAGCCTGCTAACAGCGTCCTCAGATTCCAGCACGCCCTTCTCACTTCATATTTTGATCTGGAATTCTTAATTTGTAACTGTATACGATCTACCATTATTACAGCCATATGTATTAAAAGTTAGGAAAGAAATGTCCAAAGGTAAAGAAATGCATAAGCACATTATGCTATATCTACTAGGTGAAATTTTAAAGAACCACTAAAGATCAGGACTAGGAAGATCAGGCAGCAGCAAAACAAACAAACAAACAAACAAAAACCATTATAATACGTATGATATTTAAGATACATACTATGCTCACAACTAAGTAAAAATGCGGAGAAAAAAGACTGAAAGGCAAAAAAACCCCACTAAGATAGGCTACTGTTGTAGAGTTATGGACAAATAATTCACCTCCACTCTACATTTTAAGTCTGTCTCAGTTTTCTAAGGAAGACAAGCAAACATTGTAGTAACCTTTTGGGTAGTAATCTGGCCAAGTGATTGAGTCGTCACTGAGTGACAACTGAAAATGAATCCACTCCAACCTTCACGGATGCTCACAGTTGATAAGGAGAGGTCCGAGAAGAATAGAGACAGCCAGGGCACAAGTGAGATAAACACCCGCAGACCACCACATAGGAAGGTTTTAAGCACCACATGAGAAGCCACTTAGTCTTGGAGGCCAACAGAGTGAGTCCTGAGAGAGAAGACCTGCCAGAAGACTAGCAATTCCTCTTGCTGGCAATCTTGACAAAGGCGGGCAGAGAGAGGGACTGACATCTGCAGACGCATGAGTCGGGTGAGGACAAGTGTGAAACGTGGTAACTCTAGGAATCTCACATAGCTTGGAACTTCCACACTGCAGGAGATGAGTGGGAAGAACACAGGACATTGGCTGGGAAGTAGATTAGGGCCAGGGGTGACTGAAACAAATCTAAGGGATAATTTGCCACAGAGGAAAGCCTTTCAAGGACTTGACCAACTTAGTATTTTAGAAAGGCCAATACTTTTGGAGCTAATACAACTTTTTACTTTAAATAATTTTATTTTGTTCTTATTGAAGTATAGTTCATTTACAATGTTGTGTTAGTTTCAGGTGTACAGCACAGTGATTCAGTTATATATATAGTCTTTTTCAGATTCTTTTCCCTTATAGGTTATTACAAAATACTGAGTATATATAGTTCCCTGTGCTATACAGTAGGTCCTTGTGGGTTATCTATTTTATAATATAACTTTTTAAATCTGTATAGAAATACAAACAAATTTTTGGACCAATAAAGCTAGTTTAAAAAAAAAAATCTGCCTACATTTTTTTCTAAGCCGAGGTTTTATAAATAGGGATCATGATTTTACTCATTTTCACCCCTTCTTCACCAAGATCTACATGTTTACATAAAACAACGGGGTAACACATTTAAATGCCCCTAAGACTTTTAATAGGAACCTACAGGTTTTCCTATTGAGTTATGTTTAAGTGAAGAGAAAGAAGAGTCCCATCAAGGGGATCTACAGATAAATAATTCTCACCAACATGGTAAAAGCTAACATTGAAGGGTCATGCACACAAAGCAGACCTCAATCTCTGAAAGACACAGCTGGAGTGGTTGTGAGGGTCAGAGGGTTAACTCCTGGGTCTGATCTTCGGGATTCGGTGCCCTATAACAAACACGAATACAACCACTGAACAAGCAAAAACCATGGCAAAGATAAAGAATATTCCGTTCTTCCTTTCTTTGCTAGTTGCCTGGTTTCTCTTAGCATTGCTCTCAATACACAAACTGCGCTTGTTTTCATAAACGGATGTGGCTCAGTTTCCTACAAGAAGCACGTGACAAGATGTTACTTCTACCACTGATGCTCCTCTCCTTGTCCCCCCCATGAGCCTTCTGTGGGCTGTCTCTGGATCTAACCATAAACTACTGATGAACCCACACCATCTTCCTACCTTCTAAATCTAGGAATATGGGCTCAATTACACCTGCAAAACAAACATAGTGACTTCAAGAACTTGTTGGTAATTCAAAAATCTCTCAGAAGCTACTGAAAAGTTATAAGCAACAAACACCTCTGATTATTCCTAAATTCATGACAAAAGTCTGATTTATATGGAAACTTACAGGGGACAAAAATAAATAAATAAATAATATAAAAATAACAATGAACAGGGACAGAGTTTA
Organism: Eschrichtius robustus; assembly: GCF_028021215.1. Taxonomy (NCBI): domain Eukaryota; kingdom Metazoa; phylum Chordata; class Mammalia; order Artiodactyla; family Eschrichtiidae; genus Eschrichtius; species Eschrichtius robustus. Next base: position 37,883,381 of record NC_090836.1, read on the forward strand.
AGGCATGCAGTAGAAAAGGCACTTTAAAAGCCAGGGCCGCCAATTCAAGGTGCTATAGGCTCTGCCAATTTGCGAATGTCATTATTATTATTTTGTAATGTGGCTTCCATATATATTTGGGGCTCAACATGTGCTGATGTATGTGCCAACGACAGGCAGCATGGCATGAAATCTTTACCACAATCCCCAGAGGTACATATTATCATCCCCATTTTCCACAGGAGGAAACTGAGGCTCTGGAAAGATAAGTTGTGCAATTGAGGTCATACACCCAAGCAGAGTGAGGCCAATCAATGCTCTTTAAAATTATACCAAAGATTGTCAAAATTACCAATGTGCCGGGAAAGAGGTCGGGAGGTGGGGAGAGTCATTAAAATGGCAGAATGACCTAGTATAGAAAAGTTTACAAAGGCCTAATTCCCTGCATCCTGAGACAGCTCCCATGTACCACACCCCCCTGGGAATCCCTGTGTGCAGTGAGCCTTGTGAAGGGCATTTTGAACGGAGGTGTGCTGTGTGTGAATGATACAGTACGGGGTGGGGGGCAGCGAAGAGCAACAGAGAAACACAGCAGTAGACAGGCCTCTGTCTACCCCAGGGTAGGCTACTACTACTACTTATGAACATTTGGGGAGAAAGGGAACCCCATTCCAGGAACGACCCTCGAATACTTTCACTGCCTCTGTGGAACTGCTGAATAGAGCCATCAACTTGGAAAATCTATTGTCTTCGAGTCTCTGACTCCTTTAAACTTTCTTCCTGGTTGACCAAGTGTCATTTATCTCCCTTCACTATTGAGAAGTCAAAACCTATGTTCAACTTATCACACAAACACAATTATGTTTTCACCACAATAATTAGGCTTCTTTCTCTGTTAGCACAAAATGCTGCATCCCTCTGAAAATCTTAGAGTTCTAAAGATAAATCCTTATAAAAGAAGCTCTCAGGCAGCCTTTTATGGATTTCCATAGGTCTTGATCAGTTCCCTAAGCCCACTCACTGCTCCAGCTGAGAGCAGGAAATATCCAGGTCAGGTGGTAAGAAGACCCATCAGAGCACTGCCACCTTTGACAGTGTCACTCATAGGACGAACCTACAGTAATAAAAATAAGGTCCTTTCCCTGCTGCCTTCAACAAAATCCTAAATTCAAATTTGGAGAGTATTCTATGTTCTTTTAAGTTTTTTTTTTTTTTTTTAATAAATTTATTTATGTATTTATTTTTTGGTGTGTTGGGTCTTTGTTTCTGTGCAAGGGCTTTCTCCAGTTCCGGCGAGCGGGGGCCACTCTTCATCGCGGTGCGCGGGCCTCTCACTGTCGCGGCCTCTCCCATTGCGGAGCACAGGCTCCAGACGCGCAAGCTCAGTAGTCGTGGCTCACGGGCCTAGCCGCTCTGCGGCATGTGGGATCTTCCCAGACCAGGGCTCGAACCCGTGTCCCCTGCATTGGCAGGCAGATTCTTAACCACTGCGCCACCAGGGAAGCCCTCTTTTAAGTTTCAATGAGAAAGGGAAGATAGTAAAATGATCTCAAAATGCAGAATCTAAGTTCACCTCCCAAGAAAAAGGGAGAGCAATTTATCCCAGAAGAATATTTCCTCACTCATATTTTTATAATGCTGCTCCAAATTTAAACTTTGTCTTTTAATGCATAAAATTCTTGAAAGGTCAAATTCAAGTTGGGTACTCAAAGACAAAACGAAATAATTATCTCATTAATTCAATTAGCTACTCTACAAAATTAAGACTCCTATACATTTTCATGTAGTCTTTTTCTTAAGGTCATTCTCTGCATAACTTCTACAACTTTCCATCTCATTTTATGAAGTATGTTATTTTGAAAAGAACCTTATGGACATACTATCAAAGATTTTCCTTACACTGCTTTGGGGGAGAGGAGAACTTTTACCACTGCCTTTAAATTTTTCCCCACTGTAAGGATTGTGCTTAAATAGCCTATTAAACTATTTATTATATGTGAGAAGGGCACTAGACGAATGATTGTTTCCACACTGCCACAAGTCAATCATAAATCTAAAAGGTTAACAAGAAAAACTAAATCAATTTTAAACAAGTGAATCATGTAAACAGTCAAAATGATATTTCACTTGCTAGCTATGGATGTGTTGCTCTAATCCTACACTTTTTAGAAAGAGTGAAGTCAATATTGTGAAACAATGATGAGGGCCACTGATTTCATCTATTAAAATTTTTAGTATAAACCATAATTTTGGCTATCCGAACTGAAATACAAAATAATACAAAATTACTTCAACAGTTCATTTTCCTTCTTTCGTACAAATGCAAAAAAACTTAAATGCTTGGGCATAAAATCATTCTTATTATTAAAAAAAAAGAGGAAAAGAAAATCTAGTAAATGCCTTAAATTAAAAAGCCTACCAGGCAGTTGTAAGTCTTATTAACTGTTCCTTGGTATCATGATTATTTATGTAATATTCTTAATGAAAGCCTAAATCCACCATTTCATTATTATTTGCTGCCAATACAGTGAACATCATAAATAAGAAAATAAGAAATTCATTTCAGATTTATCACTAATGAGACACCAACATTTATTAAGAACACTTGTGGCATCTCTATGCTGTTTTATTTTATTTATTTATTTTTTTTTTTCTAGTGTTCTTTTTTTTTAAACATCTTTATTGGAGTATAATTGCTTTACAATGTTGCATTAGTTTCTGCTGTATAACAAAGTGAATCAACTATATGCATATGTATATCCCCATATCCCCGCTCCCTTGCGTCTCCCTCCTACCCTCCCTATCCCACCCCTCTAGGTGTTCACAAGGCACAGAGCTCATCCCCCTGTGCTATGCGGCTGCTTCCCACTAGCTATGTATTTTACATTTGGTAGTGTATATATGTCAATGTACTCTCTCACTTCGTCCCAGCTTACCCTTCCCCCTCTGCATGTCCTCATGTCCATTCTCTATATCTGTGTCTTTACTCCTGTCCTGCCCCTAGGTTCATCAAAACCTTTTTTATTTTCTTTAGATTCCATATATATGTGTTAATATACAGTATTTGTTTTTCTCTTTCTGACTGACTTCACTCTGTATGACAGACTCTAGGTCCATCCAACTCACTACAAATAACTCAATTTCGTTTCCTTTTATGGCTGAGTAATAGTCCATTGTATATATGTGCCACATCTTCTTTATCCATTCACCTGTTGATGGACACTTTGGTTGCTTCCATGTCCTGGCTATTGTAAATAGAGCTGCAGTGAACATTGTGGTACATGACTCTTTTTGAATTACGGTTTTCTCAGGGTGTATGTCCAGTAGTGGGATTGCTGTGTTGTATGGTAGTTCTATTTTTAGTTTTTTAAGGAACCTCCATACTGTTCTCCATAGTGGCTGTATCAATTTACATTCACACCAACAGTACAAGAGGGTTCCCTTTTCTCCACACCCTCTCCAGCATTGTTTGTAGATTTTTTGATGATGGCCATTCTGACCAGTGTGAAGTGATACCTCATTGTAGTTTTGATTTGCATTTCTCTAATGACTTGTGATGTTGAGCAGCTTTTCATGTGTTTGTTGGTAATCTGTATATCTTCTTTGGAGAAATGTCTATTTAGGTCTTCTGCCCATTTTTGGATTGGGTTGTTTGTTTTTTTGATATTGAGCTGCATGAGCTGATTGTACATTTTGGAGATTAATCCTTTGTCCGATGATTCGTTGGCAAATATCTTCTCCCATTCTGTGGGTTGTCTTTTCATCTTCTTTATGGTTTCCTTTGCTATGCAAAACCTTTTACATTTCATTAGGCCCCATTTGTTTATTTTTGTTTTTATTTCCATTTCTCTAGCAGGTGGGTCAAAAAGGATCTTGCTGTGATTTATGTCATAGAGTGTTCTATGTTTTCCTCTAAGAGTTTGACGGTGTCTGGCCTTACATTTAGGTCTTTAATCCATTTTGAGTTTACTTTTGTGTATGGTGTTAGGAAGTGTTCTAATTTCACTCTTTTACATGTAGCTGTCCAGTTTACCCAGCACCACTTATTGAAGAGGGTATCTTTTCTCCATTGTATACTCTTGCCTCCTTTATCAAAGATAAGGTGACCATATGTGCGTGGGTTTATCTCTGGGCTTTCTATCCTGTTCCATTGATCTATATTTCTGTTTTTGTGCTAGTACCATACTGTCTTGATTACTGTAGCTTTGTAATATAGTCTGAAGTCAGGGAGCCTGATTCCTCCAGCTCCATTTTTCTTTCTCAAGATTGCTTTGGCTATTCGGGGTCTTTTCTGTTTCCATACAAATTGTATAATTTTTTGTTCTAGTTCTGTGAAAAATGCCTTGGTATTTTGATAAGGATTGCACAGAATCTGTAGATTGCTTTGGGTAGTACAGTCATTTTCACAATGTTGATTCTTCCAATCCAAGAACATGGTATATCTCTCCATCTGTTGGTATCATCTTTAATTTCTTTCATCAGTGTCTTATAATTTTGCATACAGGTCTTTTCTCTCCCTAGGTAGGTTTATTCCAAGGTATTTTATTCTTTTTGTTGCAATAGTAAATGGGAGTGTTTCCTTAATTTCTCTTTCAGATTTTTCATCATTAGTGTATAGGAATACAAGAGATTTCTGTGCATTAATTTTGTATTCTGCTACTTTACCAAATTCATTGATTAGCTCTAGTAGATTTCTGGTAACATCTTTAGGATTCTCTATGTATAGTATCATGTCATCTGAAAACAGTGACAGTTTTACTTCTTCTTTTCCAATTTGGATTCCTTTTATTTCTTTTTCTTCTCTGATTGCTGTGGCTAAAACTTCCAAAACTATGTTGAATAACAGTGGTGAGAGTGGGCAACCTTGTATTGTTCCTGATCTTACAGGAAGTGGTTTCAGTTTTTCACCATTGAGAACGATGTTGGCTGTGTGTTTGTCATATATGGCCTTTATTATGTTGAGGTAGGGTCCCTCTATGCCTACTTTCTGGAGGGTTATCATAAATGGGTGTTGAATTTTGTCAAAAGCCTTTTCTGCATCTATTGAGATTATCATATGATTTTTATCGTTCAGTGTGTTAATATGGTGTATCACACTGATTGATTTGCATATATTGAAGAATCCTTGCATCTCTGGGATAAACCCCACTTGATCATGGTATATGATCCTTTTAATGTGTTGTTGGATTCTGATTGTTAGCATTTTGTTGAGGATTTTTGCATCTATGTTCATCAGAGATATTGGCCTGTAGTTTTCTTTGTTTGTGACATCTTTGTCTTGTTTTGGTATCAGGGTGATGGTGGCCTCGAAGAATGAGTTTGGGAGTGTTCCTCCCTCTGCTATATTTTGGAAGAGTTTGAGAAGGATAGGTGTTAACTCTTCTCTAAATGTTTGATAGAATTCACCTGTGAATCCATCTGGTCCTGGGTTTTTGTTTGTTGGAAGATTTTTAATCACAGCCTCAATTTCAGTGCTTGTGATTGGTCTGTTTATATTTTCTATTTCTTCCTGGTTCAGTTTCAGAAGGTTGTGCTTTTATACAAATTTGTCCATTTCTTCCAGGTTGTGCATTTTACTGGCATATAGTTGCTTCTAGTAATCTCTCATGATCCCTTGTATTTCTGCAGTGTCAGCTGTTACTTCTTTTTCATTTCTAATTCTGTTGATTTGAGTCTTCCCCTTTTTTTTCTTGATGAGTCTGGCTAATGGTTTATCAATTTTGTTTATCTTCTCAAAGAACCAGCTTTTAGTTTTATTGATTTTTTTTTTAACTTTGGGTTTATTTATTTATTTATTTATTTATGGCTGTGTTGGGTCTTCGTTTCTGTGCGAGGGCTTTCTCTAGTTGCGGCAAGTGGGGGTCACTCTTCATCGCGGTGCGTGGGCCTCTCATTATCGCGGCCTCTCTTCTTGCGGAGCACAGGCTCCAGATGCACAGGCTCAGTAATTGTGGCTCACGGGCCTAGTTGCTCCGCAGCATGTGGGATCTTCCCAGACCAGGGCTTAAACCCGTGTCCCCTGCATTGGCAAGCAGATTCTCAGCCACTGCGCCACCAGGGAAGCCCCAGTTTTATTGATCTTTGGTATTGTTTTATTCATTTCTTTTTCATTTATTTCTGATCTTTCTGATTTCTTTCCTTCTGCTAACTTTGGGTATTTTTTGTTCTTCTTGCTTTAATTGCTTTAGGTGTAAGGTTAGTTTGTTCATTTGAGATTTTTCTTGTTTCCTGAAGTTTGCTATAAACTTCCCTCTTAGAACTGCTTTTCTTGCATCCCACAGGTTTTGGGTCATCCCGTTTTCATTGTCATTTGTTTCTAGGTATTTTTTGATTTCCTGTTTGATTTCTTCAGTGATCTCTTGGTTATTTAGTAGCATATTGTTTAGCCTCCATGTGTTTGTATTTTTTAGTTTTTTTCCTGTAATTGATATTTAGTCTCATAGTGTTGGGGTTGGAAAAGATACTTGATATGATTTCAATTTTCTGAAGTTTACCGAGGCTTGATTTGTGACCCAAGATATGGTCTATCGTGGAGAGTGTTCCATGAGCACTTGAGAAGAAAGTGTATTCTGTTGTTTTTGGATGGAATGCCCTATAAATATCAACGAAGTCCATCTTGTTTAATGTATCATTTAAAGCTTGTGTTTCCTTATTTATTTTCATTTTGGATGAACTGTCCATTGGTGAAAGTGGGGTGTTAAAGTCCCCTACTATGACTGTGTTACTGTCAATTTCCCCTTTTATGCCTGTTAGCATTTGTCTTATGTATTGAGGTGCTCTTATATTGGGTGCATAAATATTTACAATTGTTTTATCTTCTTATTGGATTGATCCCTTGATCGTTATGTAGTGTCCTTCTTTGTCTCTTGTAATAGTCTTTATTTTAAAGTCTATTTTGTCTGATATGAGTATTGCTACTCCAGCTTTCTTGTGATTTCCACTTGCATGGAATATCTTTTTCCATCCCCTCACTTTCAGTCTGTATATGTCCTTAAGTCTGAAGTGGGTCTCTTGTAGACAGCATATATATGCATCTTGTTTTTGTATCTATTCAGCCAGTCTATGTCTTTTAGTTGGAGCATTTAATCCATTTACATTTAAGGTAATTATCGTATGTATGTTCCTATTACCATTTTCTTAATTGCTTTGGCTTTGTTTTTGTAGGTCTTTTCCTTCTCTTGTGTTTCCTGCCTAGAGAAGTTCCTTTCGCATCTGTTGTAAAGCTGGTTTGGAGGTGCTGAATTCTCTTAATTTTTGCTTGTCTGTAGAGGTTTTAATTTCTCCATCAAATCTGAATGAGATCCTTGCTGGGTAGAGTAAATTTGGTTGTAGGTTTTTCCCTTTCATCACTTTAAATATGTCCTAACACACCCTTCTGGCTTACAGAGTTTCTGCTGAAAGATCAGCTGTTAACCTTATGGGGATTCCCTTGTATGTTATTTGTTGCTTTTCCCTTGCTGCTTTTAATATTTTTTCTTTGTATTTTTTGATAGTTTGATTAATATGTGTCTTGGCGTGTTTCTCTTTGGGTTTATCCTGTATGGTACTCTCTGCGCTTCCTGGACTTGGTTGACTATTTCCTTTCCCATGTTAGGGAAGTTTTCGACTATAATCTCTTCAAATATTTTCTCAGACCCTTTCTTTTTCTCTTCTTCTTCTGGGACCCCTATAATTTGAATGTTTGTGCGTTTAATGTTGTCCCAGAGGTCTCTGAGACGACCCTCAATTCTTTTCATTATTTTTTCTTTATTCTGCTCCCTGGCAGTTATTTCCACCATTTTATCTTCCAGCTTATTTATCCGTTCTTCTGCCTTGGTTGTTCTGCTACTGATTCCTTCTAGAGGATTTTTAATTTCAGTTATTGTGTTGTTCATAACTGTTTATTTGCTCTTTAGGTCTTCTAGATCCTTGTTAAATGTTTTTTGTATTTTCTCCATTCTGTTTCCGAGATTTTGGATCATCTTTACTATCATTACTCTGAATTCTTTCTCAGGTAGGTTGCCTATTTTGTCTTCATTTATTTGGTCTTGTAGCTTTTTACCTTGCTCCTTCGTCTGTAACATAATTTTTTGTTGTTTCATTTTTTTTTTTTTTTTTGATGGGTGGTACTGTATTCCTGTCTTACTGGTTGTTTGGACTGAGACATCCAGCACTGGAGTTTGCAGGCAGTTGGATAAAGCCGGGTTTTGGAGCTTAGATGAGGACCTCTGGGTGGCCTCACTCTGATTAATATTCCCTGGGGTCTGAGGTTCTCTGTTAGTCCAGTGGTTTGGACTCAGAGCTCCCTCCACAGGAGCTCAGGCCCAACCTCTGGTCTGGGACCCGAGATCCCGCAAGCTTCGTAGCACAGTAAAAAAAAAGAAAGAAACAAAGAAAGAAAAGAGCAGTACAATATCAAAGAATAATAAACAAAATAAAATTAGAATGATAAAAAATATATTAGGAAAAATAAAACTATAATTGAAACAACTGCAACAAAGTAAAATAAAACCACACCAGAAAAAAGAAAAAGAAAAAAAAAAAAGGGGGAGGGGAACAAGCCAAAAGGAGAGAACAATAACAAAGTATAAAGAATAAAATAAAATTAGAAAAATAAAAGAATTGGAAAAATAAAAATATAAAAGAATCAACCACAATGAATCAACAAGGGAAAACAATCCCAATCTAAAAGAGGAAAAAAGAAAAAACAAAAGCCTTGGCTATGGGGGCGGAGTTTAGGCAGGGGTGGAACTTAGGCAGGGGCGGGGTTTAGGGTGGGGTGGGACCTAGGCGGGTGGGGGGGTTACGTTTGAGCATGGGGTGGGACGTTCAAGTGTGGGGCGGGGCCTCTGCTTAGGACCTGCGTGGAATAGGAGAGGCAGCACATCACAAGGAGGGCCTCTGGAGTGTGGAGTTCCAGAGTTTGGAAGTAGCGCCGAGTGAGGGTGTGTGGGTGGGGCTTGGGTTCTGCACGGCAGGAGCGAGGCTCCAAGGGCAGAGGATTAGGCCCGGGAGCCCAACAGGTTTCCCGGTGCCTAAGTGGACAGGGAAAGCACTGGCTGCGTTCCTCCACACCTCCCCCCATCTCCCCCAGGGTCTCCCCTGTCACCACTGCTGGACCTGTAACCGTGGGTCAGTCCCACTGGGTGTAGGAACTCCTCCCCTCCCCCAGCCACCCCTCAGGGTGCTGGTCCTGGAGGTCCGGCCTTAACTTTTGCTCCCCCTTCCCTCCCTCCCACTCCCTCAGGACCCGCATGGCTGGAGGGGCCCTCGGTGGGTAGAGGATCAGGCCTGGGATCTCAGCAGGTTCCTGGGGGTCCAAGTGGGCAGGGGAAACTTGGCCATGCTCCCTTTTGATCCTCTACCCTCCCAGTGGTTCCCCAATTTCCCCCTTCGGGTGTGGGATCCCTTCCCCTCACCCAGCTGCACCTCAGGGGCGCCAGTCCCATCCCGCCTCCACTTCTCCTCCCCCTTCCTTCCCCCCAACTCCCCATGTCCTACCCGGTTGTTGGGGGCTCCTCCCATCCCCTTAGGTGTCCGTGGTTCCCCACCAGTGCCTGGTAGGTGCCCTACTTGTGCGGAGACACGAATTCCTCATCCTCCTAGTACGCCATGTTGACTCCACCCTTCTACGCTGTTTTAAAATGCCAACTTAGAAATGGAGACAAACCAAGTGCATTCTCATCCTCAATCTGAACTGTGCTGATTTTCCCCTTGTATGTTTTATTAAATAAAAAAGATAAACACAGGACTTTATAAGCCTCCAGGGATAGACACCACAATTTACAACAGCTACACAAAAGGCATAAAGTGGGAAGGGCTGAGAAGCAGATGGAGAAAAATGAGACGTGCTTTGGGTGATTTTTTTCAAGCAGTCAAGAAGATGAGGTTATCTAGGAAATGACTTTGGACTTACTTTTATGTGCTCTATTTAGTAAACTGGCCTGGGCATTAGTATACTTTTATGGCTTAGAAACTCATTAAAACACTACTATAAAATGAATACACACACACACATTCACGCATACATGAATGTCCACCTGTTACATGGAATATTTTGGTACATTGCCCCTTACCTGTCTACATTTCCAGAGTTTCTAAAGTAAAAGACCAGTATTATACCAGGGTGAAAACACTGAAACTAGGGGTTGGACCTCTTTCAATCTCCACCCCTGGAATACCACACTGAAGATTTAATTCCACAGAGATGCCACCATGCTGTGGTATCAGATATTTGGGGTTTAAGTCTCTACTCCAGGCGTCCTTTCCTGATACTCTAATATATGGTGATAAATGTCTCCTTAATCTGTACACCAGTTTTCAATTATCCTCATAGGAGACCACCTTGAAGGAGCGAGAAAAAGGTTTAGTCATGGTTTCTATTTTTCTATTTGAATCAATACATTCTAGTTAAATGGACAATTAATAGGTCACTTCCAAAATAGTGTATCAGTCCCAGTTAATAAACAATCCCCACAGTGGATAATGGGCCCTATGTATTCAGCAAGTCCTGTATGCACTCAGCTCATCCACTAAATCCCTTTTCAGGTGGACAGGGTTATATGGGAAGATGAGCTAGAATGAGTCTATAAAAGTCAGTTTCATTCACTGCTTTATTTTTCAGCCAAGTGCTTTAAATGGTGTCCAGAAATTCACTTGGAATGTGAGACAGGAGAAAAGACTGACACACAGAGCCTTGCTTTATGACCATACAAAAGGCCAACTGACCCTTGCCCGAGCCTTTTCCCTGTGAAATGGTTCCGAAAGTTCATCTGCACAGTGAAAAATCATGGTGAGGTCGCGTGTGGATGAGTCAAGTGAAAGTGACGATTGGTCACGGGTCTGTCACCCATTGTGGCCGGGTCCTGGCCATGTAAAGTGCTCTGTGGGAAAGTATCAGCCCCCTAAAGAGATACTCAGAAGCTTGCAGCTCATTAAACGGCCAGCATTTGCTGCCTCACTTGTCAGGAATCATTCTGTTGAGCAACTGCTCTCCTGAAGCATTCATAAAACACATGCAGAGAGGCAACGGGGAATCTGAATTCAACCGTGATACAGCTCTGGACTTCTGCCTGACTCTACCCCTATTTCACTTTTCACCTGACAGAGCTGTTAACCTGAATCAATGTTTTCTCTCGGGCAGCTGAAAAAAATGCACCCCTTCTCTGGACTTCTTTATCATAAACTCGAATCCTCTGTCTACAGATTCTTAGCTGACCTAGAAATCTCAAGATCAAGGTGAACTTAATTTCTTTTTATTTTCAGTTAGACATTTTTTTCTTTGTGCGTGTGAGCGTGTGTGGGCTCTTCAAGTTTTTGAAAGTTGTCATTCTCCCTCTACCCTGCACACTATTACAATTGTGTAATGTTTGAAAAGTTCTCTTGAAAATATTTCCTACAACCCTGGTTGGTTTTCTTAAAGATCATAAGAGAAGGTATTTATCTCCTTTTACAATCTTGACAATTTTTGATTATTTTCCATGGATACCTAGTGACTTTCTGTGTCACATTTTCAGTTGAATGGAAATTTTACACAATTTCTTAGCTTTCTTTCCTTCCTTTCTTCTTCTTTAAATGAGCATTGCTACACGTTTCAGAAAGAGCCAAACGGGTCCCTCTGAGATCTTTTACATCAAATGGAAAACAAGTTGCTTTCCTTGGTGTGTCAGCCCTGGGTTTCAATGCCATTAGAAGCTGCTCACAATTGCTCAGTGTGCTGAAGTTCGATAAATCTCTGGAAACCTCCTGAATAGGATCGCTGTGATTTTTAGCGAGGAATTATCTCCTTGCCATTGCATTACCAATTAGTTTTCCAGAGCACATTAAATCCTGCTGCTCTGGTTTACAGAGTAACTGAGGCATCGCTGATGAAGTATAAAAACTTACTTGGAAAAGCAGTGGGGGAGACAGGGCGCCGACAGGACCCACCGCAGCACGACGAGTAGAATGGTGGGGCGCTCAGAAAAAAGGGCTTGGAAGGCGCTGCAGAGAAAGTGTTGAACATTGATTAGCCATCTCTCTTAGACAGTATTCAAAATTCCAATTTCCCCAAAGTCATGGAGTAAAGCACTACATCTTCTGAGACTTAGTTAAACTTTTACTGGAATTAAAGTCATTTTAAAGCAGGCTTTACCTGTCAAAGAGCTTGCTAAATAATTTAATCAAGATTTGGAAGCTGTGGTGTAAACAATCAAATTACCAAAACCAAACTTAGTCATTCGTTTTCTGTGTGGTTATAAGTAGTAAACATCAAATAGTCCTTTATCTAATATAACCTCGAGCAACACTGCCCAGGAGAACTCTCTGTGATGATGGACATGTCCTCTACCTGCACTGTCCAATATGTATCCACTTGTCACATATGCCACTAAGCACTTGAAATGTGGCTAGTATGTCTGTGTAACTGAATTCTTACTTTAAGTTCTTCTTAAATTTAAATAGACTCATGTGTCTAGAGGCTTTCACATTGAACAGCACAGCTCTGGATATAATACTTACCAAGAAACAAGCTGGATGTTATACACTTCAGTTTACTTTTTTAAGAGATGGTATTACTCTACTGCTTATTTTCAGAAGGTTCTTTGAAATACATAGATAGCTAGATTCCAAAGTTGATAATAGTTAATTTACTGAGCAATTCCATAATAAAAAGTGGTCTTTCTGATCACTTTTACATGTTTCAAAGTGTTTGAGAATAGTAACATTTACTCTCAAGAGGTATCTATTAACCTGAAAGCATTTGTGTTTATAGTATAGGGAGTTGCCATATAATTCTGCTCTTCTCATTTTATTAAACTATTCTATTCAGAACATTTTCAATTCATATACACGGAATAGTTATCATTACTCTTGTAAATAAAGAAACTTTACACTCTGTTCCTCAGTAGATGAAAAATAGCTATAAAGGATGTCACAGAATATTAATGGCTCTTCTTTATTGAGCACTTACTATATGCCAGGCTTTGGTTTAGTACCTTAGATACAACATGTCCTTTAGTACAGTGGGGTTTAATACAATATAAATATGGGTGATATTTCTTTAGGTGGGCAACTTGCTTTTACCATCACATACCCAGCAGAGTACATGGCACATTCTAAATAGTCAAAAAATGTTCAATAAATGAATGAATAATCTTAAAACTAAGAAATAGGAAATCAGGAATTAACCTCTTCCCTGCTCCCCTGACACACCCTGAAACACAGTATCTTCCATAACAGATGACCTTGAAATCTAGAACATGACTTGAAAATAAATATTTTTACTACTCTCCCTTCATTTTCAATGGAAACTTTTTTCTTTTCTTAATCATATACAGTGAATATTATTTTGCTACAAATACATGTCTTTTTAAGAACACAGTAATTTCAGACTCATATTTTAACCAACTGATAAGTATGTGTTTATTTTATTAGTATCTTTGAAGGATATATCAAAATAAGTATATATAAGAATTTTATGGTCTCATGGTCCTTAATGTCTTTGAATTGCAAGTTAATCATAATGCAGGGTCTTTTCTATAATATGATGGAAAGTTGTCAATGTCAGTGTTTTTAGTTTTTAAACATCTGGATTTTCAAATAATAAAATGTCTTAATGCTACCTTGAAAATATGGCAACTAAGCAAAGTATGAAAAGGAGACCCACTTTGGTGCTCAATAAGTTCTATGAAACTTTTAAAAATTTTTCATTGTTATCATAAGTTGTTCTAATACTGACTGAAAAACCATCATAGAAATGATTAATCACTTTATATGAATCTGACATCTTAAATTATAAGAGTATGGCATTATTTAGGCAGAGTTACATTTTCTAATGTTTCTATGAATATATGAAGCACTTTGAAAAGTGGAAATATATTTCCCTGTATAAAAGTTACCTCATTATGTTTATTCTCAAGTATTTCTGTTAACTAACTTATTTCACCTCCAAACTAAACACTCCGTAGATAATTAAGTTATGGCTATTGTGCTGTTCGGCATTTTTTAAATTGAGGTAAAAGAAAAAGGCTGAGCCATGTTGCATTTACATACATGCGTGTAAGCATTTATCATGATAGTTGGAAATACACACACAAAAGAAATGTTTTTGCTCAATATCTAGTGTAGAAAATAAGCACATTAGTGATACTATTAAAATAACAATGCAGGACATGGACAAATTACAAATTTTACTATTCTAGCCAAAATGTTTCTCAGTCTAACCATATGGCCCTAAAATGAAAAAATAAAGAATTTTTTTTAAATTGCATGGTTCATTTGAGACAAGTGTTCAATTAAATTCATTTGTGATGATAAATGAGGTTCTGAGACATAGGATCTTAGTGTTAAATTTAACCAGAAAAAGTTTTAATCGAACAGTTTGTTATAGTGCTCTATATTATCCTATCTTAATATAGTAAAGCTGTAATCAAAATGACATTCTGCCTACAGTGGCAACTCTAGTGGCTAAAGAACTACATGTGACATGACCAGGCTTCAAGTTCCACCGTGTAGCATTTCTTCACCATTTAAAATCACCTCATTGACACAAATATATTTACACAGATTAGTCAATTCCTAATTTCTATACATAATACACCTTGTTTAAGCTGGTTTATGTAGAAATCACTGTGAAATTCCAATTAAGTGCTCCATTTTTTTATGTGCTCCTACTTGGACATAAGTCAAATGCTAATCCAGCTGAGCATGTGACCGCAGGGATGTTGAATGGTGTGAGGAAATAGCCATTTAAAACAATGTAGTGCATTAAAAACATGTATAACACTTTTAAGTGTTTGTAAACCACATGGTTTTTAAAGTGGTGGGCAAAAACAGAAACTCAAGTGTGATAAAAACAAAGTGACGAGTTAACAGATGCATTAAAACTTTTGTAAACCATTCAAGAACTACCTTGAAGAAGCTCTGAAAAGGGCAGAAAACAAGGCAATTTCAAGTAGATGATATGCATGTCAAAGCCCATGAGTATAATCTAGATGCAGTCACTTTATCATTTATCATGAGAGGAACAATTCATTTTAGGCGTACTGAACAATATTTATGATAATACTATTTAAGGAATACCTCCTATGCACAGGCACTGGACTGGCTATGCATTTAACACTTGCTATTTCATTCATTAATATTCAACCTCAAATGAGCAAGCATCTGGAATGTGGTGATGGCTGGTCTCAGCACATTTTTTAAAAGGCCAGGGAAACACAGATATTTTAGCACAGTATGTAGTTATTAGCCATGAGGGATAAGGATGTCATGCACACAGACTGCCCGTTATCCAGTAAGAGACGGAACCCAGAAAATGGACATCTCCACATCTCCCCAGCTTTCCATAAGAGAAAAACGAATGGCTTTCCCTGTGGCAAAAATGCGCGCTGTCAGGTTCTATAGCGTGATGTTAGGTTCCCTCAGCACAACACTTCAGGATACTCCAAATTGTGTATCCTGCCAACAAATCTGCCTTCTGGGTTCTGTGGGAATCTCTTACAAATTACAAACAAACGACTTAAAATTTCCGGAACAAGACTGTCTGAATCCAAATGACTAAAATCACCTGTTCACAGAAAACTTCATGAACTTTTCACTTCTTAATCAGATGTTCTGACTTATCTGAAGACACAGAATCAAACTATCTATTAATTATTTTGAATGTTTAATTAAGATGGGAACTTAGAGGCAACTTAATGGTGAACTGGCCTGGTTTGTTTGTTTTTTTAACTTAACTACACGGTTCTGTGACAAAAGCATCCCACAGTCAAGGATGGTTACAAGCCTAGCTACAGAAAAATTATTTTCAAAATTCTGTTGTCTAGAAAGCAAGCAAAACATTTTAAATTGTTTTTTATTATTTTCATTTTTCTTTACCAATGGAGAACAGAGTGTATCTACATGGGGTGAAACCACATTCTTTTTATTGTCATAGCAAACTGTGGTATTAACTGATTTGTGCTGACATTGCAAAGGACCGATGCTAAAGACCACTGATAAAACCTTCAAATAAATTTCAGGAGCTACTGCAATGCTATGCCGACTGGGCAGCACATTCTAGAAGGACAAGGAGAAACGAGAAAAGGTTCCAAGGTGTCTTACAAAGGCAACCAGAAGGTCAAAAAATACCTCTGGGAAAGAATAACAGGGAATTAAATAATTTCAAAAGGATGGTTTTAATGACCTCCTTCAAGTGCTGGGTACATGGCACCGGGAATAAAGAAATCTAAACTCCTGACCTTGAAATACTACACAGTTGAACTGACTATAAGGAATAGAGTGGACCCCCCCCCCAAAAGACTCTAAAGAATGACAACCAACTGTCTTGAGTAGTAAGACCTAAGAAATAACACTTATGAATAAGGTGTGATTTATTTTATCATACAACCTGGACGGAATTCATTTATGTGATTCACATGCAAACTTGCCTTCCATCAGAAGGCAAAGCAAGTAAAGTCATCCTTTACCTTTCTGCTCATCAGAAAACAAGAGAAGTCTGCATTTATTTTTGCCTTGAGTATTTCAGAGACAGCAAAACAAAGGTCTTAATGTTCTAGTACAGTTCATGAGAAGATAAACCAAATGCAGAATCTACTTGTTTGATTCTGTCCTTTTAATTCCACGCAAATAATATTCATTGCATATCTACCAAGTGCCACATAATGCACCGTGTGCTGGGATGACACAGATTAAAAAAGGATAGCTTCCCTCCCTGGAAGAATTTCTACCTTTAAATGTTCCATACCTTACAGGTCTGAATCTGCTGACCAAATAAATGAAATACAAATATCTTCATACTCCAAATTCAGTTTTGTCCTATAAAATCTGAGGCATTTTCCAAGGCCATGAGATCTAAACACATAGTACTCTGTGTTCCCCTAGCCAATGTTTCTCAACCCTGAATACACATCAGAATTATCTGGAGTGCTTTTCAAAGATACAGATGCCCAGGCCCCACACCAATTGGGTTAAATCAGGCTGGCGAGGAGTGGGCCCCCTAGTATACCATTTTTTTTCAAAAGCTGCACTCGTGATTATAATGTATAATCAGGATGAGGCCACTGAAAAGAACAAAAAAAAATGCCTGACATGCAGCAGGCACTCAATAAATGTTAGCCTTTATTCCTACCATTATTATATAATTTGGGATCGATTCTAAGACAGCATATAAAAAGAAGCAGCATGGTCCAGATTTCCACTAAAATATAGTATCAAGAACAAAGAAAAGAATATTATTGTTAGGAAGCCTTGCCAAAGAAGGCTTTAAGCAGGAAAAGCATCTTGATCTGGAAACTTGATTTGGAAAGTATTTGAATGGCAAAAGAAGAGAAAGAGGCATTCCAGGAAGGAAAGGTGGCATGAACAAAAGGAAAGAAGGCAAGGATGATGGTGACACCCAGAGCAGGTTAAGGAGACCAGCCTGACGGCTGGCCCAAGGCCAAAGATGTGAACATTAAGAATGTAGTTGAAAAAAAATAAAAAAATAAAAAAAAAAGAATGTAGTTGGACACCCCAATGTTCACAGCAGCACTATTTACAATAGCCAAGACATAGAAGCAACCTAAATGTCCATCGACAGATGAACGGATAAAGAAGATGTGGTGTATACGTATATGTGTGTGTGTATACACACACACACACACACACACACACACACACAGACACAATGGAATATTACTCAGCCAAGAATGACATAATGCCATCTGCAGCAACATGGATGAACCTAGAGATTATCATACTAAGTGAAATAAGCCAGACAGAGAAAGACAAGTATCATATGATACCACTTATATGTGGAATCTAAAAAAAATAAGATACAAATGAACTTACTTACAAAACAGAAATAGACTCACAGACACAGAAAACAAACTTATGGTTACCAAAGGGGATAGCGGTGGGGAAGCATAAATTAGAAGACTGGGATTAACAGATACACACTACTATATATAAAATAGATAACCAACAAAGACCTACTGTAGAGCACAGGGAACTACACTCAGTATCTTGCAATAACCTATAAGGGAAAAGAATCTGAAAAAGAATATATATATGTATAACTGAGAAAAAAAAGAATGTGGCTGGAGGAGCTAAATGCAATTGATGGAATGAAGGTCTTGAAGGACAAACTGAATATTTTTATTTGATCTGATAGTCAAATGGAGATAATTAAGGTTTTCCTAAATAGCTTGATGATATGATGAAAGCTACATTTTAAAAACAGGGGTTAAACGGAAGGATTCTACTGTGGTCATATGCTGCGTGGCAAGAGGTAACAACCAGTTGTTTGGACACTCCCACCAGCATCTTCTCTTCTGTCCTCACAACACCAACAAGTGGGTGGAGTCTGGCTTTTCATCAAGCTGTGGGGTTCTAGTTCATTGCAATTATCAAAGGTAGTCCCTACCCCTGCTGCCTCTCCCTTCAAGAAGTCGTCATTAGACAGCTTCCAAAAAATGAGCAAAATTTGAGGAAATCCCTTGCTCTTTTTATCATAAAGTCAGTGTCACAGAAGAGAATACCATGGCAGAACAGTACCTGTAGCTCTCAAAACTCTAAAATCCTCAATAAAGCCTCCTTGAGTTCCCAGCTCTACCACCATATCTGATTAATTCCTGCACTGGTCTCCTCCAGCAGGAGACAGACCTGGCAGAAATTGTGTCTGATGATGGTTATCCTAATTTTACCTTGTGGCAGACTTTAAATGGTTGCAAATTATTTGGCACTCCTCCCATTGACAGCCATCTCTATTTCCTCTTCTCTTGTATTTGGGATAGTCTTGCTGCCTTGCTTGACCAAGGGATATGGAAGAAGTGACATTCTGGAACTTCCAAGGCTAGGTTATAAGAAGACTTACAGCTATTGCCTGGGTTTCTGGGAATGTTGCTCTTAGAACTCTGCCTTTCAGAACCCAGGTGCCATGGTATAAGAAGCTCCAGGCCCTTGGAAAATCCAAGTGTGAATGCTGGAACAGCTCTAGTTGAGCACCCCATCAGCAGCCAGCAACCCTGTCAGCCAAGCGAGTCAATGGACGTCCCTCTTGGACATCCAGCCCAGCTGAGCCCTCAGATGATGGCAGCCCCAGCTGACCTCTAATTGCAATGAGATTCCAAGTGAGAACCACCCAGCTGCGCCCTGTCAGTCCACAAAACCGTGAGAGAAAATAATAAATTGTTCCTTTAAGCCTCTAAGTTGTGAGATGGTTTCTTCACAGCAATACCCCTTTTCCAGTATGTATTTTACTTATGGCGGAAGGGTGGAAAGCTGTCTTTCACATCTTTTCCCTGTATGTTGTCAATGGGCTCTTGAGGTATGTGGTTGAAAGTCAAATGGTGAGCCTAACACCCGTGCTCATTTTGAAATGAGGCTCAATGCAGTTACATGAACTGCTTAGGATTATATAATCAGTAATTTAAAGACCTTAGATTTGAATCTAGACTTTAAAATTAAAGAAATACTGCTAAAACCAGCTCAGAAAACTATACATTCTTTTAAAATTGACTCAATTTGCCATTTATGCTTTGGAAAAGGTTTTGGCAAACTTTTACTATAAAGGGCCAGACAGTAAATACATTAGGCTTTGCAGGCCATGTGGTCTCTGCTGCAGCTGTTCAATGTGTAGTGCGAAAGCACTTATAGAAAATACGTAGACAAACAGAAATGACTCTGCTCCCGCTTTGAAGAATCTGACTGCTTTTTGGTTTCAGACCCAATCTAACTCTAGGGTAGGTTCAACACACCTAAACTCAATCCAGTCCTAGGTTAGTCTAATAAAAAAATTCACCAGCAGTCATGGTTTTTATTCTCTTTTAATGCACATAAATCTTCTCAAAGAATAATTCCTCCACATATTTTAATTTTGAAAGTATTAGGGATTTAAATTTTTAAGGAAGAAGGAATTTTGAGTCCTCTCAAGAGGACTGGTATAAATGTATATATTGTATATTCTATTTCTGATGGCCACTTAGCACTAATGGAATCAAGGCTGTTATGGCATGCGTGGTGCCTGAACATGTGAAAGAAAAGGGAAAAACCTAGTTCATCTTTGGAATATCTATAAACAAGAAGGCAATTAAATATTCAGCAATATATAGAAAAAGACCTGATGGTTTATTTTCCTTTCCTTTTCCCCATGCTTTGTTTGATTCTGAAACAAAAGTCTAAAAACTTATAGAGGCTTTCTGACCTTTGACTTCAGAGAATTTTAGTGCCTTAAGTTTACTGTTCATATAACTTACAAAAAGAGTGTGCCCCTGAAATACTCCCGACTAATAGCTGGCTGACAAAATGAATAATGCTATTAAAGATAAAATCAGTTATGGTAACTTTATATAAAGTGATGAATCACTCAGCATTGCCAAATCAAGTATTGACTGGAGGCTAAAAAGAAGGAAAGGGAGAGATTTCATTAAAAGTGGAAACATTACTGAAAGTAAAATAAAATATTTTTGGAATAAAATATACAAGGGTCTGGTAAGCATATTATATGTTAAGGCAAAAATCCAATTTCTTACTAAGAAAGTTGAAAATGGAAGCATGATCTAATGAAGTCTTTAAAGAAGGATTCTAGCAAGCATTCCTAGATAAAAATCATATTGCTTCTTTCTACAGTTTGCCTTTTTATTCCTGACAGACTCCAGGTGCATTTGAATGAAAACAAAGTGATTAAAAATTGTTTTTAATTTTAAATTAATTTTTAAATTTTTAAAAAAGTTTTAATTTTTAAAAGTTGTTTTTAATTTGACTTAAAAATTGTGTACCTTCACTGTGGAAAGAAAAATGACAGTAATTAAGGTAAAAAACTTTATTTAGGGCCTCTGTTAACCCAAGATTAAGTGGACAAACACTGTTTTAAGAGCTACGAATCAAGCCTCCCCAGAAGATATAAGATGGATTCTAAAATTCTGGGAGATATCAGCAAGAGAAATAGTGCAGTGGAAAGTAGGTTGAGGAGAAAATAAGGTATTTACCTCCCAACTCTAACATAAAAACACATTTCTTACGCAAAATATTTGATAATCCTATTGATTAATGACTTATAAGACTTTAGAAAAACCTTATAAAGCAAAGTTACATAGAAATATGAAATAATAGATAGCTAGTGGGAAGCAGTCGCATAGCACAGGGAGATCAGCTCGGTGCTTTGTGACCACCTAGAGGGGTGGGATAGGGAGGGTGGCAGGGAGGGAGATGCAAGAGGGAAGAGATATGGGAACATATGTATATATATATAACTGATTCACTTTGTTATAAAGCAGAAACTAACACACCACTGTAAAGCAATTATACTCCAATAAAGATGTTAAAAAAAAAAAGAAATATGAAACAAATGGTAACTTATCAGTGACTTTTTTTATGAATCCAGCAAAAACTTTACATTATGACTTCAAATTATAGAAGTTAAAAACTAAATCAACGTAAGCAGGATACCAAACAAATAAAATCTGCCTCAGGAATTCAGACACATTATAAACCAATCTCACAACATGATCCAATGGCTGATTTGTTAACTCGTAGCATTTGAGAATAAAGAAATTTAGGACTCTAAAAAAAAAAAAACAAAAAACACATTTGTTTAAATATTTGAAAGACGATAACATTTTTGCTTCTGTAAAAACTTTCATAGCAATGAAGCTAAAAGTATTTTATGAACACAGCTATGACCTATGTTGCTTCCCTTACTTTCAACTTGATACCATCTCTATCATTGTTCAGCAGCAAAACTAACCGTAAGATGTCTTCTTACAGCAAAAAGAGACTTTTTCTGGCGGGCACAAGAACAGGATGGAGGCGGCACACTCCAAAAGGAACACAACGGAGTCTAATGCACAGCATTGGGTCCCACATCTGAGCCACATTGATGGCAAACAAAAGTAGCTAAAAATCACTGTTGGCAATTCTTTTAAGTTGCCCACAACACATGACATCCTTTGGCTTCCTGACATGACCCTGAACCCTCTGGAGCCTACGTTTACTTCTGCATAAATCCGTACGCAATTTTCTGGGCATTCAAACCACTGTGCCTCTTAAAATAATCCTCAAATCCCTAAAGTGAGTAAGAGTTAAGGGAGAAATTCTAAAATGTTCCTACTTGCCTACTGGATTTACTCCTATTTGATTATTAAACCTCAGTAATAAAGCTTCAATACCTGTTAACAGATTGAAATTTCTTGCTGTTAAAGCAAAGTAGAGAAGCATGTTTTAGGGATTGAGAGAGGGATAGGTGCTAAAGTGAGAGGCAAATAAAATGCACATAAATTGCTACCCTTTTGTCATTCCAACTCAGACATTATTTTGGAGGGAGTGTGGTTTTCTCAATCTGAACCAGAAGTAAAAGGCCTGTCTCTTAGTCCTACTGGTTCTCTTCACTGCAAGAACTTCCTGAATCTGAAGTTTATGAACTTGGGGACCATATAACAATTTGTTCAGAGCTGATTCCTCATGAACTATGTAAAAGTTATTAACACGTTAATATAAATCCAAAGATATGTTGAGCAGATTATTTTAAAAAGTACAGGTATAGTAAGAATATTGTTTGGTATTATCTACAAATTCCACCAAAGGATGTTTGGGGTGATGGCCTGAGCAAGGAGCTACCAGCATGGGTCCCATCACTATCCTTTTCTGGATCCCCCATTCTCTTTGTCCTGGTTCTGGGTCAGTATCATCAATAGTCAAGATTCTGTGACTTTAATTTGCCAAAATACACCTAGAGCATAGCGTCAGCCAAAATAAATGACAAACTCCGGCTTCATAAATCAAAGCACAGTCTTCAGCTGGACTGGATTCCCCACCTGGGGCACAGATTCATCTTCTTCTCCCTCCCCAACGTGCCTAAGATGTAAGAGGAGCTATTTTATGTCACACTTTCAGTGTATCTCAGTGAAGGCGGATACAACTACCACTTGGAAAAAAAAAACATAAGTGCAAGTAGTTTAAGACAGAGTCAAGGATTAATAGGTCAAGAGTATCTGGGACTGTGAGGTGGACAAGAAAATCAGAGTGCACGTGACGCATTAATTAACAACCCTAAAGGGGTACCAGAAAACATACTATGGATCCGTTTCCATTTCTGTACTACATGGCACAACCTACTCGACAAAATTACTTTAAAAAAAAAAGAACAGTTCAATTCAACTATTCAGAATAAACATTTGCTTTCTAATCCTCTTATATGCAGCACTAGGAGTAGATTTAATAATCCCTAAAATTACATTCAGGAAATTATCTTCATTTCAAACACTTTCTAAAATGTTTAAAATAACAAATGTTACTGAAAAGCAAGCCTATTTTTTCCACTTACTTTGAAGAAAATTGGTGGCATAAGTAAGAGAAATTTAAAATTTTCAGCTTTTTACTTTTCAGGACCCTCTTTAATATACAAAAACATGGATATTTAAATCTAGCACAATAGCCACCAAATAATGACATCAATGAACTTCTGGGGGAGGATCTCTGATGATTAGGATTTACTTGAAAAACCTGGTTTCCATTAATAAACTATAATATCCAAAATTCTTTTTTTCACATACAACCCCTGGAGGTGAATCTACTCAACTACCTGTTATCACACTCAACATGCTCCTTTCAAACTTTGAAGAATGCCCTCTGATTTTTTAAGTTTTTAAACTACTCTATATACACAACTTGACAACATACAGCTATGGAATGTTCCTTTGCTTGCTCTAAATACTTAAAGGCTTGCCAGTTTTCAGGGATGAAGTACTGACAGCTAAACTTTCATCCATAATCTGTAAACCTGTGTTACTAACTGTCGCCACCTTTCAGACACGTGACAAGATGAAGGGGAAGGCCAATTTCTTTCCTTATGGGCTCAGATATAACATCCCCATCTGATTTATTATTGTGATACATGCAATTGGTTATCCCATAAGCCCTCGTTAGTTTTCTCACATTCAATGAAAGACTAATCCAAGGAATCTGGAGATTTGGGGCAATTTTCTTCTCTTTCACAAGACCACAGATGTTTAAACTGATACTTCAGACAAAAACAAAATTAGGAAGTGGAATAATCTTTGTAGGAAAAAATTGGCCTATTATGAGAATTAAAGCAGCTAACAATTATGAAAATGCTTGGTAAACCATAAAGTAGGACAGAACATGGGCTATAAGCTTCACAGGGGCAGAGACAGTCATCTGTTTTGTTCACTGATTATCCCAATGGCCCGGAACAGTCTGAACACATGGGAGACAGTCAGTAAGCATTTGCTGAATGAATGAACTATATGGTATAATTAATAGTGGGTAACAAAAATAATGAAGCCGAAATGCATGCAGTGGCATAAATCCCCTAGTTAAATGGTGCTGTCTTTCACCAATGCCCTTAAAAAGAACTCCGGGGTTTTCTTATTCAACATCTAGACTGGTGCACTCAACAAATTAAGTTGAGAAAAAAAATGAGCAGTCAAATACACCGAAATCATTAAAATCACATTTTGTGATCCACTCCTAAGTTAGTGTCTAAAGGATTAGAACTGGTTGTTCACTGACGTTTCAGAAAGAAGTATTTTATCGTTCTGAAAACAGTAGCTTTTCTAAATCTCCTTTCTACTCTTTACAGAACGTCAATCACTATTTCATCCTCCTCTAATTTTCAGGTGATAGCTAACATTGTCAGCACTCATTATGACTTCATAATTCTACACAGTACAAAAGAATTTCCACATTTGGTAGGGCAAGAATCTGTCATTTAAATAAAACTGGAGCACGGTTCAGAAAGCTATATTCTCTGTCAAAATTTTTTTTAAATGTTCCTAAGCAGCATATTTGTGGGCACAAATTTATGGGGTTCTAATCTTAAGATATTTTTTGAGTTTCAAAAATTAAATGCACTCTTCACAAGAATGATTTTTTTGAAATAAGAAGTTATTTGTTCAAATAAAAATTAACCTAGGAAAACATCAAATCTTCAATAAGGACTGAAAAAAATGTTAGGAAAAATATAGGCTTAAGCTATATGAAAATACTTCAAAGTGAAATTTAAGTTCTTATACTCTCAATTATTCCAAAACGCATTTTTGCATTTTGATACTTTAATAAGTGTACAAGAATGAATATGTTCTTGAAAATAAAAATAATGTAGTTAGGAAACCCTTTACCCAATAATTGTAACATTTTGAATGAAAATGAATAGGTATACAAAATTATTTTTCCGAGTTACTGGAATGTCTGCATTTGATTCGCATTTGGTTTACTTAAATTTAACCTGTAAAATCTACAAAGGTTAAAATTAACTTTTTTGAGGAGCCAGGCATGATCAAGAGCAACTTAAGAATTCTTGAAAAATAACTTCTATGAACACAAACCACCAAAAGTTATACAAATCACCAAATTTTCTTGAAAATGTTATTTTTATGAGTCATTATTTACCAGCTCTTGTCTACACGAACCTGCTTTATACGTTTCTAATTTTCCTAATACTTCAAAAAGAACAGAGTGGCCCAGATTTCCAAGGCACATAAACTTTGTCTTCACTGTACTTGTTCCTCTCCCAGGGTGCAAAAAGGCTGCCTAGAATTTAGGTTTTACACTATGTGAATGAGACCGGTGCTCATATAATTATATTTGTTCCATTCTGTTAGTAACCATTTCAAACTGAAAGACCAGGACAGGTTCTAAACATGTTCAATTCTATAAAGCCATTAGCAATAAATTTGATTCGGCAGTTTGGTGGGACAATGAAATCTGCTGAAAAAGCGTCTATTAGTCATTCTGGACAAACCCACCGGGATTTAAAGAATGAGTTAACATCGTCCAAGGACGCAAGCCAAAAAAAAAAAAAAAAAATTAATCCAACTGGATCTCAGTTTTTGAGTCTCTAAGAGGCTTTCCCTTTCTCACTGCCAATTTCGGCAGCCCCTCCGTAAGCTTTAGCTAATATATTGACTAAACTGTCCGCATCCTCTTCCCAGTCACAACACTTAAAGATTTTATTCGGCAATTAAAACAAGCAAACCAAAACTGCCCTTCTTTTGGTAAATTCTCATTTATTGGTGAACTTCCTACTCCGGGTGCCAATTAGGCTGTTCCAGCTCAGCACGAAAAAAAAAAGCCAGCCTCGATTTTATTGCGTCTTAGTGATCCAAAATATAAGAGTGAAGAAAGCCAAAACTTTGCGCAACTCTTTTTCCAAAGATCTCTACGAGCGTTCTGCAACCGCCTCGACCGTCGCAACGGTTTGAAGAGGCAAAAGTCCCCAAAGCGGGCCGAGCGAGGCTCTCCGAGCCAAGAACTTTCCAGAGAACGGGTGTCGCGCGGCCTCCGGGACAGGAGCGGGCGGGTGGAGACGCTGAACTTGGGAAACCCCGTGAAACTGGTCCTGCGAACCCAGAGATCTCAGGACCGGGGCTGCCCTTTTCGCCTAAAGCCAAGAGGTGCCTCCAGGGTTTCTTCAAAAAGGCCTTAAATTCAAGGCAGCCCTACCACTTGTAGAAAGAGGGGACGGAGAGGAAGCTGGTGGTACGCGAAGGGGAGAAAATCACAATTAGTGGTGGTACCCTCCTCACCCCCGAGGCGGCATCTCCACCGAATCTCTAGGTGCTCTCGGAAGGTCCAGGCCCGGGCGGATCCCTGCGCACTAGGGCCGGCGAGCCCAGGTCTCGGGACCCGCAGGCCAAAAGGCGCCGCGCGCAGCTGGTGAGGGGAGAGCGGACTCACCTGGGGTTGATGGCTGGAAGGCACAGTCTCGGTCCCCCGGAGCCCGGCCCGGCAGCCTGGCGCCGTCCGCCGAGGGGCTGAGCACTTGAAACGCCCACCGCGTGCCGTAGGGCGCCCCGCTGGGGCTGACTGGTTCTGCCGCGGGGCACAGCTTGAGCGGAACCGGGCTGGCGGGCAGGGGCCGGACCTGAGCGCCCGCGGCGAGAGCTGCTGCCGGGCCGTGAGGCGGGGGCGGTGGCAGCCTGTGCGGCGGGGCGCTCCCAGCCCGCAGCAAGTTCTCGATCAGGAAACTCTTGCCCAGGTTGCCGAAGCCCGGCGCGGCGGGGAAGTTCAGCAGCGCGGAGGAAGCCACCACGTCCCAGTAGGCGCCGGCATGGGCCGCCACGGCGCTGGGGAGCATGGTGCGGCGCCCCGGACCGCTGCGCGCCCGCTTCCGGACCGCGCCCCGCGCGCCGCCTCCCGCAACGCTGGAGCGCGCTCAGCCGGGAAAGGAGGCGAGAGCACCGTGGACGCCGGCGGGCTGGGAAAGATATTAGTTTCTGGGCTGGGCGTTTTTTTAAAGGAGGGGAGGAGTGAGTGTGGGAGGGGGGAGCTGTGCGTTTCCCCTGCCCGCGGCGTTGGCTCTGGGGGCGCCGGGGGAGTCCCTCCCGCCCTCTGTGCAGATCCAGACTTTTTTTTTTTTTTTTCTAGAAGGCTGGAAGGTGTGTCCAGCCCATCCATTCATGTCACCCGGCCCACAAAGTGACAGACGCGGCCAACAATAAGGGCAACTCCGAGAGTCCGAGCTTTGGTAAGGGGAGGGGACGCGTAGCCGCAGGAGACGGGAGTGGAGGCGACGGGAACCGGGCGCTCGCCCCCTCCCAGCAGCCTGGCCCCGGCCCTCGCTAGGGAGCCAGCGCTGCCCCGGGGGCGCCAGGGCGCCTGGACGCCCTCGCGGAGCGCCCTGAGCGCGGGCGGCGCTGGCACCTGGAGAGCGCTCGGCGGACCACCTGTTGGGCGACCCCTGGCTCTCCCGTGTTGGTGTCACTTCAGGGCATCCAGGGGAGGAGAATGGGAGTCACCAGTGTCTTGAAGGGCTATAGTCATCAGAGAAGGCCACATGTGTTACTGAGACTTGTTGTGGTAGAGATGAAAAGGTACCTTTTAAAGAATGGGTTTGTTCGCGTATTGAATGTGGCCCCTGTTTGTTTAAGAGGAAAAGAAATGTTTTTCTTGACGACCTTTTAAGAAGTTTCTCAGTTTCCAGCAATTCATTTCCAGTGACTTTTTAGTAAGATTTGATTTAGGAGGCACTCAAGAAGAGGTGATCTAATACATTTTGATCTAGAAAAGGGGAGCTTGGTTGGAGTTGGTTAAGTGGCAAACGACAGATGCTTGAGTCCAAAACCCGGGAAGAAAGCCACCACCAAACCAAAGGTGGCTGGGGCCTCCTCAGAGACCCGGGTGTGAACACTGAACTCCTTAGAATTATAGTTGCTCTTTTTTCTTTTTTACCCTAGAATTGTGGGTATTTTCAATTTATTGACAGTCTGCCAAATAGAGACTGGACAGGTGAAAAAAGCATGTGTGTCATTAAAAGTTCTAGTTAACCACAAGGCAACCTCATTTTTAAAATTTATTTATTTAAAAAGAATTTTATTTATTTAAAATTTATTTATGTATTTATTTATGGCTGCGTTGGGTCTTCGTTGCTGCACGCGGGCTTTCTCTAGTTGTGGCGAGCGGCGGCTATGCTTCATTGTGGTTCTCACTGTGGTGGCTTCTCTTGTTGCGGAGCACAGGCTCTAGGCGTGTGGACTTCAGTAGTTGTGGGACGCGGGCTCAGTAGTCGTGGCTCACGGGTTCTAGAGCGCAGGCTCGGTAGTTGTGGCACATGGGCTTAGTTGCTCCGCGGCATGTGGGATCTTCCCGGACCAGGGCTCGAACCCTTGTACCCTGCATTAGCAGGCAGATTCTTAACCACTGCTCCACCAGGGAAGTCCCAGCAGCCTCATTTTGCTCCTGACTGTCTATGTCAATGGAGTGTTTACACTGTGACTTCTCTGTCAGTTCCCACTTCCCACTACCACTCTCCTGTGCAAATTTAGATGCATTTATTTAGAGTACAGTTTTTAAAGGATGTCTGCAAAGTTTGGGGGTCACATGTATAGTTTTACTCTTTACCCTAAGAATAATTTTGTCCCTAGCTTCCATTTACTTAAAAGCTGGCTGGAGTTGCCAGGTTTGTGACATAAATTTCCTCTTGAAAATTAACCTGGTTGATCTGTGTTTCATTTACACTTGGTATGTCCAAAGATTTTTAAAGGTCCACCCTTCCCCGTTGCTGCCAAATGGGAGAGAAGTTTCTGGCAAGGCTGGTGCCTGTTACTAATATTCATTCACTTACTGATTTAATCAGCATACCTTTACAGAGCATTTCATTGTATACTGAGCACTTGTGGTGGTCCTGGGAATATATAGAGAAAAGAAAGATCTTGTCCTTGCCTTGTAGTTCACAGCCTAGTGAGGGAGAAAAACAAGTAACATCTTGTAATCTGGAGAGAAAAGTGTGAGAAAACTTCCAGAAGTCTCCCCTAAACTGAGTCTTAAAAAGTGGACCGTGGTTGAGGATAGGATGTGAAGTAGTCACCTTTGAGATTAGCAAGGAATAGAGAGATTACATCATCGCTGCCATTCCTGTATCATAGCCACCATTTATCCAGTGTTTACATTTAGACAGATACAGCACTAAGCACTTTACACATTTTAACTTGTTTATCTCCACAATAATCTTACAAGGTTGGTGCTATTGTTACCCCAGTGTTGCCATGGGGCCCAGAGACACTTAAGTAACTTTCCTAAAGCTGCACCACTACCAGAGTGTTAAGGCTGAGAGACAATTTAAACTGGATGATTCCAAAGCCTTGCAACCTTTAAGTTCAACTGTCACCCTCTCCACTAAACCTGATTTGCCACGCTAAATGGTGTTGCCTGGCCGTTCGAAGAGGGGCTGAAAAACAAGTATTCCTTTTTTTTTAGGGGAAGGTGACAGTGAAGATTTGAGCAAAGAAACTATTGGGTCAGCCAACTTGCCGCAGACGGATAAGAGGCAACTGGAGAAATCCAGACACAAGATGATGTGGAACTTAATAAAGTTAATGGTAAGAAAATGGAATGGAGGAGATAAATATTGTAATGATTGAATCAATAAGACTGGATAATGCACTTCTCAGCGGGGGGTGACCCCCCCTCCCTCCCCAGGGGACGTTTGGCAATGTCACAACTATTGGTTGTCACAACTTGGCAGGGGCCAGCGGTTAGCTACTAGCACCTAGTAGCTGGAATCCAGGGATGCTGTTAAACATCTTGTAATGCACAGGACAGCTCCCAGCCTGAAATGTCAGTAGTGTGTGGTGGCTGGGAAAGCTCAGCTGTAGAGGATAAGGGAGGAATGTAGGAGCACTTCTCTGACTTCTCTGGTGTTCTGGTTCAGTGACTGAGCAGATGCCCACTTATGAAGATGGGGACTTGTAAGAGGAGGAGCAGTTTTACATGGGGGTATGAACAAAAAGATGGAGATAGATGTTCTGGTTGTTTATGAAATCTTCGAGGGAGAATGATGTAGTGAAAAGGGAAGTGAGTCAGGAGATAGATGCTGGGGGATACCAACATGGAGGGATGGAAAAAAGAAAGAGGAGCTGTGAAGGAGACTGAAAAAACAATCAGTCAAGGTTTGAAGACAGAAACCAGGAGAGAATGGTAGACAAGGGAGAGACAGTTTCAGAAAACTGTGAATGGCAAGCTTTGGTAAAGAACTGCTGTATGCTTAGCGGTTTCTTCTTCCAGCTGGACAAAAGCCACAGTGCATTTCCCAGCTCCCCTGCAGGCTGTGTATGGCCGATGGAGTAAGAGGGGAAGTGATCTATTTCTCCTCCAGGGCTGCCCCCTGGTAACAATGCACACAGTCCTCTGCACTCTTTGCTCTTCAGCCGCTAGATCAGAGGTCCAGCTGAGGACCCGAAGTCCCCAGGACATGGTGGAGCCACAAGGTGAAGGGAGCCTAAGTCCCTGAATCACCCTGGAAGGCCAGTGACCCTGAATATTTCCATGAGTAAATTATGACATAAGCAAAAAGTAAACCTTTATTAGCTAATGCCATTAAAATTTAAAGAGTTGATTTCCACAGCATATCCTCACTTACCTTAGTTAATATGCAACTCTGTAAATGCTTCAGACCAAAAAAGTAACTTGATTCTAAGTGACTAGGGCAAGAGGCTTTTCATGGGGAGCAAGAGAGGCAGAAATCAGTTAGTGGATGATTGAAGGTCAATAGAAGATAGGAAAGTAGAAATTGAAGAAACATGAGGGAAAAGCTAAAGGGAGTCATGGGTTAAAAGAAGAGATGAATATATCTATATGATGAGAAAAAAAGAGGTGCTACAGACAGGAGACTGAAGGTTCAAAAGAGGTGGGGCTGTTTGATGGAGCCAAGAGAGGCAATGAGCCCAGCCCAGGCTGGGTGGGCTCTTTCCTTCCTGGTAAAGCAGTGTTCCAGGCCCCAGGCCCATTCTTATGCAGCCAAGTGGGGAATGATAAGACTGCCTTTCCCAACAGTTATCTTTATCTTCAATTAACACCAGACTTTTTTTAGTTAGTTCAATGAACATTACAAATTATTCTTCAGGAGATCAATAAGTGGTGTTTAAGATGTGGAGGGAAACATTCCACCTTTATGTGAAAGACTTTAACCTCCAGAATGGAGCCCAAGGCTTAATTCTGAACCAGGCCTGTGCTCAGCCACTGACTTAGAGAACTCATTTCCTAACCCCAACTAGGATTAGCAGCATCCCAGGACTGGAACACTGTCACATTTCCTCAAGCAGATCTCTCTTAGAGGATGTGACCTTGAAAGGGCCAAGAGCTGGACATTATTGAGCTTCCAAAACCTATTATATGACCGTCTCTGTACCCGCCTGCACATAAATGTTTAAGTGCGTCATAGAATTCAGTCTGACACTTGCTTTCACACCTAGTGGTAGTGGGGTTATGGGAATGGCTCTGTATCCCTTAATTTGCTTAACTAGTTGTTAGAAGCTACTGATATTTATGAAAAAGAACCTTATAATTGAGAATGCACAAAGAGGCTCAGCCCATTTTGCTATATAGAGTTTTCATTCCTTAAAGAACCACCTTGGCCTATGCTAAGATCTGGTCCAAAAAAAAAAAGCATCATCACAAACTTAAATGACTTCAGGGTCAGATGGGTAAAACCTATGGGATAGCCCGGTATAAAATAATGAGTGCAAGTTAGCTAGTAAAGAAGGGTGGGAGGGGGAGAGGAGGAGAGGAGGGGAGAGAGCCTGTAGGGAAAAGTGTAGGCCGAGACCTATATTGTCATTAGGCTGGAGAAGTAGGCTGGGGCCAGATTGTGCCTTGTATGCAGCACTCACGATTTTGGACTTTGTCATTAAAGCCATGAGGTGTGCATAAGAAAAAAAAATTGTAACTATGTGTGTTGATGGATGTTAACTAATTTTATTTTGGTAATCATTTTGCAATATCAGATGGTTGTGTTGCATACCTAAAACTAATATAATGTATGTCAGTTGTATCTCAATAATGTCTGTCAGTTGTATCTCAGTCTCTGCATTGAGATATGATCTCCCATATGCATTTTAAAAGACCACTTCTGTGGTACGGAGGCTATGCTAAGATTTGGAGAAAACTGGGATTGGAGACCATTAAAGTAATCCAGATAAGAGGTCCCAGGAGTTTGGGCTGGGTTTGTGGCAATGATGATGGGGTGAAGCAGGAGAATTAGAAGGTATCTGTGAATTTTGAGTCTGAGGAAGTCTTGTCTCTCGTAAGGAACCAGTATGCTTAGTTTTATCAGACCGTGAGAACTATATAGCCATTGTGTTTCCTGATGTGTTTTGAATGCCAAGAAGTTGAGCTAATTTTAGAGTCCCTTAGCCTGCCTTTCCCTCATCTCCATCCTCTCCTTAGCTCACTTTACATCTTTTATGTTTATTTTAATGTCTCTGTTATATGTGTATCCATTTAGTGTGTCTCCTCAAATCCTTTAAGTGGTAAACAGATACAACAAACAGTATATCTTTTTTGATCTTAAACTCGCATGCTTACAATAGTTCCATTAAGACCTGGACCTCTGTAATGGAGTCTGAAGAAGCTCTTCCCATCCCTTCATGATCAGCAGAATTCTTCCTTTTGAGCAGGAAAGTCTCTGTGCTTGGTGGAGAGAGAAGCCTTCTCATAGCCCCGGTAATACAGACACTGGATGAAGTCCAGGATGAATTGCTGACCTCTCATTGGCAGCCTCTGAGCACCTGCTCCAACAATCAGACATCTTTTAAAAGGAGATGCGATTGTGAGGAGCTAGGTTCTGTTCTCAACTTAAAGGACAAGATTCAGGAACCCTTTGTATCCCTTTTAGTAACCTTTAAGTCTGGCTGGTACAGGGTTACTCAGGGAGAAACAAATATTTCGCAATAACTGCTAACTGTGTAGATTCTCTCCATAGCCCAACACACACTCACGACTCAGAGCCTTGAGCAGATTACATCCTAATCCTTGAATTAGAGGAAAACAATGTTTTAAAGAAAAATACAGGAATACGTTAAGAGTTAGGCATATTCAACCACTTCAGTAATCATTACTCAATTGATATCTATACAATTCTATCCTTTCCTAAACATTCCCCCACTCCCTCTACCCCATCTCATCCCATATACTCTCGGGTCTTTGAAATAAATTCTAAAAATCTGGCTCATCTCTGAAATATGTTTTCAGTGTTGATCTGGCAGGACTCTTGCTCTGATTGTCCTGCTTTTCCTGCACATGTCTTTCCTGGCTGGCTCTGTTGGCATTGGTGTATTATTTTGCCATGCCTCGGGCATTGTTCATCTCCGTGCCCTGCATTCAACCTTCAAGCTCTATTTTACTGACTTTCTTCTGTAACTGGGAGACTTCCCAGTTTCTTTCCAGGCCATTCAGTTTCTCTGGCATTCCTTGCTCATTGATCATTTCTAACCACGTCTCCCCTTGTACTGCTTGGCCCCAAGTGAAATGTGAGAACCACTGAAAGATTTTGAGGAAATTACCCTGGGTGCTGCTGAGCAGTAGCCTTTTCAACCGTTTCTCATTAGCTCAATGTCCTCAGAGTCACAGGTGCCTCTCATTCATATTGAAATCCTGCAAAGCTTTCTGGTTGGCCCTGAATGACTGCTTTGGACAAAAGGAAGGATACACATTGCATCGTGAATTTTGTCATGTTCCCCAATGTTTACACCAAAGTAGTCCCTTCTGATGAACATTAAGTTGTTTGCATTTACTGCCAAAATTATGAAGTACACACAGAGAAGTTAATCCCTTGTGCAGCTCCACTCTAAGGCTATGAATCCAGGCTCTCTGAACCAAATTTAGATGTGTTAATCGCCTTGCTCCAGAGTGTCCTTTCTCTGGTGAGACTTTGTTTCATGTAAAATACAACAAGTATTTTAGGCCAATAAACAAAAATTAATCCCTAGAGTTTTTTCTAGTCCCCCAGTCCTCTATTGAGTTTCACAGCTTTGATTTATTTGGAAACTAGAGTAACATTACAAAGCTTCTAAAGTAAGCATTGCTTGAAAGTCAACCATTTAAATTGTGGGGTGTAATTCTTCAGTGGCATTCCTTATGTCACTCCAATACCCTCCCTGTTTTTCAAGTTACTGCATATATTTCACTCTCTCCATCATTCCATCTAGTAATCACCCCCAGCCCCAATCCAACACTTCTGCTCTAGCTACACGTTCTTCATTTAGCCTACACACTTTGACCAGTCATTCAGCAATGAACTTGTGAAATGGCACACCA
Organism: Eschrichtius robustus; assembly: GCF_028021215.1. NCBI lineage: Eukaryota > Metazoa > Chordata > Mammalia > Artiodactyla > Eschrichtiidae > Eschrichtius > Eschrichtius robustus. Next base: position 37,917,848 of record NC_090836.1, read on the forward strand.
TTTAATTGAATGACACACCAACATCTTTCATTTCTTCTTCCATTGCAATATTGCATTACAGACTGCAGTGTTTAATTAGATAGATTCTGCCAAAGTCTCACCTTTTTAATAGAGCATAACTACTAATTAGTCCTCTAATTAGGTTCTTGTTAGATTTGGAAATAATAAGTTTTGATTTCTTTGAAATATTCTACAACTCTGACTTCTTACTAATTCAAATGGCCTTCTCCTAGGCAACACTCTCTCAATGTAAGGTTTTACTCTACTTGTTCCAAATGTATGTAATGTTCAAAGATAGGGATAGGTTAGTTATGCTCTGGTAACACATGACTCCAAAATTGTAATGGCTTAAAGCAGTAAAGGTTTATGTCCATCTCTGTGAGCCATAACTCTCCTCCACATAGAATTTATTCCTGGATTCAAGCTGATGGAGTAGCCTCTATCTGAAGTATTTCTGGCCTTTTGGTAGAAGGAAAGGAAAGTATATCAAAGCACATACTAACTCTTAAAATTTCTGCCCAAAGAGGGCACGTGTCACTTCTGCTCACATTTCGCTGGCCAAAGCAAGTCACGTGGCCATGCTTGAGTTCAGTAGGGTGAGGAATAAAATCTTCCCATAAGAAGGGACACTGTGCATGTGTGAACAGTTATAAAGTGCGCTACAGTATCCTAATCATATAATATTCTGCATTAATTAGAAATCAAAACATACCTATAATACTACTGGGTTATAAAATCAAAGGAAAATATGATGATAGAAAACAATAAACTCGCTTGGTCATATAAGGAATTGTCTTTGGTTTGCCTGAGTACTAACAACGCCTCATAGTAATGCTGTTAAATTATTTAGTTAGATACCTATGCAATTTTTTTCTTCATTTATTTATTTATTTCCACTAATTATCTGGATTTTTCTTACTTTGCCTAATATAGCTATTAAACTGAGATAGCACTGAATAATTTCTAGTGATATTTTTGTATAGTACAGATCACTGATATCAGAGTTTTAGACATTTTAAACTGTAGTTTAATGTTTCTATATAAACCATAGTCTTCTTCAGTCATTAAAATAACATAACTATTTATTCTCTAAAAATACGTTGTTGAGTAAACTATTCCAGTTAAAAATAGAGGAACAAACTTCTCCCCTCATCACCCTTTTTTTTTTTGAGTTGAAGATATTCTCTTGCTTCTATTAAATGTAGTTACAGTTAACCAAAAGATAAATACAGCTTTTTAAAGGTGAATTAATGCCCTTTTGAGCTATAGCTACTACCAAGCATCTCCCAGTTTATTTATTCAAAAGTACTTATCAACTGCTCTAGTACTTACAGTGGGCAAGGTACTGGGGATACTGTAGTAAGTAAGACAGAGATGGTCTCTCCTCAGGGAGTTTAAACTCTAGTTAAAGAGATAGAAAATGCGTTATTAAACAAGTAAAATAATTATATGCTGTTGATAAATGATAAGAAAAAATGAAATGGATGCTGTGTTTAGGGAACGAATTGAGACGGACTGAATATATTCCAAAATATTATATTTTGGAAATAGAATATATAGATCTTATTGATGGATTGTTTGTACAGGATGAGCAATAGGGAGAAATCCAGGCTCACTCAAATGTCTGGGTAGATCACCTGGGTAGATGATAGTATCATCAACTGAGATGGGGAAGAATAGAGGAAAATCAGGTTTTGGAGGTAGCTGGCAGCAGGGGGCTTCTGTGTTTGACACGTTAAGTTTGAGAAGCTTATTAGATATAGAAGCACAAAGATCAAATAGAAAGAAACCTATATAACATCTGATATGTGTAATATTGTACATAATGTATTATATGTTAGAATGTGCATAACGTTTTATATATATGTGTATAGAAAGAGAGACGGAGACAGACTACATCATTTAGAGATAGAACAGAGGAGGCAGAGCCAGCAAAGAAGATGGAAAAAGAATGCAAAATTTCTTCTGTAAACGGTCAGATAGTAAATAGTTTAGGCTTTGCAAGTCATAAGGCCTCTGCTACAACTACTTAACTCTGCAGTTGCAGTACAAAAGCAACCATAGACAATACAGAAAGGAATGTATGTGGCTGTATTCCAATAAAGCTTTATTTATGACCCATTTGAATTTCATATAACTTTTACATTAATGAAATGTTATTATCCTTTTTATTTATAAAGTATTAAAAATGGCCACAAAGATTTGAAAATAGAACTTTTAAAATTAAAACTGAAAATGTAATCATTTAAGTAAAAATTCCACTAAATCAAATTAAATAGCAAATTGAACAGCTGAGGATAGAAATAGTGTCTGGAATATAGATATAAGGAAATTACCTGGAAGACTGAAGAGATGAAAAGATGAAAATGTAGATAAGAGATATGGAAGATCAAGCAAAAAATGTCTGGAATTGGTCTAATAGGATTTTAGAAGAGAGAGATTAAAGAATAGTTGGAAGAGAAGTAATATTTAATGAGATAATAGCTGAGAATTTTTTAGAATTGATCAAATATATGAATCATCATATCCAGGAAGCACTACACGTTCTGAGGAGGATTTCTGAAAAAGGGAAAAGAGTAATCATTGGATATATTATAGTGAAACCTTACAAGCAAGTAAGAAAGAAAAGACAGATTATAAGCATACATTGGCGATATTGCAGGTTCAGTTCCAGACCACTGCAGTAATGCAAGTATTACAATAAAGCGAGTTGCATGAATTTTTTGGTTTCCCAGTGCATATAAATGTTATTTTTACACTATACACTGTAGTCTATTAAGTATAGAGTTACAAATTGAAGGTTTGTGGCAACCTTGCATGTCTACTGGCACCATTTTTAAAATAACATTTGCTCAGTTTTTGTCTCTGTGTCGCATTTTGGTAAATTTTGCAGTTTTTTAGACAATGCTATTGCACACTTAATAGACTACGGCGTAGTGTAAATATAACTTTTATATGCACTGGGAAGCCAAAAAATTTGTGTGACTTATTTTATTGCTTATTTGCTTTATTGTCACCACAATGGAACTGAATCCACAATATCTCCAAGGTGTGCCCATAACCCTTTTAGTCTGGTAAAACAATCTATTTCTTAACTGAGATAAAAGGTAGCCTGGCTATTTAAGATGGACATAGGAAATTGTTGGGCATTATTTCCTTAATTAGGCCTAGTTTTGGAGAATCTTCTAGTCCCTTCTTAAATACTTTTACATATATTTATTTGTCTCATAGTTGCTTGATATCTTTGTGCAGAGTCTTAAATACTTCTGCATGTCTAGGTTGCCCAATTTGTTGGTGTATTACTGTTCATAGTATTCTCTTACGTTTTTTGTATTTCTGTGGTGTTAGTTGTAATTTCTCCTCTTTCATTTCTTATTTTGTTTATTTGGGTCCTCTCTTTTGTTTTTCTTAATGAGCCTGACTATAGGCATATTAATTTTTCTTATCTTTTAAAAAAACAATTCTTGGTTTCATTGATCTTTTCTATTGTTTTTTGGCCTCTTTTATTTATTTCCTCTCTGATCTGTATTATTTCCTTCCTTCTGCTGACTTTGGGCTTTGTTTGTTCATCTTTTTCTGATTCCTTTAAAAGGTAGGTTAGGTCGTTTATTTGTAACGTTTTTCTTGTGTCTTGAGATAGGACTGTATTGCTATAAAATTCCCTCTTAGAACTGCTTTTGCCGCATCCCATAGGTTTTGGAAAGTTGTGTTTTCATTTTAATTTGTCTTAAGGTAGTTTCTGACTTCCTCTTTGATTTTTTCATTGACCCACTAGTTTTTTAGTGAGATGTTGTTTAACCTCCACATTTGTGATTTTCCCATTTTTCTTTCTGTAATTGATTTCTAGTTTCACATCATTGTGGTCGGAAAAATGCTTGATATTATTTCTATCCTCTTAAATTTGTTGAGACTTGTTTTGTGACATAGCATGTGATCTATCCTGGAGAACATTCCATGTGCATTTGAAAACAATGTGTATTCTGCTGTTTTTGGATAGAATGTGCTGTAGATATCTATTAAGTTTAATTGGTCTTATGTGTCATTTAAGACCACTGTTTCCATATTGATTTTCTCTCTGGAGGATCTGTCCATTGATATAAGTAGAGTATTAAAGTCCCCTACTATTATTGTATTATTGTCAGTTTCTCCCTTTATGTCTATTAATATTTGCTTTATATATTTAGGTGCTCCTTTAATAGGTGAATATATGTTTACCAATGTTATATCCTCTTCTTGTATTCTTTCCTTTGTAATTATATAATGCTCTTCTTTGTCTTTTGTCATAGACTTTGTTTTAAAGTCTACTTTGTCTGAAGATGTGGCACATATATACAATGGAATATTTATTACTCAGCCATAAAAAGAAACGAAATTGAGTTATCTGTAGTGAGGTGGATGGACCTAGAGTCTGTCATACACAGTTAAGTAAATCAGAAAGAAAAAACAAATACTGTATGCTAACACATATATATGGAATCTAAAAAAAAAAGAAAAAAGTTCTGAAGAACCTAGGGGCAGGAGAGGAATAAAGACGCAGATGTAGCGAATGGACCTGAGGACACGGGGAGGGGGAAGGGTAAGCTGGGACAAAGAGAGAGAGTGGCATGGACATATATACACTACCAAATGTAAAATAGATAGCTGGTGGGAAGCAGCCACATAGCACAGGGAGATCAGCTCGGTGCTTTGTGACCACCTAGAGGGGTGGGATAGGGAGGGTGGGAGGGAGATGCAAGAGAGAGGGGATATGGGGATATATATATATGTATAGTTGATTCACTTTGTTATAATGCAGAAACTAACACACCATTGTAAAGCAATTATACTCCAATAAAGATATTTTAAAAATAAATAAAGTCTACTGTGTCTGATTTGAGTATTGCTATCATCTCAGCTTTCTTTTTGTTTCCATTTGCATGAAATATTTTTTTCTATCCTCTCACTTTCAGCCTAAATTTGTCTTTAGCTCTGAAGAGTCTCTTGTAAGCAGGACATGGATAGGTCTTGTTTTTTTATATCCAGTCAGCCACCATATGTCTTTTGAATGGAGCACTTATTCCATTGAAATTTAAAGTGATTGTTGATAGGTATGTACTTAGTGTCATTTTGTTACTTGTTTTCTGGTTGTTTTTGTAGTTCTTTCTGTTCTTTTCTTCTTTTAGTTTCTGCCCTTATGGTCTGATGATTTTCTTTAGTGGTATGCTTGAGTTTCTGTCTCTCTGTTTTTGTGTCTATTGTAAATTTTTGATCTGTGGTTATCATGGGGTTCATATATGTTGACCTATAACAATATTTACTTGTTTTAAACTGATATTCATTTAAGTTCAAACACATTCTAAAACATCTACCTTTTTCCTCCCCCACATTTTGTGTTTTGGGTAATATTATAAATCTTCAAATTTATCCCTTAACTATTTATTGCAGTTATAGTTGATTTTACAATTTTTATTTTTTGATCTTTGTACTAGCTTTTTAAAGTGGTTGATCCACAGCCTTTACTGTATATTTACCTTTACTAGTGGGATTTTTTCTTTCTTATAAATTCTTACTTCTTTTTTTAAAATTTTTTTATTTTTGTGAATTTAATTTTATTTATTTTTTTATACAGCAGGTTCTTATTAGTCATCCATTTTATATACATCAGTGTATACATGTCAATCCCAATCGCCCAATTCATCACACCACCACCCCCACCTCCCACTGCTTTCCCCACTTAGTGTCCATACGTTTGTTCTCTACATCTGTGCCTCAATTTCGGTCCTGCAAACCGGTTCATCTGTACCATTTTTCTAGGTTCCACATATATGCGTTAATATACGATATTTGTTTTTCTCTTTCTGACTTACTTCACTCTGTATGACAGTCTCTAGATCCATCCACGTCTCCACAAATGACCCAATTTCGTTCCTTTTTATGGCTGAGTAATATTCCATTGTATATATGTACCACATCTTCTTTATCCATTCATCTGTCGATGGGCATTTAGGTTGCTTCCATGTCCTGGCTGTTGTACATAGTGCTGCAATGAACATTGGGGTGCATGCATCTTTTTGAATTATGGTTTCCTCTGGGTATATGCCCAGTGGTGGGATTGCTGGATCATATGGTAATTCTATTTTTAGTTTTTTAAGGAACCTCCATACTGTTCTCCATAGTGGCTGTATCAATTTACATTCCCACCAACAGTGCAAGAGGGTTCCATTTTCTCCACACCCTCTCCAGCATTTGTTGCTTGTAGATTTTCTGATGATGCCCATTCTAACTGGTGTGAGGTGATACCTCACTGTAGTTTTGATTTCATTTCTCTAATAATTAGTGACGCTGAGCAGCTTTTCATGTGCTTCTTGGACATCTGTATGTCTTCTTTGGAGTAATGTCTCTTTAGGTCTTCTGCCCATTTTTGGATTGGGTTGTTTGTTTCTTTAATGTTGAGCTGCATGAGCTGTTTATATATTTTGGAGATTAATTAATTCGTTTGCAAATATTTTCTCCCATTTTGAGGGTTGTCTTTTCGTCTTGTTTATGGTTTCCTTTGCTGGGCAAAAGCTTTGAAGTTTCATTAGGTCGCATTTGTTTATTTTTGTTTTTATTTCCATTACTCTAGGAGGTGGATCAAAAAAGATCTTGCTGTGATTTATGTCAAAGAGTGTTCTTCCTATGTTTTCCTCTAAGAGTTTTATAGTGTCCAGTGTTACATGTAGGTCTCAAATCCATTTTGAGTTTATTTTTGTGTATGGTGTTAGGGAGTGTTCTACTTTCATTCTTTTACATGTAGCTGTCCAGTATTCCCAGCACCGCTTATTGAAGAGACTGTCTTTTCTCTGTTGTATATCCTTGCCTCCTTTGTCACATAGGTGCGTGGGTTTATCTCTGGGCTTTCTATCTTGTTCCATTGATCTATGTTTCTGTTATTGTGCCAGCACCATATTGTCTTGATTACTGTAGCTTTATAGTATAGTCTGAAGTCAGGGAGTCTGATTCCTCCAGCTCCGTTTTTTTCCCTCAAGACTGCTTTGGCTGTTCGGGGTCTTTTGTGTTTCCATACAAATTTTAAGACGTTTTGTTCTAGTTCTGTAAAAAATGCCATTGGTGGGCTTCCCTGGTGGCGCAGTGGCTGAGAATCTGCCTGCCAATGCAGAGGATACGGGTTCGAGCCCTGGTCTGGGAAGATCCCACATGCCGCGGAGCAACTGGGCCCGTGAGCCACAATTACTGAGCCTGTGCGTCTGGAGCCTGTGCTCTGCAACAAGAGAGGCCGCGATAGTGAGAGGCCCGCGCACCGCGATGAAGAATGGCCCCCACTTGCCGCAACTAGAGAAAGCCCTCACACAGAAACGAAGACCCAACACAGCCATAAAAATAAATAAATAAATAAACCCAAAGTTTAAAAAAAAAAAATGCCATTGGTAATTTGATAGGGATTGCATTGAATCTGTAGATTGTTTTGGGTAGTATAGTCATTTTCACAATATTGATTCTTCCAATCCAAGAACATGGTATATCTCTCCATCTGTTGGTATCATCTTTAATTTCTTTCATCAGTGTCTTATAGTTTTCTGCATACAGGTCTTTTCTCTCCCTAGGTAGGTTTATTCCTAGGTATTTTATTCTTTTTGTTGCAATGGTAAATGGGAGTGTTTCCATAATTTCTCTTTCAGATTTTTCATCATTAGTGTATAGGAATGCAAGAGATTTCTGTGCATTAATTTTGTATCCTGCAACTTTACCAAATTCATTGATTAGCTCTAGTAGTTTTCTGGTGGCATCTTTAGGATTCTGTATGTATAGTATCATGTCATCTGCAAACAGTGACAGTTTTACTTCTTCTTTTCCAACTTGTATTTCTTTTATTTCTTTTTCTTCTCTGATTGCCACGGCTAGGACTTCCAAAACTATGTTGAATAATAGTGGTGAGAGTGGACATCCTTGTCTTGTTCCTGATCTTAGAGGAAATGCTTTCAGTTTTTCACCATTGAGAATGATGTTTGCTGTGGGTTTGTCATATATGGCCTTATTATGTTGAGGTATGTTCCCTCTATGCCCACTTTCTGGCGAGTTTTTATCATAAATGGGTGTTGAATTTTGTCAAAAGCTTTTTCTGCATCTATTGAGATGATCATATGGTTTTTAGTCTTCAATTTGTTAATATGGTGTATCACATTGATTGAGTTGCGTATATTGAAGAATCCTTGCCTCTCTGGGATAAATCCCACTTCATTGTGTATGATCCTTTTAACGTGCTGTTGGATTCTGTTTGCTAGTATTTTGTTGAGGATTTTTGGGTCTATAATCATCAGTGATATTGGTCTGTAATTTTCTTTTTTTGTAGTATCTTTGTCTGGTTTTGGTATCAGGGTGATGGTGGCCTCATAGAATGAGTTTGGGAGTGTTCCTTCCTCTGCAGTTTTTTGGAAGAGTTTGAAAAGGATGGGTGTTAGCTCTTCTCTAAATGTTTGATAGAATTCACCTGTGAAGCCATCTGGTCCTGGACTTTTGTTTGTTGGAAGATTTTTAATCACAGTTTCAACTTCATTACTTGTGATTGGTCTGTTCATATTTTCTGTTTCTTCCTGGTTCAGTCTTGGGAGGTTATACCTTTCTGAGAATTTGTCCATTTCCTCCAGGTTGTCCATTTTATTAGCATAGAGTTGCTTATAGTAATCTCTTAGGATGCTTTGTATTTCTGTAGTGTGTGTTGTAACTTCTCCTTTTTCATTTCTAATTTTATTGATTTGAGTCCTCTCCCTCTTTTTCTTGGTGAGTCTGGCTAATGGTTTATCAATTTTGTTTATCTTCTCCAAGAACTAGCTTTTAGCTTTATTGATCTTTGCTGTTGTTTTCTTTGTTTCTATTTCATTTATTTCTGCTCTGATCTTTATGATTTCTTTCCTTCTGCTAACTTTGGTTTTTGTTTGTTCTTCTTTCTCCAGTTCCTTTAGGTGTAAGGTTAGATTGTTTATTTGAGATGTTTCTTGTTTCTTGAGGTAGGCTTGTATTGCTATAAACTTCCCTCTTAGAACTGCTTTTGCTGCATTCCGCAGGTTTTGGATTGCCGTGTTTTCATTGTCATTTGTCTCTAGGTATTTTTTGACTTCCTCTTTGATTTCTTCAGTGATCACTTGGTTATTTAGTAATGTATTGTTTAGCCTCCATGTGTTTGTGTTTTTTACGTTTTCTTCCCTGTAATTCATTTCTAATCTCATAGCGTTGTGGTCAGAAAAGATGCTTGATATGGTTTCAATTTTCTTAAATTTACTGAGGCTTGATTTGTGACCCAAGATGTGATCTATCCTGGAGAATGTTCCATGTGCACTTGAGAAAAAAGTGTAATCTGCTGTTTTTGGATGCAATGTCGTATAATTATCAATTAAATCTATCTGGTCTATTGTGTCATTTAAAGCTTGTGTTTCCTTGTTAATTTTGTTTGGATGATCTGTCCATTGATGTAAGTGAGGTGTTAATGTCCCCCACTATTATTGTGTCACCTGTCGATTTCCTCTTTTATAGCCGTTAGCAGTTGCCTTATGTATTGAGGTGCTCCTATGTTGGGTGCATATATATTTATAATTGTTATATCTTTTTCTTGGATTGATCCCTTGATCATTATGTAGTGTCCTTCCTTGTGTCTTGTAACATTCTTTATTTTAAAGTCTATTTTATCTGATATGAGTATTGCTACTCCAGCTTTCTTTTGATTTCCATTTGCATGGAATATCTTTTTCCATCCCCTCACTTTCAGTCTGTATGTGTCCCTAGGTCTGAAGTGGGTCTCTTGTAGACAGCATATAGATGGGTCTTGTTTTTGCTTCCATTCATCAAGCCTGTGTCTTTTGGTTGGAGCATTTAATCCATTCATGTTTAAGGTAATTATCGATATGTATGTTACTATTACCATTTTCTTAATCAATTTAGGTTTGTTTTTGTAGGTCTTTTCCTTCTCTTGTGTTTCCCACTTAGAGCAGTTCCTTTAGCATTTGTTGTAGAGCTGGTTTGGTGGTGCTGAATTCTCTTAGCTTTTGCTTGTCTGTAAAGCCTTTGAGTTCTCCATCGAATCTGAATGAGATCCTTGCCGGGTAGGGTAATCTTGGTTGTAGGTTCTTCCCTTTCATCACTTTAAGTATAGCATGCCACTCCCTTCTGGCTTGTAGAGTTTCTGCTGAGAAATCAGCTGTTAACCTTATGGGAGTTCCCTTGTATGTTGTTTGTCGTTTTTCCCTTGATGCTTTCAATAATTTTTCTTTGTCTTTAATTTTTGCCAATTTGATTACTGTGTGTCTCGGCATGTTTCTCCTTGGGTTTATCCTGTATGGGGCTCTCTGTGCTTCCTGGACTTGGGTGGTTATTTCCTTTCCCATGTTAGGGAAGTTTTTGACTATAAATTCTTCAAATATTTTCTCGGGTCCTTTCTCTTTCTCTTCTCCTTCTGGTCCCCTATAATGTGAATGTGTTGTGTTTAATGTTGTCCCAGAGGTCTCTTAGGCTGTCTTCGTTTCTTTTCATTCTTTTTTCTTTATTCTGTTCTGCAGCAGTGAATTCCACCATTCTGTCTTCCAGGTCACTTATCCGTTCTTCTGCCTCAGTTATTCTGCTATTGATTTTTTCCAGTGTAGTTTTCATTTCACTTATTGTATTGTTCATCTCTGTTTGTTTGTTCTTTAATTCTTCTAGGTCTTTGTTAAACATTTATTGCATCTTCCCAATCTTTTCTTCCATTCTTTTTCCGAGGTCTTGGATCATCTTCACTATCATTATTTGAATTCGTTTTCTGGAAGGTTGCCTATCTCCACTTCATTTAGTTGTTTTTCTGGGGCTTTATCTTGTTCCTTCATCTGGTACATAGCCCTCTGCCTTTTCATCTTGTCTATCTTTATATGAATGTGGTTTTTGTTCCACAGGCTGCAGGATTGTAGTTCTTCTTGCTTCTGCTGTCTGCCCTCTGGTGGATGAGGCTATCTAAGAGGCTTGTGCAAATATGCTGATGGGAGGGACTGGTGGTGGGTAAAGCTGGCTGTTGCCCTGGTGGGCAGAGCTCAGTAAAACTTTAATCCGCTTGCCTGCTGATGGGTGGGGCTGGGTTGCTTGTTTGGCCTGAGGTGACCCAACACTGGAGCCTACCCGGGCCCTTTGCTGGGGCTAATTGCAGACTCTGTGAGGGCTCAGGCCAAGGAGTACTTCCCAGAACTTCTGCTGCCAGTGTCCTTGTCCCCACAGTGAGCCACAGCCACCCCCCACCTCTGCAGGAGAACCCCCAACACTAGCAGGTAGGTCTGGTTCAGTCTCTATGGGGTCACTGCTCCTTCCCCTGGGTCCTGGTGCACACACTACTTTTTGTGTGCCCTCCAAGAGTGGAGTCTCTGTTTCCCCCAGTCCTGTCGAAGTCCTGCAATCAAATCCTGCTAGCCTTCAAAGTGTGATCCTCTAGGAATTCCTCCTCCCGTTTCTGGATCCCCAGGTTCAGAAGCCTGACGTGGGTCTCAGAACCTTCACTCCAGTGGGTTGACTTCTGTGGTGTAAGTGTTCTCCAGTTTGTGGGTGCCACCCAGCAGTTATGGGATTTGATTTTATTGTGATTGCACCCCTCCTACCGTCTCATTGTGGCTTCTCCTTTGTCTTTGGATGTGGGGTATCTTTTTTGGTGAGTTCCAGTGTCTTCCTGTCGATGATTGTTCAGCAGTTAGTTGTGATCAAATTCTTACTTCTTAATGCAGCCTTTTCTTTTCCACTTGGAGAAGATCCTTTAACACTTCTTCTTGCATTGGTTTAGTATTGATGAACTTTTTTGGTTTTTGTTTGTCTGAGATGTTCTTTATCTCTCCTTCAATTCTGAATGATAACCTTGCTGGGTGGACTATCCTAGTTTGTTGGTCTTTATCGTTCAGCACTTTAAATGTATCAAGTCACTCCCTTTTTTTTTTAAGTTTTATTTATTTATTTAGTTTTGGCTGCGTTGGGTCTAAATTGCTGCGCGTGGGGCTTTCTCTAGTTGCGGCGAGCGGGGGATTACTCTTCGTTGCGGTATGCAGGCTTCTCATTGCGGTGGCTTTTCTTGTCGTGGAGCACGGGCTCTAGGCGCGTGGGCTTCAGTAGTTGTGGCACACAGGCTGAACTGCTCTGTGGCATGTGGGATCGTCCTGGACCAGGGCTTGAACCTGTGTCCCCTGCATTGGCAGGCGGATTGTTAACCACTGCGCCACCAGGGAAGCCCTCAAGTCACTCCCTTTTATCCTGCAAAGTTTTTGCAGAAAAATCAGCCGGTAGCCTTAGAGGGGTTCCCTTGTATGTGACTTCTTTTTTTGCCTTTAGAATTCTCTAACTCTTGGCATTTAAATTATGATATGTCTTGGTGTGGGTCTCCTTGGGTTCATCTTGTTTGGGACTCTCTGTGTTTCCTATACCTGAATATCTGTTTCCTTCTTCAGGTTTGGGATATTTTCAGCCATAATTTCATTTGAATACATTCTTGATCCTTTTCTCTCTCTCTCTCTTCTCCTTCTGGGACCCCTAAAATGCAAATGTTGGTATGCTTGATGCTGTCCAAGAGGTCCCTTAAACTTTCCTCATTTTGTAAAAGTTGTTTTTCTTTTTGCTGTTCTGATTGGGTGATTTCCATTATTCTATCTTCCAGATCATTTATTCATTCTTCTGTATCACCTAGCCTGATGTTAATTCTTCTAGTTTATTTCTCATTACAGCTATTATACTCTTCAACTCTGGTTCTTTTTTTTACATTTTCTAGTTCTTTATTAAAATTCTCACTGTGTTCATATATTCTTTTCCCAAGTTCAGTTAGCATTCTTGTTATTGATTTGAACTCTTTATCTGGTAAATTATTTATCTCTCTTTCATTAGGATTTTTTTCAGGTTTTTTTCTTTTTCTTTCATTTGAAACATATTCTCCTGTCTTCTCATTTTGTTTACATTTCTCTGTCTCTGAAATTACATGAAACAGTTACCTATCCTAGTCTTGAAGGGGTGTCCCTGTGTGGGAGCTTTCTGTGCAGTCTGTGTGTGCCCACTGGCTTTGGTGGGAAAGCTGGGTCTGAAGTGAGCACGGTCACATCTTCCCCCAGGGTGTGCTGTCAGCTATCACCTTGGTGGGAGACAGGGCTGGAGATGGAGGGGTTAGAGCTATAGCCAGGTGCAATCCAGGGCTTCTCTGATGCTCGTGGCAGTCCCTACCCTATCAGGTATGAGTGCAGGGCTCAAGGTGCTGAAGCAGAACCCCTGAAGGAGTTGGGTTTCTCTTGTGTGGGTCATGGCTGTCTCTACGTTGGTTGGTTTAGTGGCAGGGGCCTACGGGCTTGGGGCTTTACTTTTGTGTTGGTTTTTACTTTTTCCGTGTGTGCCTTGGTTAGAGGCTGGGTCAGGGACAGAGGGGTGGTTTCACACTACTGAGCTGGCTTTGCTCCTGCTGGCAATGTGGGTCTCTGTCCTGGAGCTAGTTTCACTCCTCCTAAATGTAGGTAGGGATGTGTGTGCTGGCAATGGCTACCTTCACTCTGATCAGAGATAGGGTCATGTCCAAGCTGGCTCCATTCCCTCTAAGTGTGTGCACTGTCATTGGCAATGGCAGCCCCTGCTCTAGTGGAGAGCAGCACTGGAGCAATATGGGCAGGAGCGGGTGCCTGGTGCCAGCTTGGGGGTATACTGGGGCAGTCCTGGCAAGCCAGCTAGAGCCCCAAGCAGTTTTCAGTTTGCTGCCTTTGTGCTGTGACTGGGAGTAAGCAAGCATGTGCATGCTTTTGAAGAGCAGAGTCTCTGTTTCTTTCAGCCTTCAGTAAGCCCCACTAATTTTCAATCCAGCTAAGGGGATTTGCATTCCTGGTGTTGGATCCCAGTGCTGGGGTGCCTGATATGTGGCTTGAACCTCTTGCTCCCCAGGGAATATCCCTTAGCCTGTGATATCCCCCTCCTTTCCTGGGTCCTCCATCCAGGGTGCAGATCCCAATCAGATTGCTTCTCCTCCTTTCTTACCAAACTCCATGTGGATCTTTCTTTCTAATTTTTAAAAATTAATTAATTAATTAATTAATTTTTGGCTGCATTGGGTCTTCGTTGCTCAGCGCGGGCTTTCTCTAGTTGCAGTGAGCAGGGGCTACTCTTCGTTGCAGTGCACGAGCCTCTCATTGAGGTGGCTTCTCTTGTTGCAGAGCACGGGTTCTAGGCGCGCAGGCTCAGCAGTTGTGGCTCACGGGCTCTAGAGTGCGGGCTCAGTAGTTGTGGCGCACGGGCTTAGTTGTTCCGCGGCATGGGGGATCTTCCTGGACTAGGGCTCGAACCCGTGTCCCCTGCATTGGCAGGTGGATTCGTAACCACTGCACCACCAGGGAAGTCCCTTTGTGGATCTTTCTTTACAGTCTTGGTCGTAGAAGAGCCTTTCTGCCAGTCTTCAGGTTGTTCCAGCAAGAGTTGCTCCACATGTAGTCGTATTTTTGATGATGTGTTCATGGAGGGAGATGAGCTCAGTGTCCTCCTAACTCTGCCATCTGGATCTCTACCTGCCCTGACATTAAGCCTAAAGTATTTCATTATTAAGAAGAAAAAGAAACATCTTGGAGGGCCAAAAGTAAATAGAAGAAGGCTAGTTAGAATGGTTCTCATTCATTCATTCAACAAGGATTTATTGAGTACTTTTAAGTACAAGGTACTTTTCTCGTCTCTGAGGATATAACAATGAACAAGAAACAAACACTCTGCTCTCAGGAAACATAAATTATAGTGGTTATTGTAGTAGAATGAGCAAAAATAATCAAGGCTTGGATTAGAGTATTGTCAGATGGTGATAAGATGAAATCAACAGATCAGGGAAATAGTTAAAAGATGAAAATCAACAAAATTTAGTGAGTGAATGGATATGCGTACGAAGGAGTGGGAAAAATATCAAGTATGACTTGAAGATTGTACCCTGAATGTGGGTGGATGGTGGTGCCATTTCCTGAAATGTGAAACATTGTTTGCCAATATTAATGGGATTTATGAACTGTACTTAAGTTTAGTCTTGAATGCTTATATTAGAAAGAAAGAATAAAAATTAATTGGCTAAGCACTTTACCCTCAGATTAGGAAAAGTACATCATAATGAACCCAAAGAAAATAAAAATTAGAAAAGGATAAAAATACAACTAGCAGAAAATAGGAAACACATAAAATAGGATCAAAAATACCAATTTGATATTTTGTGAAGATTAATAAAATTGACTAAGCAAACTTTAGCAAGACTAATCAAGAGAAAAAAGAAAAAGAACAAATAAATAATATTATGAATAAAAAAGAGATAAAATTAGAAATTCCACAGAGCATAAACAGAAAAAGTATATTATATTTTTTTGCCTATAAATTTGAAGTTAATACATTTCTAGGAAAGACAACTTACCAAAGGTGACTCAAGAAAAATATAGAAAACCAGTGTAATCTTTACTTTTTTTTTAATGGAAAGGCATTTTATTTTAAATATAGCCATGTGTACATGTCAATCCCAAACTCCCAGTCTATTCCTCCCCCCGACCTTCCCCCCCCAGTAACCATAAATTTGTTCTCTAAGTCTGTGAGTCTGTTTGTGTTTTGTAGATAAGTTCATTTGTATCAGTTTTTTTAGATGCCTCATATAAGCGATATATGATATTTGTCTTTCTCTGACTTTTCACTTAGTAAGATAATATCTAGGTCCATCCATGTTGCTGCAAATGGCTGAGTAATATTCCATTGTACATATGTACCACATCTTCTTTATCCATTCATCTGTCGATGGACATTTAGATTGCTTCCATGTCTTGGCTATTGTAAACAGTGCTGCAATGAACATTGGGGTACGTGCATCCTTTTGAACCATGTTTTTATCCAGATATATGCCGAAGAGTGGGATTGCTGGATCATATGGTAACTCTGTACCAATTTACATTCCCACCAACAGTGTAGGAGGGTTCCCTTTTCTCCACACCCTCTCCAGCATTTATTGTTTGCAGATTTTTTGATGATGGCCATTCTGACTGAAAATCAGTGTAATCTTTAATCTTTAAAGAAATTGAATCAGTGGCTAAAATCTCCCTCCCCCCCAAAACACCTGATCTATTAAGTTATACAGAAAAGTCTTCACCAAACTTTCCTGAGACATAATTTCAATTTATATGATCTCCAGAAAATAGAAAAAAGAAAAGAGAACGTAAAAAGGACAGTATAGGAATGCAAAATCATGGGCCAATCTGACTCATGAATATGGATGCAAAAATTCTAAACAAAGTATTTGCAAACTAAATCTAGCCATGTATATGACAGAGTTGAGTTTATCTCAGGAATTAAATGTAGTTTTGGTCTCATGGATCTCTTTATCAGTCTATCATAGATAAAGCCTATGGACCCCTTCTCAGAAAAATTTTTTAAAATCATAAAATATAGAGAGTAAAAAAGGAAAATAACTATATTGAAAAGCAGTTATCAAAATATAGAAAAGGAAATCTGTGACTTAGTAATATTTGAATTTTCCTATTAATATGTTAAATAATAAGAGGATCCAGTGGTAGGTCTAATAACTACCACAATTTTGAGGTGGCAATAAGTGTAAGTCATATTTCAAGATATCTGCAACAACTGCATTTTGATATAAAAGTATTTGTGGCTTCTATTGGTACAGGTACTAATTGTTCCATTGTGGTTTGTTGCCTACATTCATAATTGAAGGAAATGCTAAACTTCAGTTAAAGAATAATGAGAAGAAAGATATAATGTTTTCCCACCTAAGCTGTTCTGAATTCTGCACAGACCCCCAGTGGGTCTGTGAACCCCAGGTTAAGAATTCTAGTTCAGACAGAAATCTTGGCTAGAGATGTTTGAGGATTCTCATCATGGAGGTAGTGGTCAAAGCCACAGAGATGGATATTTAGAGCAACCAGTGAGAGTTTGTAAAATATTAGAAAAGAAGTTCCTATGGAACACTAAAATTTAAGAGACAGGCAGAGGAAGGGACACTGATAAATAGAATGAGATGTTCAAAAAGTAGGAGGAAAATTAGAAGAGACTGGAGCCAATGTTAAAGAAGGAACTGTTTCAAGGAAGAGGAAATTGTTATAGGCATCATCAGCTTAAGAGAAATCAAGAAGATTTCAAGAAGGACCAACTGTGACCACTGGGTTTAGCAAAAAAAAAAAAAAAAAAAAATCACTGATGACTCAGGCATGAGCAGGTCTCTGTAGGATGAGAGAGGAAGTCATGTTATAGTAGTTTGAGGAGTGAATGGGGAGGAGAGACAGAAAGTAGACAACCCTTTCTAGAAGGTAAACTTGAAGGTAAAAAGAGAGAGAAATGCTAGAGAAGAATCTCTGGAGTTAAGAATGAGTTTTGCTTTGCCAGCTGGGAGAAACTTGAGCATGTTTAAATACAGATAGGGAAGACCCAAAGAGAGGGACATAGTAATTGGATATCCAAGATGTCTCATTCACATTTATTGCCTTTATGTGTCTTAGTGTCTGTCTGTCTATCTCTGATACTCCCCCTGTCAGCCCCCCTCTCTTTAAGTGGCACCTCATTTTCCAGAGCCTCTTCATGTGGCTTGGGCTTGTCTCAGCATGATGGTCTTTGGATAGACGCACTTCTATGGTGACTTGCTTCCAAGAAGCAGGAAGCAGAAGTTTCCATCCAGTTAAAGGCTACACTCAGCCCCACTGTCCATCAGCAACATCTGGGGTGATTGTTAAGGTTCTGATGCTAATTCTGAATCAGAAAGTGTTGAGTGGTGCCTGACATCTGATTTTCAGCAAGCTCTACACAGGTGATGCTTTTGCATATCCAGGCTTTGAAATTACAGGGTTAGGAAGCTACAGGAGAAACACTGATTGCTCCAGTTGGTTCATCAGCATCAACCCTCTTCTACCCTTCCTGGTCAAACCTCCCTTTCCTTTTAAAGATCACTCTCCTTCATTTTAGTGCCATATTTCTTAAAGGAGAAAACCCCCTTTCCGTCTGAGTGATTTAAAATCACCAAATCAAACTAATTCAAAGTTGAACGTGGATTTCACCTGTCAAATATCCTCTTATTAAGGAGACTTTATTTATGAGAAGCATTTTTAAGTGGTCAACTTCTCCTCTGAATCTCATTTTTCTGTAAAGAAGCATCCCCTCTATTCTATTATTTCACCACTCTCTCACTATCAGACTGGCCTGGTTTCACTTCTCTATGGACTCACCTTGATTCTCTGGTTTATTTACTCCTTTTAAATACAGTCGTTGCCTCTACTCCTCCTCCTCATTGTACATGTCGGCAAAATCTCAAACTATCCATTTTCTCCTATGCAAGCTTTAGCAGCTGAAAGGTACTGTAGAAAATCAAACCATCAGGATGACTGATTGACATTAAAAACATGAACACAAAGCTCAATCATGCCAGGCAATCTTAAAATGTGTTCCCAGTAAGTTTACTTCCCTACTTTCCAAAAAATAGTGTCCTATTTCATATCTACACCTCCATCCTCAAATCTCCTATACCAGTTTGCACCATCTCACACTTTTCTGAATATATGAAGGCCATCCAGGAACTCCTTTGTCTTTCCACCACCAAATCAACAAACTGCTCGCATTGATATCTCTTCCCATGTTCTTCTATGCAGTTACAACAGAGGATGCACTCCTCCTCCCATCAGAGAACCATCCTTCCATGAGTAATCTGGATTCCATCACTTCTGTTCTTAAGGACAGTCCTTCGGTTTTTCTTCTCCCTTGCATCAAGAATTTCTCTTTTTCTACTGAACTATTCCTATCGGTATACAAGCACGCTCAAGAATTGCCTGCCTTCTTTTCTTTTCTTAGCCCCTCTTTACTTCATGTACCTTTCTAGCAACTACTTCATTTTTAGACTCCTTCTAGCAAAAACTCTTGAAAGTGGCCTTTATAAAGTCTCCACTTAACTCTCCTGCAATTCATTCTTCATATCATCTCCTTATACTTAATAAATACTTTTCCATTCTTATCTTTCTAACCCTTTAAGCAACATTGACTACAGTTGACCACTTCTGCATTCTGGAACCACTCTCCTTTCTCAGCTTCTGTGTGTAACACCACATTCTCCCAGCAGGGGGCAGCTTCTAAGATGACTCCCAATGATCCCCTCTCCTGGTAGTAATGCCCTTGTGTGATCCCCTCACCTTGAGCATGGGGTAAACCTAGCAACTTGCTTCTAAATGAATAGAATATGGCAAAAGTGCTGGGTGAGGGCTTCCCTGGTGGCGCAGCGGTTGGGAGTCTGCCTGCCAATGCAGGGGGCACGGGTTCGAGCCCTGGTCTGGGAGGATCCCACATGCCGCGGAGCAACTGGGCCCGTGAGCCACAACTGCTGAGCCTGCGCGTCTGGAGCCTGTGCTCCGCAACAGGAGAGGCCGCGATGGTGAGAGGCCCACGCACCGCGGTGAGGAGTGGCCCCCGCTTGCCGCAGCTGGGGAAAGCCCTCGCACAGAGACGAAGACCCAACACAGCCAAAAATAAATAAATTAAAAAAAAAAAAGTGATGGATGATAACTTCTGAGATTAGATTACAAAAGACTCTGACTTCCATCTTGCCGCTCCCCCTTGCTTGCTCTTTTTTATTTCGATGGAAGCCAGCTACCGTGTTGTGAACTTCCCTATGGAAAGGCCCACATGGTACAAAAACTAAAAGAGGTCTCTGGGCAATAGGCAGGGAAGAACTGAATCCTGCCAGCTACCACCAGGTGAGCCTGGAAGCAGATCCTCCCCAGTGGAGCCTTTTGGTGACTTAGTCCCAGCCAACACCTCAGTGGCAGCCTGTGAATGACCCTGGGCCAAGGACTCAGTTAAGCTGAGCCCAGATTCCTGATCCACTGACCCTATGAGAAAATAAATATTTGTTGTTTTAAGCTGCTAAATATTAGGGTAACTTGTTACACAGTCATAGATAACTAATACATGGGAGTTTCCCTCAGAGGTCAGCAAACTACAGCAATGGGCCAAATCTAGCCCACTGCTTGCTTTTGTCCTGCCTGTGAGCTAAGGATTGTTCTCACCTTTTAAATGGTTGAAAATGAATAAAAAGGATAATAATATTTCATTAATATAAAAGTTTTGAAACAGACATACACGTTTTATTTAATATAAACTTGCTGCGAAAAGCTGTATCAGGAAATCAAACTCCTGTTTCAGATACAAGGAATTGCATGGAAGTTTTTAGAGCGTTGGAAACTGAAGAGCTTAATTCTAGGCAGGAAAGTAATTTTTATAAAGTAATTTATGTTAAATTCCATTGTTTCTGAAGTAACCATTCATTAGTAAGTCTAATTTATAGACGATTACTATTGCCTACAGTAACCTTTGTTATTACTTTTTCACTATTTATGTTTCTCAAGTCTTGGCATCTATTAAAAAACTAAGAACAACAGTTTATAAAAGACAAGCTCTGTTATAATGATGATAACATCTAATAAAAAAAGTTCCTTTTTCTTTACATTGAATGGCAGGAAATTCAGCAAAGAAATATGTAACTTATGATAAAGCACAGAGCATTCAAATTTAATCTTAAAATGTGATTAGTTAGCTAACCAAATTTAGCCTCCTTAATACATAGACATTTTATAAGAAAGTATCTGAATAAACAAGGTACTCTATGATTCAAGTAATTCTTTTCATCACCTCCTTTTAATTAAAGCTGATTTGCTTCTTAAAGGGAGACTCAGATTTCTGGTTTCCTATTTTTTCTTTCTCAAAGAAGAAACTTATATTATTCTCTCCACATGTGCCACATTATAGAGGGTGATAAATATATGTTGAATAAAATGGTTAACAACTTGAATGTCATTTCATCATGATTGATTGAACCTCATTCAACTTGTTACTCCCAAGAGGGTATCAAAATGACTCTTCTTGGGTTTTCAAGCTTATATCCTTTTTCCTGCTTCCTTTTAAAAACTATTTCCAAGGCACTGTTTTAGCAATGATTCTTATCCCTGACCTGAATTATTGCAAAAAGCATCCCAGCTACATTCTTTGCTTCTTAACCTTATTTTCTCCAACCACACCACCATGCCAATGTATCATATAACATTTCTTCATTCCAAATTAACTAAACGAACATTTACTGAGCATCTGTAGCCTGGTATTGTTCTATGCACTAAGGACTTAGAAGTGAACAAAACAAGTGCTCCCCACGTCTCATAGAACTTCCTTTCTCAAGGGAAGACAGACAACAAACAAAGAATAAATATAAATTGTGTTGGCAGGTAAAATTAACTGCTACTAAGAAAATAAAGCAGGGACTTCCCTGGGGGCCCAGTGGTTAAGGCTCCGCACTCCCAATGCAGGGGGGCACGGTTTCGATCCCTGGTTGGGGAAATAAAATCCCTCATGACTCACAGCAAGGCCCAAGAAAGAAAGAAAGAAAATGAAAATAAAGCAAAATGAGGGGATAGAGTGTCAAGCAAAGTTATTTTGGTTGGGATTTTTGAAAAGGCCAGTCTAAGGAGGTAATAATATTCAGGCAAAATTCTGAATGGACACAAGTCATGAAAATACCTAGGACAGAGGATTAGGAGCTGAGCAACAGCAAATACAAGGCCTGAGTGAGTGCACACTTGGTGGTTTTGAAGGACAGTAAGGAGAGACCAGTGTGGATGAGGCATGGTTAGCTGGGGAGAGAGAGGAATTGATGTTGGAGCAACAGCCTGGAACTAGATCGTGTATAGCTTAATAAGCCATCCAAAGTACTTTCAATTTTATTCTAAGTATGATGGGCAACCAATGGAAGGTCAAGAGCAGGGCAGTTAGGTTTTGGTTTACATTGTACAATAGTCACTCAAGCCTCTAAGTAGGGAAACTGGAAGGGAATTTCAGGGGTCCAAGTGAGGATAATGGTGGTATGGACTAGGGTCAGGTAATGGAGGCAATGAGAAATGGTCATATTTGGGGACTATTTTGATTTTAGCTCCCAGATTTGCTGATGTACTGGGGAATCAAGGACTCCTCCTTTGTTCATTTTACCTGAATGCCATGGTGCTATGAGATCAATTTTTGGTATTTTTAGTTTGGGATGCCTGTATGTTAGACATACAGGTGGAGATGTTGCTTAGGGAATTGGATGCAGGAGTTTGGAGTTCAGGGGAAAGTTGGGGCTGGAGATATAAATTTGGAAATCACCAATATATAAATGGCACTTAAAACTAAGCAATTGGGGGCTTCCCTGGTGGCGCAGTGGTTTGATAGTCTGCCTGCCGGTGCGGGGGACACGGGTTCGGGCCCTGGTCTGGGAGGATCCCACATGCCGCGGAGCAACTGGGCCCGTGAGCCACGATTACTGAGCCTGCGCGTCTGGAGCCTGTGCTCCGCAACAAGAGAGGCCGCGATGGTGAGAGGCCCCGCGCACCGCGATGAAGAGTGGCCCCCGCTTGCCACAACTAGAGAAAGCCCTCGCACAGAAATGAAGACCCAACACAGCCATAGATAAATAAATTAAAAAAAAAAAAACAAAAAAACTAAGCAATTGGGTGAGATCATATAGAACAGTGCTTTCCGATCATTTTCATGTTGTAGCCCACACTGAAAAATCATACTATTTGTACACTCGAAGAGGCAAATAGACAAAACTGCCTGAAGCCAGAGGTGATGACCCAGAGCCTCCAGGAATCACATCTTGGGAATATTTACAATTTGTATGTTCACAATGGTTAGGACAAGAGTGAAAAAGCATGCCATGGGCACTCCAACAATTACAGGTAAAGAAGTAGAAGAGTTTTTAGCAAAAGAGACTGTCTAGGAGTTGCAGGTAAGGTAAGAGGGAAACCAGGACCGTATGTCATCCCAGAAGCCAAGTAAAGAAAGCAGTTCAAGAAGGAAGGAGAATCAACTAGTCAACTGCTGCAATAAGACTGAGTAAGATGGGGATCAAGAATTGACTATTACCCATTTCAGAGATAACTGATGCTCAGAGAGGTTGCCCAAGGTCTGGGATGGGACCCGAGAGTCTACATTTCTAATAAGATCCCAGGTAATGTAGATGCTGCTTATTCATGGATTGTGCTGAGTAGCAAGGCTCTTCTAGACCAAACTCTCCTGCCAAGTTCTTTTTTCTTTACTTTTTAAATTGGAAATACATTTTTAAAAGAACTGACTCTTAGATCTGGCAAAATTGAGATTTTTAGGGACCTTAACAATTATTATTTTAGTCTAGTCATGAAGACTAAAGCCTGATTGTAATGGGTTCAAAAGTGTATAGGAGCACTATTTATAGTAGCCCAGGCATGGAAGCAACCTAAATGTCCATCGACAGATGAATGTATAAAGAAGATGTGGTATATATGTACAATGGAATATTACTCAGCCATAAAGAAGAATGAAATAATGCCATTTTTCATTGGATGGCCCTAGAGATTATCATACAAAGTGAAGTAAATCAGACAGAGAAAGACAAACATCGTATGGTATCATTTATATGTGAAATCTAAAAAAATGATACAAGTGAACTTATTTGCAAAACAGAAATAGACTCACAGATAGAAAACAAACTTATGGTTAACAAAGGAGAAAGGGAGAGAGAGAAATTAGGAGTGTGGGATTACCAGATACATACTACTGCATATGAAATAGGTAACCAACAAGGCCCTACTGTATAGCACAGGGAACTGTATTCAGTATCTTGTAATAACCTATAATGGAAAAGAATCTGAAAAAGAATATAAAGAAACAAATCACTTTGCTGAACACCTGAAACTAACACAACATTGTAAATCAACATTGTACTTCAATAAGAAAAGAATATAGGATGGGCTTCCCTGGTGGCGCAGTGGTTGAGAGTCTGCCTGCCAATGCAGGGGACACGGGTTCGAGCCCTGGTCTGGGAGGATCCCACGTGCCGCGGAGCGACTGGGCCCGTGAGCCACAATTGCTGAGCCTGCGCGTCTGGGGCCTGTGCCCCGCAACAAGAGAGGCCGCGATAGTGAGAGGCCGGCGCACCGCGATGAAGAGTGGCCCCCGCTTGCCGCAACTGGAGAAAGTCCTCGCACAGAAACGAAGACCCAACACAGCCAAAAATATAAATAAATTAATTAATAAATTTAAAAAAAAAAAAAAAAAAAAAAGAATATAGGAGATGAGGAAGAAGTGGCAATGCATTTAAGGAAATCTCCTGAAGAGTTTTATTTTAAAGGGGAGCAGAGTGGTGGAGCAGCACCTGAATGGGAATGAGTGAGGTTTTTTGTTTTGCTGCATTTTCTAAGGGACTAACAAGAATAACCCAGTGTTAAGGAAAAAGTGATATTTCAGGAAAAAGAAGGGATAATTACAAGAGCTAAGTCCCAGGGTAGGTGAGAATATCCTCACCTGCACAACTGGGCTACTGGGTCCACGTAGGACCAGGTTACTTGGCCTTACGTAGGAGTCTGGACAATTCATCTGTTTCAACAGGTGGAAAGGCAGAAACTATGAATACAGACATAAATTGACTAGTAGATTTGTTGGTGGGAAAATAAGTTCTTAACGAATTACTTTTCCATTTAGTGAAATAAATAAAGGTGTCAACCATGAGTGAGTGGAGCAGGAGTTAATATTATATTTGAGGACAAAGGAAACAGTGTTTTCCATAAAGTATTCTCAGAGGGTAAGAAAGTGAATTGGCTAGACAAATGTTGGAGATCCCACTTAAGATCTGTGGTCATAAATTTAAAACGAGAGCATTCTGTATGATTGTGAGTTCAGCTGCACCGGAGCAGGAGCAGAGCAGATGGAGAATTGAACTTAAACATGGTTTGCGTTTTGCCACTGAGTACAACAGGGGGACAGAAGGGCAAGAAGCTGAGATTAGATGGAAAGGAGTGATTATGATTATTAACAATGGAACCTAAGCTAGGTAAAAAGAGGTATGAGTATATAGAGTGGGTGATGAACTGAAAAAGTTGGTGAGGTCAGTGAATCGAGAGTCCCTGTGGGCTCAAAGAATTGTTAAAATCTTAGTGTTTGAAGCACTGAGCTAAAAGGATAGTAAGTGGTCCTTTCTAGAGAGTAGGATGCTTGCTATTAAGAGTGCTACAGACTGAATATTTGTTTCCCCTCAAAATTCATATGTTGAAATCGTAACTCCCAATGTGATTGTATTAGGAGGTGGAGACTTTGGGAAGGAATTAGGTCACGAAGGTGGAGCCCTCAGGAATGCGATGAGTGTTCTTGTAAGAAGAGACTCCAGAGAGATAATTTTTCTCTCAGCCATGTGAGGATACAAGAGAAAGATGACTGTCTGCAAACCAGAAAGAGTGCCTTCACCAAACACCGGATCTACTGGTGCCTTGATCTTGGACTTCCCAGCCTCCAGACTGTGAGAAATAAATGTTTTTTGTTTAAGCCACCCAGTCTATGGTATTCTGTTATAGAAGCCTGACCTGATTAAAACAGGGAATGGGTGATGGTGGTGGTTGTTTTCGTTGTTTGGCAATGACAAGTTCTATGGAAGTAGGTTGCCAGGGTGGAGTAAAGACAAGATCACGGGGAGGGAAGGAGGTCAGGGAGGAACCGAAATTTCAGGGTTTGGGATGAAACAGTCAGGTGGAAACAGAAATGACCAAGAATAATGACAGTTCATTGAGTCACGTGCAGTCATCTGAAAAGAAGTAAGGGATGTGTTAAAATCTTCAGTGAATAAGGAAAAGTGACCAGAAGGATCGTGGATGTCTGCAGTGTGGAGTGAAGGTTGATAAACCAATATAATTCTTCAAAAGAAGGTTGATAAACTAATATACTTCTTCAAAAGAAGAGAAATTTTTTAGGCAAGGAAGTAAGAACGATTGTTAGGAAACAACAGAAAGGAGTAAAAGGGCAACTATCCCACTTTCGGGTCCAGTGGTTTTCAAGATGGAGGTGGAAGCAGCCATCACTTGAGAAGGCTTGTGTGATGCCCTGTTCTTAGGGAAGTACAAGATTTTGGTTAGAGCAAGGTGGTAGGAGCCTTCAGAGAAGGAATTTGAGGATGGAGGGGACTTTGCTGATGACAATGAAAACTTCCAAAGGACATAGTGGAAGGATTTGAGGGTTAAAGATGGGTGGAATTTGGGTTAGATTATTGGATGTACAGTGACAGCAAGGGTCTAGGCAATGCGGGAAGATTTTAAGGGCTTAGACTTCTTGTGATGATTTCAGTGGGGAAGTATGGCATAAAAGGGATTTGGTAGGGAATTTGGTCCCTACTTTTCCAGTCTGATCTCAAGCATACTTCCCTGAAATCCTCTACCTATTCAATTTAAAATCGTCCACACACCGATATACCTATTGCTCCAAACTGATCCTTCTACACAATATGGATTTATCACTATTCTCTCCTGCTTCCTCTAGAAAATTTCCCCATATTCTTACCAAGTCAGGATTCATCCCTTCACATACCTCTGTAATTGTCTAACGTAATCTGCCACTTACCTATTCATTTATGTATAATATTTCTCGCACAATAGATTATGAGCTCCTGAACTGAAAATATAGGGTGGCTCCTATTCTCCATAGTACCCAGAACTGTTGTCAAAGGTCAATAGAAATGTAATTAATTAAATTCTCCCCTTTATTCACCCTGAGGCCTCCAGACTTCAACACTGTATCTATGACGGTGATAAATAACCTATGGAAGACCCAGGTAGAGGTAGTCCTGCTGCCTCTACCTCATTCTCCTCAATCCCAAACAAGTCTGGCCAATGCCTTTTGGGGTTAGACAGCATAGAGCAGTGAAGAGTCATTTTTGATTTGTAAACCATGGAAATACCCACACGAGATGCGAAAATAAAATACTGCCCAAGTTGGGCTGGAAATTGGAAAAACTTAGCATTTACATGGTCTTGTTTCAATATAAAAATACAACTATGGAGTATGGAAGCTAAAAGACTCTGGTCTCATAGGAATGATTAGGGCCAAGAGTAACTTAATTTCACAAAGTTATTTTGTTTACCAATTTTAAATATACACATGCACACACATGTATGCTTATAAAAACTAATTTTTTATGTAATTAAAACTACTTAAGGACATTTTAAGTCAATTAACTGTATCTGTTATGATTACAACAGGTGATCAATAGGTATAATTGTTCTGTTATAATGCAATTTAATAGTATTCATATAATTTATGTGTACTGTAAATGAGAATATGATTTCATAATTTTAAAACTTTTTTCCTGCATAAGCATATTCTATTTTAACTTTGCTAAAAAGATTTATTTTAAGATGTACCCATTTTATTTTTAGAAGTGTCCTTGTATTTTGTGTTTCTTTTTCTGCTTAGTGATATTTAATCTTCGTATTATAAAGCTTTTATGTGATTTGTATGCATATGACTGCTTTTCAAAGTTGATGACCTGTTCTCACTTTCTTTCAAACACACATAATAGATTGATTTTAAAATTCCCAAATGTTATAAATAATTATTTCCAAAAATGTTCTCTGTGAAATTAAAATTTTTCTGTGGAAAACAGATGAATTTTAACTTATTTAAGCTTTTCAACGATTGTCAATTAATTGCCGTGAATACTGTAATACAGTACTACAAAAGACTTTGAGGGCGGCACTGAGAGTCAATGTATTCAGATAATTTTACGGTTTCTGGGTGGAGAATTAAGTTATAGTTAAAATACATTGCTTTAAAAGTCATATACTAGGCCAAGAATGTATAAGCTTTCAGAGTGTCGTCTCTCTGGAGTTGGGCTGCCTCAGTTCAAATCCCAGCTCTACCACTTACTAGAAATGTGACCTTGGTGAGTTACTTCAGCTGTCTATGGCAGACATTATTGTTCATTATACAAAAGACGTTCTCTACCTATTCTCCTCTGCCTTTTTCTGGCTGACAGAGCCTTCACACCCCTATAGAGGCCAAAAATACCGGTGCTTCTTGTGGCTTCCCTTGAAGTTAGGTACTGGCCTGTGATCCAATCCTATCCAATGGGATGTAAAGAAAGCCTGCCAGAGATATCCTAGGACAGGTTTCCCTCCCTGTTAAATGGAGAATAGGAGGCAATGCAATGCAGTTCTTCTTTGGCCAAATATTGTTCTGTCTCTGATGCCTGAAGCTGTGGCAGCCATCTTGTGAACTATGAAAGGATAAGCCAAAGAGCCAACCTGAGGGGAACAAAGGAGAAAGAGCCTGGGTCCTTGACAACATCACTGAGCCACTGGGCAAGTCCAGGAGCTTTTTATCAGAGTTCCTGTTATGTTAGATTTTAAATTTTTCGCATTATTTAATCCATATTTTATAGGGCATTAGGGCATTCTGTTACATGCACATAAGAATATCTTAGTATACTCTCCAGTTCAATACTAGATAGATACAGTGGTAGCAGATACCCTTGTCTTGTTTTTTATTTCAAGGGAAGGCTTTCAGCATTTCACCATCATCAAGTTTGATGATATCTATAGGGGTTTTTAGAAACCCTTTATCAGTAAACCATTCCTAGTTTTCTAAAAGCATTTTTTTAATTATAAATGGAGGTTAAATTTTTCTGCATCTATTGAAATGATCATATGTTTCTCCTTTACTTTGTTAATGTGACAAATCATATTAATTCATTTGCAGATTGTATCTAACCTAGAATTTTTGGAAACCCAACTTGTTTATGATATAATTAAACTATTATCTACTTTGGATATTATTGTTGAATTTGATTTGCTATGTTCATCCATGTTTATAAATAAGATTGACCTTTAATTTTCCTTTCTCATAATGTTCTTGTCAGATTTTTGGATTGAAGATACGCTAGCTTGTTAAAAACAAGTTCATAAAAGCCTTTTTCAAATTTGCTGGAAGAGTTTTGCAAGACTGGAAATATTTCTTTCTTAAATGTATTTTAGAAATTGCCAGTTATACTATGTGGGCTTGGAGCTTTCTTTGTAGGAAAAATTTTAATTTCAAATTAATTTTTTTAATAACTGTAAGAATATCCAGATTTTCTATTTCTTTTTGGGTTAGTATTGGACCAAATATATTTTTCAAGAATGTATCTATTTTACCTTATTTATTACTATACTGGTATAAAATTATTTTTAACATCCTTTTACTATCTTTTTAATATGTGCATGATTTGTAAAAATGTGTTCTTTTTATTCTTAACATGTTATTCATGTCTTCTACATTTTTTTTCTTAATCAGTCTTTTTGCTGTCTATTTCATTAGTTTCTGCTTTTATATTCATTATTTCCTGCCATTTGCTTTCTTTGAGTTTATTTTGCTATTCTTTTTCTAACTCCTTGAGATATATACTTAGATCATTAATTTCAGACTTTTTTTCAAGTATTTGCCTTTAAGGCTGCGTATTTTCTAAGCACTGCTTTTACTACAAGTTTTAAATTTGTATTATTTTCATTCTCAATTAGTTAAAAATATTTTCTAATTTCCAGTGTAATTTCTTCTTTGACATATGGATTATTTACAAGTGTATTTTTAGTTGCCTAATATGTTGAGATTTTCAAGTTATCTTTTTATCATTTTTTTTAGCTTACTTGTATTTTGGTGTGAGAGCATCATTTGAAATTTGTTGACACTTCGTTTATGGCCCAGTATATGTTCAATCGTTGTAAATATTCTGTACACAGTTAAAAATAATGTACATTCTGCAGTTGTTGGGCAGAGTGGTACATCTATTTCCATTATGTCTAGATTGTTAATTGTGTTGTTCAATTCTTCTATATCCTTGCTTTGTTTAGTTTTATGTTTGGTTTGCTTTTTTATAACACTCATTATAATTGTGGCTTTGTCCTTTTTTCCTTGCTGTTTCGTCAATTTTTTTCTTTGTATATTTTGAGGTCACATTATTAATTTCATACACTTTTACAGTTGTTTTATCTTCCTATAAAAACGAGCCTTTTCTACCCTTTTACCTGGCATACATGCTTTAGATGAATCTCTTATAAAGATATATGGTTGTATATTTTAATCCAGTCTGACAATCTTTGTCTTTTAATTGGGGTATTTAATCCATGACTATTTAATGTAAACATTGGTTTACTTGAATAAAAATATGTCATTTTACTAAGTTTTTAAAATTTATCTCTCCTATGTTCCTTCTTCTCTCCTTTCTTCCATTATTTTGGATCAACTGTTTTTTATTATTTCATAGTTTTCCTCAGTTAGCTTGGAAATTTGTTGTACTATCTTTTATCATTCTTTAGTGATTATTCAGAGATTTCAACATGCATACTTAACTTATCAAAGTCTAATCTTAGTTGATGCTTTTACTCCCTTCTGAGACAATGAAATGATCTTGGAATACTTTAACACCATTAACTCTGTTCCCAATTTATATGCTATCATTGTCATATGTTTCAATTCTATATATATATTTAAACTACATAAGTCATGATAACTGTTGTTTTATACAGTTAGTATTTATTTACATTTACCCAAATTTTTACCATTTCTATTATTCTTTTTCCCTTCCTTAATCTCTGACTTTCTATTTACCATCACTTCCTTCTTCCTGAAGAAAGTTTCAGGTTTCATGTACTATGGATCTGCTGGTAATGAGTTTTCTCCATTTTTTAAATTTTATCTTTACTCTGGAAGGATATTTTAATTGGGTACATAATTCTAGATTGGCATATTAGAGGTTTCATACAATTGCCTTCTGGCTTTCACTGCTACAATTGAGAGATCAACTCTCAGACTGTTATTACTTTAATGGTAATCTCTTTTTTCCCTGGGTGTTTTTCTTCTTTTTAATTGTTTATTTTTTTCAATTTTACTATGATGTATCCAGTTGTGGATCTCATTTTATTTATCCTGAATCCAGTTATATAGTTTCTTTTTAAAAAAAAAAAAAAAGTTCTTTATTTACTTATTTATTTGGCTGCTCTGGGTCTTAGTTGCAACATGCGGGATCTTCGTTGCCGCATGTGGGCTCTCAGTTGCAGCACGTGAGATCTAGTTCCCTGACCAGGGATCGAACCCAGGCCCCCTGCATGGGGTCCACAAAATCTTAACCACTGGACCACCAGGGAAATCCCTATATAGTTTCTTAAACTTGTGATTTGTTGTCTTTCAGCAATTTTTGGAAAAAGTCAGCCATTATCTCTTCAAATATTGCTTCTGTCCATTTTCTTTGTTATCTCTTTCTGGTACTGCGACTAAATATATATTAGATATTCTTATGTAATAATCTATTAGAATTCTTACATTCTTTCCTTATGTTTCTTTTCTCCTTTCTCTTTTGCCTCATATTTTGCCTTATTTCTCCATCTGAAGTTTGGATATTTTCTTCTGAACTCTTTTTTCAGTTCACCAATTCTCTCTTCATTTGTGTCTAATACACTTTTTAATCAATCCATTAGTTTCTTAACTTTGATTGCTGTGTTTTTTGCTTATAAAATTTATATTTGGATAAGGATATTTTGTAGGTGTCAAATGTGCCATGTCATTTTTTTTTGGTAGTTTCTAACTCTCAACTGAACTTTTTTAATTTTATTTTTTATCTCCTTGAACTTGGCAACCAAGTTTTTTTAAAACCAGTGTCTTATTAATTTAATATCTGAAGCTTCTGGGGTTCTGGGTTTTTTGTCTGTTGTTTCTACTGATTCTCTTTATGCTAACTAGTCTCCTTATGTGTCATGTTATCTTTCATTGTGTACCACACATTGTATATAAAAATTTGTTTGTGAAATGATTTGAGACCTAGGATAAAGTTACCTTTCTCCAGAGAGGACTTTCCATTTGCTTTTGCCAGGCACCTAAGGATTTTAGCAATCCAGAATTACTTTTAATCAACTTCAAGAATTGAGATTTTCTAGGACAGATAGATGTGAGGACTAGATTGCTTATGGTTCAACTTCGTTAGTAAAGTGTATCCCTTCAGAGTCCCAAGCCAAAGTGTTCACCTAAACCCTCAACCTTAACAGGTCCTTGACTCCAACTTTTGTTGCCCTAGCCCTGTGAACCAATCAAAAGCACTCCTTTCAGCCATCTTTTGCAAACTTTCAAGTTCCAACAGGGAAATGTTCCCCTCTTCCTGTACACCCTCTCCTCAGATACTAAACTCACATTTCTCTATTTCTGTGTTCTTCTGGATTGGGGGCTATAATTATTCACTACCTCATCAGCAATCTGGTATGTTCAAGCAAATGTTTTTGGGGTTCCCCCCACCTTTTCTAGTTGTCTGAGATAAGTCTAAATTGCCTTATCTTCCATTTCCTAAAGCCATTGATATGCTTTCTGGGCTTTGATCTCCTCAGTTATAAAATGAGGAAAACAATTATATCTCTATCTTATAAATGAAATTAAATAAAGTTATATAGGTAAAGTGCTTAGCAAAGTGCTTACATGTAATAAGAACTCAGTAAATGCTAGCAATACTACTAATAATAAAATAAGCATAATATTATCCTGATTAATATATTTAGGAAATGTGTTTCTTTTTAGCTGTGAGCAGTCCAAAACCAAACTATTAAGGCAAACAGAACTTTAAAGAAATGCTTTATACTGACCAAACCAGATACAAACCCAAGTCCCCAACATGCTCCCCAGATGTCTGGCAGCATTCAATTCAAAGTCTTATGCCAATAATTCTATATAGTTTGCCAATCAATGATTTTACCATAGACCAGAGGGAGAATTTATCCAAATCATAAACACTCACAGGTTCAAACAGATACTTAGTGATCAAAAACACATACCCAAAAGGAAAATTGCTGAGCATAAAAATTCCATCTGGGTTAAGCTGTCTCTTTTTCTTTGTGACCTTTTTTTTTAAATAGTTTAGTAAGTTTCTGCTAATCATATCAAAATCTCCATTAAAAAAAAAAATTTCCTGCACTTCAGTCCGGTGTATCCATTAGGATTATTTCAGTTGTGTGTAACAGAGAAACCTAATACTGCTCAGGACAGGAAGCATAGCTCCATAAAGTTATCCAAGGCTCAGGATCCTTCCAGTTTACCATTCTGCCATCTTAGGGTGTGATTCTAATCCTCAAGGTCCATATGGCTGCTAGAGCTCCAACATCACATGTATATTCCAGGCAGTTGGATTTAGGGGTGAGCACAGGGGCTAGAGGGAGAGAACTCCTTCTTCTTAGAAGGACTTCTTGAAGGATCCACACAATGCTTCTATTTACCTTTTATTGGCTGGAACATAGTCACATCATCACACCTAGACACAGAAGACTGGGAAATGTAGTTCTTTACCTATGCATAAGTGTGTTTATTCACTGAAGAGAAAGGGGTGAATCAACATTAGGAGTTAACAGTCTGTGCCTCAAACTGGACTAAGAAAGAGAATTGTGATGAATTTCCTGAAAGATTAAATTAATTTGTTGTGAAAAGATAGTATTTTCCAGGATACTTTAATCCCTAGTGCAACCAAGAGCTGGGTGGGGGCATCATGAGGAAAGGAATCAACTATTGAGAACTTGGGTTAGAGAAAAAAATTATTTGAAAAAAAAAAGACTAAAAAGTTATAGGCAAAAAGAAAGAGGTAAAGAGTGAATTTCTGGGCATTTTGATATAATTTAGAAAACTTGTAAATTAAATGTCAAGGTGGAATATTTTTGTACTATACCATTGGATGTGCAGGAATTTAAATCAGAACACCCCTAAAAGTGTGTCTGTCACTTTCATGATTAATACTTTCAGAAAAGGTCCTTAAACACTTTATTCTACCTCTTACTTAAAACATGACAATTTGATTTCTCACTCATGAAGTATTTTCTCCAGGCCATGTCCAAAACAGCACCTTGGCTGGCTGGGTTTGTGAGGAATTATGCACAGCACCTGCCTCTGCTGAATTACATGGGACTCCAGCAGATTTTACCCAGTGATGTCAAAGGAAAATACAAGTTATTTTTCAAAGTAGGTTAGCATCAATATTTCCAAAAAACTACTTGGTTTGGGGACCATCTATTCACTTAAACTATTTTCTGGGAATTCCTATTTTTGGTAAGCTCTCCTCCTGAGCGTCCAATTGTAATACATATTTATTCTGTTAATTTTCCAGTGACTATTCTAAAATACATCAGTGTTGATCATTGGATCTAAATGCTAAGTGCTGTCATGTTTTAAAATACAAATCTACATTGTACAATGCCCCTTGCCTTCTTTCTCCTTCAAGGTGTTCTTACCTCTGGCCTGGGCTTTAAAATATTATAGCTTATTATAATCTGTCTTTGATGCTGGAAACCAAAGTTAAGAAAAACCATTTAATTCAACAACAACAAAAAATTCTTGGAGGAAAATTTGTACTTCTGTCTTAGTTTGTTTAGAAGCAAATGAAAGTTTAGCTTTAAGGAGGGAAGAGAGATAGGTCAAACTGTTCCTTTTGCCTGCTTGCCAGATGATGCCAACACGTCATTGTCTTTTCTCACTCAGGCATAAATGCCTGAAAACTCTTTTTTCTTCTGCTTACCATTGCCTTAACCGGTAATACTCTTCTCAGACAGCAAGATACCTGAATGTCTAAACATTTATCTATACTAATACAGGCTCATTTCATGTGAAAGCCTGCCAGGCAGGAACTAGGCTGTCAGCTTCATCCCATCAAAAAGACTTTCAGTCCCCAGGACTGATGGCAGGTTCCAATTGTTAAGTCATTCTTGCTTGAACTGAATTTTAAAGTCAGGCTCCTACTGTTAAAGAATGGAGCTCAAAGAGGGTATTTAGCCAGAAATGTTGCAATTCTAAATATAATTCTCTTGGCTATGGATTTTGTTCTTGTCGTCATTATTTTTTAAATTTGGGTACTGAGCGAAACTCCAGGGCAACAAATAATTTGTAAGGGCAACCAATACTGCATAATAGTTCTTGTTTTGGTACATTCGCTTTGTAGTGATTTATTAAGGGAGACTGAAAAAGCCTGATTAAAATGCATAAACAGTGCTGAACAGTAAACAACCATGTCTAAGGATGAAAAAATGGGACCCACATGCTGTGCATGGAAATTGCCCTTAACAACATGGCCTATTGTTGAACAGATAGGAAGCCAAAGGTTGCTTGTAATCAAATCTGAAGTTTCCCATCACTTATAAAAGCAACACTTCCTTGTGCAAACATTTCAATTTGTTGTAGTTAAAAACTGCTTCCTGACTTAATCCTTATAGAAACCAGGAGTTCTTTTGACTGTCAGGTAGATAGAAAAATTTAGACAGAGAGCCCACTAGACTCGAAAAGACTAAGTGAAACCAAGTTTTTGTGTTGAGGGAGAAATAAAAACTAAAGACTCAACAGGAGCAAATTAAATCAGCAATAGAACTCAAGATAATTTTTTTGGTATTTCTTTTAAACAAGGAAAAAAGAATTTGATGAGTTGGCTAGGTTCTCAGATCTCTTCTATTTTCTCATTCAAAAATAAGACAAATTTTAAAGAAAAAAAAAATTTTTTTTTAACTGTCTCACTACAGCCTGAATCGAGCATATGGAAAAAGACTCAAAGAGAAAAAATCATTAATAATATGACAAGACTTATCTGATGGGCTGAATTACATAAGTACAAATACTTATTACATAATAATAATTCCTAAAATTTATGATTTGAAGAATATTCATTGCTAATTGAAGAGACAAAAAAATTAACTGCTAAACTTTTAAGCCATATTTATTCTTCCACTGTATGGATATAGTAGAGAATAAAGAATAATAAGTTAAGGAAATTTAAATAATTTCTTTAAATTATAATACAAATTTAATAATATTTGTATTATGATCTGTAGTGTCTTAGTTAACATGAAGAGCATTTTTAAGCGTTTTAATACCTTTTCCAAAGACATATAAAGAATGAACAAAAAAGTCGTCACCTTCCAGTCTCCAATATCCTTGTAGCACAATTAAAAAAACAATTCTCAAATCTCTTATTGTTAAGCAATCAGGTCTTTCTCATTTTCCAATACTAACATTGTAATGAACATCCTTATACGATAATCTTTGTATACATTTCTAATTATTTCTTTGGCACAAACTCCCTCACATATAATTTAGAAATTGTGGAGCACAAAAATTTCACTTACTGAAAAATGGTCTTCCAGAAAAGTCTTACCAATTTTCATCCTACCAGTAGTACATAAGACTATATCAAAACCATTTAGTGTTATTTCTTCTTAATCTTTACCAAATTAATAAGTGAAAATGGCATCTTTTAATGGCATCTTAATACAGTGCTAGAAAATCTGGTATCCAATAATTGTTAATGAGTTTTAGTTATAATTATGGGTATTGATTTGTTTTATCTCTTGTTACAGATATAAAGGTGGTCAATACAAAAACTCAACTTAGATTAAGGTAGCATTACCGTTGCTCTGAAGATACATGCTTAATTGTAAAATAAAATTATTGCTTCTATAAAGAACCTGAAATCACAAATTTATGGAGGGAAGATGTTCTTGGAAAGTAATCTATCCATGTCTCTCCCATTCCCTGTAACCATCACAAGCACTTCTCTTTACTTGGGAACAGAGCAGTGAGTCCAGAGAGGTCCAGGAATATTTGTTACCCCAGGAACTGGCCTGCGGACCACTTAGATGTGTAGGGGAACATTGCAGCCTGTGACCCACAGAGCTGCCAGCTACAGGGAGAGAGATGCTGGTCTGGGCCAAGTGTGACCTCAGAGGCCAGGATCAACAACAGAAGGGGCGTTGAAGGGGCTCTTACCCCACTTCAAAACCAGAAAGTAGGCTTTTCAGTACATTAAAGAGAGACTGGGTACTTTTTACTAAAATCATAATTCCTCATTCGACGATAATTGCGATCATCCTGCTAAGCTAACTCCCTGCCTCTAAACTCTTGCCTCACCAAACCATCATTACATTGCTATAGATTTCTCATCCAGAAACACAGGATGGATTATGCTCTTCTCAATCTAGAGTAAGTACTTAGGCTTCCTACACCTCCACACTTTTGCCATGAAAGAAAAATCTTAACTGTTAGCATAAGTTTGAGAGCCTTCTTCATTCAGCCCTACCCTACATTTTTCAGCATCAACTCCATCTCATTTCTCTGTACATTCTGCGCTATAGACACTGGTCTATTCGCCACTTCTCAAACATGCGCTACGACTATTCTTTCCTCCAAGCTTTTGCTCATATTTACTCTTCCCTGAGCCTGGAATACCCTTCCTCCCTTCTCTGTTCACAAAATCCTATCCAGATTCTTTCTATCAAAGTTAATCATTCCTTCCTCTGAAGTCTTAATACACACTCTGTTTGGCATATTTCCTTCTGCCTTGTAATATTGATAGTTATTCACACCCATGCTTTCCCCCTTAGATTATAAGCATATGAGAAACGGTCATCATATTTTACTCATGTTTGATTTCCCCAAAGCCTACCTTGCACAATAAATACTTCATAAAAAGGAAGTGCCTGCTCAGTAATTGTTTCGTGAATTGAATTGGATCTTTAATTACCAGTTTTAGTTGCTTTCTATATAAATATGACAAGTTTATGAGAAAAAGACACTCCCCGTTAGCTCCAAAGTAGAGTTGCCAGGTAAAATGAGAACACTCAGTTAAATTTGAATTTGAATTTACAATTCAGATTTAACTGAAGGTCCTATATTTTTATTTGCTACATCTGGCATCCCCAATCCAAAGACATGCCAGCTTCACCACTGTCAGGGTTAACTTCTGGGCAATAGTGAATTAGTGTGGGCATAAATCTGTCTGTATCCAATTCTACTGTAGCAATATGTATATCGCCACCATGAATCCCCTTCATGTAAGGGGAAGGTAATGTTTTGGGAGAAAAAAGAGCAGAAGAACAAAGGTAGTCATTTATAATTTGATCCTTATATTCTCACAATGATAGTGGCTATTTGAGCAACCCAGGAGGATAATTTCATGTATTAATATAAATTCTTCAAATAGCTAGTTGTTCTGATCAACAAGATAGCCAAGGTAAACCTTTGAGGTCTTTGAGACATTCTGCTTTTTTATCCTCACCCAGGACATTTCTTCATGCTGCCCTTGGTCTCTTTCATTGTCTCTGTAGCATCCCAACCACAATGGGGTCGTTGTATGGGCACTGCTTGTGCCAGCCTTTCATGCTCGGCCCTGAGGAGCCATGTTTACCTCAAGTTATTTGATAACATCCTCTCACCTTATCCCTCTCCCACACTTTTCACCCCACCCCTTCTCTTTTCTAGTTTCCTAGGCAACAGTTTGTTAGTCTAATAATAAACCAATGCTTGCCATTGTACAATGAGATCAATAGAACCCTCAGGATTCTCCTTTGCTCCCAGATAACATCTGCAGTTTAACACTAACCTTCTGGGGACAATTTCTGGCTCTCCTTAAATTCTCTGATCAAAGAGGGTTGGAATTTCCTGTAGGGGTGGGCGATGTCCTCTGTGAGGAAATTATTTTTGGGAGAGAGAAACCTTGCAGTATCCTTCAAATCAAATTATGTGAGCAGCTGTCGACTGATGAGTTAAGCAGAATTTCTTATTTGCCGAAGTGTAACTAGTATGTTCAGACCTCACCATTCCGACTACAAAGTAATTTCCTATTTATCCACATCACACCTAAGTTGAGCCCTCAGTTGCCCATAAAGGAACTTATTGCTCCTCAGAAGTGTGCTGTCATCACCATCCTGTAGGCCATTAGAGAAGAAACCCTTATGATCTTCAAGCCTGGCCACTGTCCAATCTCTGTTCCTCTACTTCTGCAGAAGAAAGCTCCCAGGAGCCCACGGCTTCACTGGAAAAACACTCCCACAGAACCCCAGACACATTTAAAGTAATACAAATTGTTTAATTGCAGAGAATAAGTTTCTGGCCGTGCAATACACTGAAAAGTAACTGTCATCAGGATAAAAGCCAGTGACATTGGCCGCTTTAGCAACTGCAATCTAGTCAATCACACAAACTATCAAAAGATATGTGAAGGACCCTGTAGGGAAATTGTGACTGCTGAATTAAGCAGAACAAAGGCCACACTCGGATTTTCAGCGTGACTTCTGATGGAAGAGTGAACAGCCTTCTACCGGTCAGCATATTTTTCCACACTTTAAAGCTGTGAAGGCCAAGATGTAAGTAGTGTACCCCTCAGGACTCTGCTTGCTGATATCTGAAACCAATCATAGCCAGCTTTTAAAAAACAAAAATAAAGAGGAATGTATTACAGAGACGTAATGATTCAAGGGAATTCAGGAGAATTCAAGGGAATTCTCAGAATTCAAGGGAAGACGGGGCTAATGGGTACTGAAAATAGGAATCTCAAGAATTCGAGAATCTCAGCTCTCCTTCTCTCTGTGTGTTGTTTCGTTCATTTTTCTCTTTTGTCATTAGTTTCCTCTGCTCTCTTAATCTTCATGGAAGAATATGGCTTCCCACCATGTTGTGGTCAGCACCATAAAGAAAATAAAAGCTTTTCTTGAAGGATAGGGTCATAGTTCTCAACACGGCTACCAGGGGCCCAGCCTCAGTGGAATGGGAGGGAAGTAAAGCAGTCATTGTAAGCTGGGCAGACACTACAAAAGGGACAGACTCAAAGCAGACACAGCTACCATTTTCCCTAGTTTCCTGTGACAAACTTGGAAGAAGGAATGGCAGAAATGTTGGATATCTGGTTATATGCTGATGTTAGACTTGTGATAAAAGAAATTCAGAGTGATAAAAAAATTGTAATTCACAAAATGCAATGTACTTAGTAAATATCAGAAACTCCTATCCCATAAGCCTAACTGTTCATTTATTTGTCTTCTTTAATTGCTAAGCAGGACATCTCTTAGAAATAAAACTTAGTTGAATTGGTTTAAAATAACATCATTCTGTTTGGGCTCATAAAGGTTTTTTGCTCTAAAATTATTAATGATTCACCATTGGCAGAGTTCAGACCTCCTGCCTGAGTTAAGTTTCCTCAGTGCAACCAGATTTCATTCATATACTCACAAAAGAAATGAAAAATAATCTGACAAAAAGTAACCTTAGAATGTCATTCAGCTTTGTGAGGACTAACAAATAGGAATGAAGTCCTACTCAGTGCTACCTTCATTTTTACTCTTTTCTTTGATGCCCCTTTAAGGCAACGGTCATACTTTCCAGTCACCTCTTACAGTCATTTCCAAGGCATTTTTGTTCACCCTTATCATTAAAAAAATTAGTACATTCTTCCAATTTAAGTTTATTTATTTACTAAAATATTATATACATAATATTATATAATAATAAATAATAAAACCTTTAAAATGCGATCAATACTAAATGTAAGTAGAAGTTATATTTTCTTCCCGTACACCAATGATCACCGTGTGCACTGGTCTACTGTCACAGGACAGTCAGTTAGTCTGAGCTGAGTTGTTCTTAGTGCATCAGTTTGGGTGTCCTAAAGGGCAGTCCTGAACTTAAGTATAAGGTGTTCTTGATAATCATATCTTAAAATGAATTCTCCAAGGCTCAACTTTCCATTGTATAAGTGCCATGAAGAATTATCTGTAGTGCCAAAAAACACAGAATGAGTATAAAAGTGAGCAGAATCAAACAAGCAAAGCGAATTTTCTACAAAATGAAAAATTTGGAAAAGACGTGCTGGCCCAGCTGGGCTTGACAGTAAGGCTACACACACTGAAGCAGTTAGAACAGGGCTTCAGTCTACGATTGACTGAAACCAGCAAAACCCTAGCAGGGAAGAAGGGAAGCCAGTTGGGTAATGCTGCTCTCCAATGATCAAATTCTCTTGCTTTTTCTCTGCATTCATTCCTTTTGTCTTCTCCGCAAATACTGAGACCCTGAGGTGATGTTGACCCTGCCAGAATGTTTCGGACCAAAAGAAATCATAAGATATAGTAACGTATAATATAATAAACCAGCAGTCTTATTCTTGAGTAAAACCTCTCTCACAAAAAAGAACAACCAAAATTTAACAATAAACTGAAAATAATATTTATTAAAAGAACGGCAGGTAAAAGATTCATATCTCTGATCTATAATAAATGCATATAAATTAATGAGAATAGTAAGACCTTCCACTAAATAAATCAGCAAAGGCTAGTCACAAAAGAATAAATGATAGATTGGCAAATATGTGGGGAAATGTTCAATTTTTATTTTTTTAAAAGTCATCTTATTTGTTAAATACTTATTTTTTTTTAAAGTATTTAAACAAAATATTATTTACTAAATTAGCAAAGATTCTAAACTGTCGTAAAGGTACTGGCCAAAGTGGTGAAATGAGCACTTGAATTCATCACAGGTAGAAGTACATATTAACCTTACCCTTTGGAAACCAGTTTTTCACTACAGAGCAAAAGCCATAAGGTATCTATTTCCTTTGATCTAGTAACTCCTTTTCTATTCATTTATCTTAGGGTAATCAAAAACGAAGATGAAGAGACCAGCATGTTTACTGATACATTATATAAAGCATTGGAAAAACTTAAAACAGCAGATTATTAGACAATATGAAAGTAGATAAGCGAATTATGATATATCTGCATGATACGTCATTGTTCAGCTTTTAAATTTTTGTTTATTACGAGAGTTTGGGGTATGATGGATGCTTATGTTAAACTCATCAATGAAACAGTAGGATATGCAGTTGTCCTAAGTAATGACAACAACCAAAGGCTCTGGGTAGAAATGGACAAAAACTCTATGAGTTATTTTTCTTGGTCAGTGTATCTATGAATGATTTTAATTTCTTTCTATCATTTAGTTTCTATATTTATATGTCTTTTCAAATTTATATTCATGTAACAAATATTTATTAAGGACCATGTTCCACACACTGTCCTAAGTGCTTGGGATAAAGCAATGACAAAAACAAATTTTCCACTCTCAACAGGGTTGCCAAATTTAACAAATAAAAAATACAAGACATCCAATAAAAATTGAACTTCAGCTAAACACAGAATAATTTTTTAGTATAAATATAGTATTTCATCTGGCAACTTTAACTCTCAAGGAATTTAATTTAGTTGGGGATAAATTTCCTACAAAGAGCATGAATTAATTTTTTAAATTTATTTTTTGTGGGAAAATAGACATAACATAAAAGTAACTTTTTAACCATTTTAAAGTGTACAGTTCAGTGGTAGCAAGTTCATTCACAATGTTGCACAACCATCACTGCTACCCAGTTCCAGAACTGCCTCATTGCCTCAAAGGGAAAATCCTGTACATATTAAACATTCACTCCC
This sequence comes from Eschrichtius robustus, assembly GCF_028021215.1. NCBI lineage: Eukaryota > Metazoa > Chordata > Mammalia > Artiodactyla > Eschrichtiidae > Eschrichtius > Eschrichtius robustus. Next base: position 37,959,895 of record NC_090836.1, read on the forward strand.
CACACCCCACTCTCCATAGTGCCTGAAAACCACTAATCTGCTTTCTGTCCCTATAGACTTGCCAGTTCTGGACATTTCATATAAATGGAATCACACAAGATGTGGCCTTTTGTGTCTGATGTCTTTTAGTTAGCATGATGTTTTCAAGGTTTATCCATGTTGGAGCATGTATCAATATGTCATTCCCTTTTTTTAAAAAAAGATTTATTTATTTATTTTATTTATTTTTGGCTGTGTTGGGTCTTAGTTGCGGCACACGGGCTCTTCGTTGAGGCATTCGGGATCTTTTATTGCAGTGCGTGGGATTCTCTCTAGTTGTGGCGGCGGATTTTCTCTTCTCTAGTTGTGGCATGCAGGCCCCAGGGCACGTGGGCTCTGTAGTTGTGGCGTGCGGGTTCCAGAGTGCATGGGCTCTGTAGTTCACGGCAGGCAGGCTCTCAGTAGTTGTGGTGTGCAGCCTGAGTTGCCCTGTGGCATGTGGGATCTTAGTTCCCTGATCAGAGATCAAACCTGCATCCCCTGCATTGTAAGGCGGATTCTTTACCACTGGACTACCAGGAAAGTGCCTGTCATTCTTTTTATGGCTGCATAATATTCCATTATATGTGCATACCACATTTTGTTTATCCCTTCATCTGTTAATGGACAGATGTGTTGTTTCCACCTTTTGGCAATTGTAATGTATGCATTAATTCTATACTTTAAAAAAATAAATTTTATCTAAACTATAAAAACCATTAAGGGATAATGAAAATCTGTCTCAGAGCTTCCTCTATGTCAATGTTATCTGTTTAGATAACTCTGAGTAAAGTAGAGGGCCAGGCAATATTCAGACAACACAGAATCAAGTATTAATCAAAGTAAAATAAAATGTGGCAGATATAAAGAAGCATAAAATAACGATTTTGTCATCAAGAAGCTTATACCAAATTCTGGGAAACGAAAGTCAAAAGTCCAGTATTTAATCAAAGCAAGGCTGCACTGCCTCTCAGTCAGAAACAGCTGAGTTTAGATTACCAATTCAGGGCTGCTCCTAGAACAATAAGTAGAGCACATCACATCTGCCTGATTAAAAAGCTTACCAAAAAAAAAAAGAAAACAAAAAAAAAATGTGCTTCCCAGGAAAAAGAAACTGAGACCTTTATCCAAAGACAAATCACATTTTCCAACCATTAAAGCTACATAAGTTCAGAAATATTGGAGTCTCTCCTCCAGCACCTCCTCACAGCACATGTAAGATAACTAATTCCTGTCTTCCCATTTTCAGTGAGTGGTCTTTTGTTTTAGGTCCTCTGAGGTTTTCAGACTTACATCAGTAAATTCTTCTTTCCAACAGCTGGGGGAAGCTGGCTTACAAAACCTTGTGCTGACATCATAACAAAGCATCCATGAAACGTGAGAGATGGAAACAGACATGGGGGCACCTTCGCATTTTTCTCTCCTTTGGCAGGAACCCAGGCAGCCAATGCCTGACCCAAAGCCAAAGGAGACACAGAGGGGTGATCTGAGTAAGATGGGAAAGTAAAGAGGAGTCAGAGATTCACAATTCCTCAAGTGTCTTCTCTGGCTCAATGGGTTCATTCCCTCTTCCAGAACTTGCCAGATTTTCTTTCTTTGCCCTCACTCAAATTACCTGCCTTGCCTTATCTTCTACCACCCATGGACTAAAATTTTATGTGTTTTTCCTTTAAGACTCAATGCAAATCCTACCTTCTCCAAAGAAGCTTTTCAGATCGTCTTCCTTCCTGCAATAAAATCGATGTGATTTCTTCCTTCCTTGGACTTTACGTCACCCTATGGATTACAATTGCTGAATATTCTAGTTATTCGTGTTTTTGTGTTGGCACTTGCTCCCATACATATACCACCATCCAGCAAATGTCATACAGTCCCAAAAGGTTGTCTCCTCATGGTAGCAACTACGGTCCACTTGTTTCTAAACCCTGCCATCCTTTTGTTTACCCCGCCACACACCCATAACAGGTTGACCAGTGTTGTACACAGGTTTGATACTTTGCAAAAAGTATGAATGGATGAATCGTTAATTATTTTTAGGCTCTAATTTCAAGGGCAAAGTCTCTTCAAATAAAAAAATACCTGAATAGCAGAGTAGTGATATTTACCTACCCACTGCAAGCTACAAGTATTTGATTGAATCTCTGCATTATCTAGGTAGATGGAGCATGTGCCTTTTGTTCTTAAAAGAATTTGTCTTTTAGGGTGTAAAAGAGAAAATTTAACTCACTGTTCTCTGGATACCTCCTAAAGAGTACCCTTCCTTCATTTCCATTTTTTCCTTAACCATTATTTTCTACACTTAATTTCTCAATTTAATTTTCTACATCAAATCATACAAGCTTTTCCCTGTTACTATTTTGATGATTTGATAATTATTCCAAATATTCCAAATGGTCATGCACTAGAATAATTTCCATCTTCATGTGAAAAGTGGACAAATAGCATGCTCTTATGAAGAAATTAACCAAAGCATTAATTTCTTTAACCAATGGTACCTGGCTATGGTGCTATTATTGTTATGGATCTCTCTGCTGATTTTTTATGTTGCTCCAATTGCAGCATAGTTGTCAACACTTCACTTTATTAATTCATCTGTTCCTTCAACAAGTATTTATTGAGTATGATGTCTGAGATACTGAGCTAAGTACAGTACTATGTACTGGCTCATTTTCCTCCTAACTCTTGACAGTGCTTATTCTCTTTTGCCAGCACAAGTTTCCCACCATCCCTGAAGGACTGGTGTCCTTCAGGATGTTGTTCTTGAATCTCCTCCTTCAATTACTGGGGATGGCTAACATCTGGCCCAGGTGCAGTCACTGCCATCTCTGGAACCAATGATGATCCTAGTCATCATTCATGGCACTCTTTCCCACCATATCTGAAGGTGGCCTTAAATTGTTTCTCAACACAGCACCTCAGAAAGCTCTGTCATTTGGGTGATATGCAATTGGAAATCTACTTCCTTTTCACCTCTCTCCTGAATTATTTCATCAGCTCCTATGACTTCCACTTTCACACCTATGAAGATGGTTCCCAAACTCTACCTGACGTTTTTCCTGAGTTCGAGTTTCATGTTTCCAATAACCTAAAGTCCTTCTTCGCTTAGTGTTTCAAACTCAGCTTCTTCAAAACCAAACTTATTATGTTCTCCATAAAACCTGCTCTTGGGAATTACTTGGGAATCATCCAGCCTAGGTATTTTAGGCTTATCTCTTTTTCTTATCTCTCACTGCTCATTTCCATATGAGGTTGATCATTAGGTTGCATTAATTCTACTTCATAACTACTTCATAATCACATAACTTAAATATGTGATTTCTTATCCTTTTCCACCTTCCTAGGTTAGACCATCAGGGATTGCCTACTGGATTCTTACAATAGCATCTAGCCATGAATGAATTACTCTCTTCTCCAAATCATTTTCTTCCTTGTCATCAATTACCTTCCTAAAGCATGGATCTGACCATATGAGTGGTTTCCCTCATCTCCATCAATGGATCCTTAAAATCCTTCAATGTCATCAGCAGAAATAGCCTTTCATACTCTAGCCCCAAATTACTTTTCCAAGGACATTTCTCATCACTTCCCCAATTCCCAGCTTTTTGCTTCAGGCATTGAGTATAAGCTACTCCCTAAATACACCATGAACTTTCATACCTGTGTGTTTTTCCTCATGCTGTGCAATCTGCTTATAATGCCTTTCCCCCCACGAACTGCCTAGGGATATTCTCCTTTTTCAAAACTTAGTTCTCCCCTTCTCCTTCTGTCCTTACCTCTCCCCTCCCCAGCCAAGCCTCCATCATTGGTGCATGTTGCTGTGTTGTGTGATGCTTAGTTGAGTCTATCCCACCAGGCTGTTGAAACCGAGAGTAGTCTTATTCATTTTTGTACCTATAATATGAATAGCTGAGTTTCTAACACATAGTAAAGGATTAGTGAATGTTCTAGGCATATGCCAAAGCAAAGCATACCCCATCTTCTGAGTCAATTTCCTCTTTAAAGAGTAGCTGGTTGGTAAAAGAAGATGATTCGTTTGGTTTATATTTGAGTCTTAGCACATGGTCTTAAATTGGAAATTGATGAGTTGCCAATATTTTTTCCAAGTCTCTAGTGAAATTTCCTTGGGAAGTTATGCAGTGAGGTGATTCATCCAGACTTTGTAAAACAAAATTGTCCCTTCTTTTCCTTGTTTTAGAAACAAAAGCAAAACCATCAATGCTTGATTGACATCAGTGGAAAAAACCCTTTTGTTTCCTATAATCCAGTGTTTTCATTAAGTAATTTGCAATGTGGGGGGTGGGGAGGAAAAGAGTCTTTGTAGGGGGGTTCCAAAGGCATTCTGCCTAAGAAAATCTGATTACTTTGAATAGTGGATTTGGAGTCTCCAACCATACCTCATAAAAGCCATCCCTAGAGAATGGACTTCGCAGTAACAAGCTGCTTCTACTTCTGGATAGAAATCCCATTTCGTTCTGCCTACAAGCCCGTGGAAGGCATTTCATGACAGTTTCAGACTGAAATATATTTTGAAGAGGGAGACCTGCTTATGGGAGTGGTTTGGCATAATAATATGATACAATCAAATGTTGACATCTGTAATGACATAACTCTTTACTGTAAAATTAAAAATATTAGAACGCATATTCAGAGAGTTAATGCAACTAGACTGTAAAATTAAAGCTAAAGACCTGCACTGTGGATGGCAGTTCTCCCCTAAACCAATCTAATAATATTCTCCTGCATTATAAAACTGTGTTTAATAAGGCCAATGGTATTAATGAATTAAAATATGGTTTATGAGAGAATGAAGGCCTCAGTCCACATACTGCTGTCAGCAGTTCACTTTGGAATTCTTTCATGAACTGTGGGATCCATTTTGCAATCCACAATGTAAGTGGAAGCATTAAGAAATGGATGAAGACAGAGAAAGATTCCAAAAAAATCCCACAAAGCTAGGATACCAGTAAGTGAATCTTTCCTACAAAGAAAAAAATGCCAGATTACAAATGAGTGCTCTCTTTAGTTCGCAGGCTAAATTAGTGTGCAGGCCTGGATAAAGGGAACAATGGACACCTTCTGACACCAGGCTGTGTGTCTGGTGAGCATCCCTCAGTGCAAATGTTAGTACTGTGTGAGTATTTATTGTGTTTCTATAAAGTCCTAATGAGCTCCTTGGGTGAGAGTGAAACCCTTTGCTTTTTCACACTGTGCTCAAGACCCCTAAACTTCATGGGGTCAAATCTAAAGAAAGGGTAATGGACCATGAGGTCCAGCTTAATAGACCTGATATTAACACAGCAGCAAGAATGTCACCAAATGCAAAGTTTAGGGCAAGCAATGAATGAAGTATTTGTTACACTTAAAGAATATACAAAGGTTATAACAGAGTAGCGGCACTATATCAATGTCATCATTGCAGGACTTTGAAAATCTGCCATGTATGAAATAACCCTGCAACACATCTTTAGGTTGATTACAACACATGAATTTGCTTTCCAGCAGCAAATAATACATCAGAATAGAAAATTATACAACTGCAGCAACTACCTATAATTACTTTTAGATATTGACAATTTCTTGCCCATAGAAATAATCAGGATACTCTCAGTATCTAATATTCATAGAACGGAAATACAGTGTACTCTTCATGTTGCTTATACAGTTCATCCAGTTAAATGTACACTTTCCCTAAATGAAACAGAAAGATTTTTTCTCCTCCAGTGGTCTGGTTTCTTTAAGATAGGACCGATATCCCTTGGTTCGAAATGAGTAAAACAAAAACATAACAACACCGAGTATGATATCATGAAGCAGAACCACTTGTGTAAATATAGGACTCTTTAACCAGATTTGTTAGTCCATGTAGCTGCTGGCTCATCACAATCCTGGTCTGTTATTACAGTGAATTTCCGTTCAAATGGTGCAATGTAAGCCACAGACCTGGGATCTGAAAGCACTGTACTCCATGGTTTTGTTCGTAAGTTAACATTAAAAGCTCCATCGCTCTCTCCCATGGGTAAGAATGGGAAGATCTGAGGGTAGGAGCCAGTAAAAATATTTATGTGGTTATGCACCTTCCATGTTTTTATTTTCTGCTGGGCCAAATAGTTTTCTTTGGAACTGACTCAAGCAGACTGAAAATTATTTGAGGACAAGGGCTCTATCTCTACTTCTGTTGTTTTATGTTTCTATTCCCAACACCAAAGATAAAGCCACGATATTGTCCATATATCCTACACCTGATAGATACAGACAAGAAATGTTGTTCATTACTTACCAACTCCTCTTTTTTCCATGACTTGATTGCCACAAAAGTGGAAAATTGTATTTATTCAGGAAATTCAGGCAGTATATTGTCAAATTAGCTAGCTAACATATGCCATCACGAACTTTCAGCAGATTATTAATTGCTGATTCTCCATTTCACTTTACATTATTGATTTGATTTTCAGTCATCTCCCCTATCCACTAATTTTCAGAGGTTACTTGAATGTCACTTTCATATTTGTAAAATTAGACCGGGTTCAAATAAATGAAAGACCTCATAGGTTTCAGATAACTAGTTTCAATGTTCAAGGCCATAAAGCAGGGACATTTACAAACCAAAAATGCTCCTGGACTCTTTAAGTTCCACAAATAACTGCTGTCATATCTCTTTGACTATTCTCTTTGACTAATAGGAAGGGAAAGAATGACATAATCATTTTACTTTGATGTTGCTATTTTTTAAAGGAAATGCAGAGAAATGTAGAAGTGGAAGCCAATTAATTTTTATTAATAAAGAAAAAGCCAGAAACATTTATCTGTTGACGGGTTTGACCCTAAAGAAGGGATATTACACGCCAGCTGAATGTGTGTGATACAGGAACATCAAAACTCTGACCTAACTAAAAATAACACTTCCAAATTCTAGCCTGCCAGAATATCTAGAATTTCTGTCATTGGATTCATTGCTGTACATAAAACATCATTCACAGAAGGCCCATTAAAATGCAGACACAGTATATTTACCCAATAATATCCATTCTCTCTCTGATATATATAGGCCAAAAACAGGACACAGTCCAGAGCAGATTGTCTGAACTGAAAGAGAGTGTAAACTCGAGAAAAGTAGGATGTGAAAGGAATTCTGGGGTTCTAAGGCACCCCCTGAATCTCCAGAATAGTAAGAAGTCACCCCGGGGTGGAGGGATATTAAGACTGCCTTTTATGAAACTAGGCATAAAGCCTAGTTATGTCTACTACTGAACTGTTTCTAAAAGTTTCTCTAAAATTAGCAGCTCTTAAACAAATTTACATTTATACTCCCTGGCTTAAACATACAAAGGTGTAATTTTTACACTAAAAGTAAGCGTAATTTGTTTCTTCTGATCTAATTTTAGAAGTGAGACCAACACAGATGCTGGAAAAGAGATACTTCCACTTCCAGCTAACAGGAACTAACAGGGGCCAGATTTACCCTCCCATCATAAATATACATGATTGAAACAATGATTTTCTAGACACTGAACATTAGGGAGTCAAGGACAGTGATACCCCAAATTATGATTTTTTAAAATAGACTTTGTTTTTAGAGCAGTTTTAGGTCCACAGCAAAACTGAGTGGAAAGTACAAAGGTCCCAAATACCATTGTCCTCTTCCATACACACAGCCTCCCCAACTATGAACATCCCACCCCAGAGTGGTACGACTGTTATAATTGATGAGCCTACTTTGATGCATCATTATCGCCCAAAGTCCATTGCTTACATTAGGGTTCACTCTTGGTGTTGTACATTCTGTGGGTTTTAAACAGTGTATGATGACATGTATCCACCATAAGAGTATCATACAAAATAGTTTCACTACCATTAAAATCCTCTGTGCTCTGCCTCTTCCTCTCTCCCTTCCTGTTAACCCCTGAAAACCACTGATTTTTCACTGTCTCCGCAGTTTGCTTTTTCCACAGTGTCATACAGTTGGAATCATACAGTATGTCGCCTTTTCAGATTGGCTTGTGTTACTTAATAATATTCACTTAAGATTCCTCCATGTCTTTTCATGGCTTGATAGCTCATTCCTGCTTAGCACTGAATTATATTCTATTGTCACCATGTACCACAGTTTATTTATCCATTCACCTACTGAAGGACCTCTTAGTTACTTCCAGGTTTTGGCAATTATTAATAAAGCTGCCATGAACATCCATGTGTAGGTCTTTGCGTGAACATAAGTTTTCAATTCATTTGGATAAATACCAAAGAACATAATTGCTGGATCGTATGGTGACAGTGTGTTTAGTTTTGTGAGAAGCTACTGTCTTGCAAAGTGGCTGTAACATTTTGTATTTCTACCAACGATCAATGAGAGTTCCTGTTGCTCTACATCCTCACCAGCATTTGGTGTTGTCAGTGTTTTGGATTTGCACCATTCTAATAAGTGTGTAGTGGTACCTCGTTGTTATTTTAATTATGCATTTCCCTAATGACATATGATGTTGAGCATCTTTTCATATGCTTATTTGCTACCTATATCTCTTCTTTGGTGAAGTGTCTGTTTAGGTCTTCTGCCTACTTTTTTTTTTAACATCTTTATTGGAGTATAATTGCTTTACAATGGTGTGTTAGTTTCTGCTGTATAACAAAGTGAATCAGCTATACATATACATATATATCCCCATATCTCCTCCCTCTTGCGTCTCCCTCCCACCCTCCCTATCCCACCCCTCTAGGTGGTCACAAAGCACCAAGCTGATCTCCCTGTGCTATGTGGCTGCTTCCCACTAGCTATCTATTTTACATTTGGTAGTGTATATAAGTCCATGCCACTCTTTCACTTCATCTCAGCTTACCCTTCCCCCTCCCCGTGTCCTCAAGTCCATTCTCTATGTCTATGTCTTTATTCCTGTCCTGCTCCTAGGTTCTTCAGAACTTTTTTTTTTTTGATTCCATATATATGTTAGCATACAGTATTTGTTTTTCTCTTCCTGATTTACTTCACTCTGTATGACAGACTCTGGGTCCATCCACCTCACTACAAATAACTCAATTTCATTTCTTTTTGTGGCTGAGTAATATTCCACTGTATGTATGTGCCACATCTTCTTCATCCATTCATCTGTTGATGGACACTTCTGCCCACTTTTTAATCAGGTTGTTTGTTTTCTTCCTGTTGAGTTCTTTGTATATTTTGGATAATAATCCTTTACCTAATATGGCTTTTGCCAATATTTTCTCCCAGTCTGTGGCTTGACTTCTCATTCTCTTGACATTGTTTTTCACGAAGCAGATGTTTTTAATTTTAGTGAAATCCAGCTTGCCAACTATTACTTCATAGATCGAGCCTCGGTCGTTGTATCTAAAAAGTTATCACCTTGCCCAAAGCCGTTGAGATTTTTTCCTATGTTATCTTCCAGGAGTTTTACAGTTTTGCGCTTTGCATTTAATTCTACAATCCATTTTGAGTTAATTTCTGTGAAGGATATAAGGTCTGTGTCTAGATTCATTTTTTTGCATGTGGATGTCCAGTTGTTTCAGCACCATTTCTTGAAAAGCTATCTTCTCTCCATTGTATTGCCTTTGGTCCTTTGTCAAATATCAGTTGACTAAATGTGTGTGGGGCTATTTCTGGGCTATCTGTTCTGTTACATTGATTTATCTTTTGTCAATACCACCCTGTCTTGATTACTGTAGTTTTATAGTAAGTCTTGAAGTCAGGTAGCATCGGTCCTCCAACTTTGTTCTTCTCCCTCAATATTGTGTTGTCTATTTGGGATTTTTTGCTTCACCATATAAACTTTAGAATCAGTTTGTCAATATCCACAAAATAACTTGTTGAGATTTTGATTGGGATTACATTGAATCTATAGATCAAGTTGGGAAAAACTGATGTTGTGACAGTATTGAGTCTTCCTATCTGTGAACATGGCTGAGATGATGGAATTTTTAATGTTTTGCATGTATATTTATCTAAAGATAAATAAGAGATACTTTAGTTGGGAAATTTACTGATATCACTATTAGAAAATAATAATAAAATCAGTGGTTTTTTTAAAAAGAACAATTTTTGATGCCCTTAATTATAAAAATTATTAAATATTTCAAAATTTTCTTACAAATCCCCAAACAATAGGTATACTCAATTTTTTTACAAATGCTAAAACAATTTATTTATTCAATAAATATTTATTGAACACTAGTATGTGCCAAATACTACACAAGGTGCTGGTGATACAACAGGAGGCAAGACAAGGTTTCTCTCCTCTAGAAGCTCACAGTCTGGAGGGGGATGAGAAACAGGGGGTTTCAATCAGTGCACTTTCAATGGACGCATGCAAATAATACAGGGTGTAAATAACCCAGGGTGATTTGGGATCAGCTAAGAAGGACAAAACTTAGCTTGAAGGGTCAGGGAAAGCTTCCTGCAGAGGGTAGCAAGTAAGGTGAGACTCCTCCCCCTCTTCCCAGGTTTTAAATATTGAAGGACTCCAGTCGTCACCTCTACCTACATCCAGTCCCTAGACAATTGCATCCATTCTGAGACTTTAAATAACATCTTCAGCTCCGGAGTCGCAACATTGATCTCCAGCATCCTCCAACGTTGATTCTCCAGCATCCTTGACTTCTTTTGAACTCTAAACTCAGATATCCAACTGCCTACTAGACATCTACGTTTGGATGTCTAAGAAGTATTTCAAATTTAATATGAGAATGTTCTTGATTTCCTTCTCCAAACCCAGTCTTCCCATCTTAGTAACTTGGGTCCTTCATCCAAAAACCTTGGAGTCACCCATGACTTCCCTCTTTCTCTCACATTCCACAGTCACTCATCAGTAAGTCCCTTTGATTCTAATTTCAAAATAACTCCCAATGCCAATGACCTCTCACCACCTTTCTCTCTATCTCCCTAGTTCAAACCAGCATCATCTCTTTTCTGAACTATTGTAATAAACCACTGGCTCCCCTCCTATTTCCAATATTGCCTCTCCACAGCAGCTTGCATATTTTTTTAAAAAAACATACTTTTTCAGTTTCCTGCTCTCAATTCCCCAAAGGCTCCTATTAGCCCTAGACTAAAATCCAAATTTCTCACGTTGGCATTATATGTCCCCTGCCTACATCTCTTGTTTGTTTCCTGCTGCTCTACCTTTTGCTCACCTCACTCTAACTAAAACTGGCCTTTTGGCTGATCCTCAGAGATACTATTGTTGTTTTCACATTAAGGCCTTTGCACTTGCTCTTGCCTCAGCCTAGAACATTCTTTCCTTAGGGTTCCTTCACAGGGTTCTAAACCTGCCCCTCACATTTCAAGGGCCTAGGGCAAAAGTGAAAATAGAGGCTCTATATCTTATTTTTAAAATGATAAGACAACACACTGTCAAATAAAATTTATTCTATCCTCTTGCCTTGACAAACAGACTTTCCTGGTCACAATTTTTTTTAGGAGTCATTATATGATATAGCAGGCAAAATAACAAAGATTATTAAACTTAAAAATATTTAGGTGTTCTGTTGATGGAATAGCAATGTTTAGATGAGTAATAAAATATTTACATAATTCATAAATTGTTACATGTTTTAATCTATTAAACTTAATTTAAATCACTATTATTATAATCAAGATTTTTATGTGTGTTGTGTTGACAATATTGACCTAAAGATTAAAAATAAAATGAGTTGTATTCAAAATGCACAAAATTTGAACATACTTTAATGAAAAAGTTAAATTATATGTAAAAAAATTTAAATTATTTTTCAGGTTGTCAAAGAAGTTATTATAAATATTTCAAAATTGTGTATTAAAACTAAAGACCCAAATGTAAATATAACTAAAGACTATCAAAATTGTAATAAGAGTATTTAAATGAAGAGGAAATTTTATTTCTTTTTGGAAAATTTACTTAAATTGTACCAAATATTTTTATACATATAGAATGAGCCACAATTCTAGGGTTCAATGCTCCTCTGATTTTTCAATGTAAAAAATTGAATAAATTCATATATTCAAAAACCACAAATCACATCATGAGGAGAAAGAAGTAGATGCACATTTAGCACTAAAGGGAAATAATTTTTCATTACGCAAGAATCTATTCCTTTCTGAGAAGAATTTTATGATTCATTTAATATTTCTTTTATTTCAGCATCTCTGTTATTCATATCCTACATGAAAAGCAGCCCAGATCACCCACCCTGACAGCGTTAGGATGGACGCAGTGGCCTTTTGTATTGAGGTCACAGCACAAGAGATTTTTGACAAGAGTTTCCCTGGGGCCTGAGCAGTTTTATTCACGAGAAGAGAAGTTTAGGGTCACTAGCTGTGCTGGGCCAGCACTGAGTGCCAGCCCCTGTGTAAGAGAAGCATCCATGTGTTCTCTAATGGATTTGTTTTGTATGGGGGGATATGTGGCTCCCTCTAACGAGCAGAGCCCAGGGAAGCTGCTGTCTTGCCGGAGCTTCAGGGTGGTACTACAGACCTCCCTCCTTCAATTCTTTCAGGTTTTGATTCAAATGTCACCTTATTAGATACTGCCAACACGCACACACACAAATACACATGTGTACACACATATGCACGCAGGCACAGATACCTGCCCATACATACTTGCATGTGCCGTCACGATTCTCTAGTCCCTCTTCCAGATTTAATTGTCTTCAGAGGACTTATTCCTACCTAACATATGTTAGGTACTAATTTTTTATTGCCTCTCTCCCCAACAAGAATGCAAGCTCTGTAAATAAATACTCCTTTCCCCTTTCCTCTCTAGGTCACTGCTGGGCAATGTGTGATGTGTGTGTTGGAGTGGGAAGGGGAACCTAAGCTAGAAAGAAAGAAATACAAGGAATGCAGGAAAATTACCCAATTTGCTGTTACCCAGGGGTCTGTCCGACAAATACCACAAAATACAAGTGTTTTCCAGATTCATATGTATACATTTAAAATGAAGAGAATCTTATGATTGGCTTTTAGTTTGGGAGCAGAGAAATTGACTATTTGCCGAAGGTCCCCTTCAGTTTTCTGTAATGAGAACATGAGAGAATCCTCTGAAGGCCTTTCTCACCCTCTGTGCTTCACCTCAGCTTGGTTCCTTGAATGAGTTCATGTACACTTTACCAAAATCAGGTCCTTACCTTTACAAATATGTTTACATGATAATGTCATTTGCTAAATAATAAAATGTAAAATTTTAAAGATAAGCTTATTGTCCTAGCCCAATAAGACTAAAATGGAAAAACAATTGGCAAGACAGCTACAGTCTAAATGCAAACCAAAAAAAAAATGGTTTTCTTGATGAAGAATTCTCATAAATATAAGGCTATTGTGTTTCCTGGGCTTTTCTTTTTTCTTGCTCTCTTCCTTTTCCATTCCGTTAGTATCTTTCTCTCAAACCATCACTTGTAAATTATACCAGTAAAAAAAGTACATAAAGGAAGTCATTGTAAAGATAAAGTTACTAAATCATGACTGAAGCCAAAAATATCTAGTTTCTTTATAATAGCAGTGAAGGAGAAGAAATGTAGGACTCATCCCACTAAAAGGGTGATTAATTACACTTCACTAATACCATCGACCTCACTAGGTCAGCAGTTTAGCTGAAACAACCCCTGACAGTGATCAACCTCATCAAAGTTTGGCTCCTTTTCTCTATTGAAATGTTTCTTCACTAAGTTGTTTGTGTGTCCCATGCCAATGGCTTCAAAGCATTTCTTTTCTCTTTTTCTTAAACTTTAAAATGTATGCTCTCCCTACAGAAATTTCATACAATCTTTTAAGCAGTTGGAAATTAAATCTTTGAATGGCAGTAATGATGATCATTAACTGATGTAAATATTCAGTAGTTATGCAAAATGTCTGCATCAAACGTTAAGTACAAATATGAGATTGCAAGTTTTATTCTAAAGGCATAGAATCCTCTGTAAACAGACATCAAGAATTAATAGTGATTTGTGGTTTCCTGGGAATATTCTGTCACCTTGAATTTAAATATGGGAAACTACAGTTACAAAAATGAACTAGGCGTGATAGTTTTAGGGAAAAAACATGTTGTACAATTCTGTGTACAATTACCTATGGAGAAAAGGAGAAAGAAGGAAAGGAAATCAGGATTTAGGACACAAATTATGTAAAGTTCACAAAGCAACTTCAAGTTTGAATAGTTCTCAGGGTACAAGTTGCATACAGTTAGTAATCATGGCTCTAGATCTTTCTTAGATACAACCTCCAGTTATCTGTGGGGTATGCTTTGTTTAATAAGCCTTTATTGAAGTACTATGTGTCAGGAAATGTGCTATCCACTGAAGATGCAAAATTTAGTTCACATTCTAGTGGGGAAGAGCTACCTTTAAAAAATACATATTTTGCAGCCATAATTACTTTGACTATATCTTGACCGAGGGCTTGCAGTGCAAAGCCAGGCAGTGTCGTGCATTACTTACAATAAAAAGGATCATTTATAAAAAATATATATATATATATATATATATATATGTATATATTTAATGCCCAGAAGAATTAAAAGCAGGATCTCAAAGAGATGGTTGCACATCCGTATCCATAGCAGCAATGTTCACAATACCTAAAACATGGAAGCAACTCAAATGTCCACGGACAGATGAATGGATAAGCAAAATGTGGTATATGCATACAATGGAATATTATTCAGCCTCAAAAAAGAAGGAAATTCTGACACATGCTACAACATGGATGAAACTTGAATACATTATGCTAAGTGAAATAAGCCAATCACACCAAAAACTAATAGTGCATGATTCCACTTATATGAGGTATCTAGAGTACTCAAAATCCTAGAGACAGAAAGTAGAATGGTGGTAGCCATGGTCTAGGCATGAAGAAGAAGAAATGGGGAGTTTTCGCTGAATGGGTACAGAGTTTCAGTTTGCAAGATGAAAAGAGTTCTGGAGATGGATAGTGGTGATGGCTGCATAACAAAATGAACATACTTAATGCCATTGAACTTAAAAATGGTTAAGATGGTAAATTTATGCTACTTGTATTTTATAACAATAAACAATTGAAAAAACTACATTTAAAAACTATGAGTATATAATGGAAACATAAACAATGTACTGCAGTCACAGAAGAAGAAGTGATCACTTCTGTGTCTGGTGGGGAGATGCCCAGAGAAGGCTTGCAGTGGAGGGAATAGTTAAGTGAGGCCTCAGCAGACACAGAACACGTTACCATTTGCTCAATCAACTCCAGTTTACTGACACTCCCTCCCATGCCCTCTGTAAACATACTGCCTGATGGTCATGGCTACTGGTTGCTGGTTGTAGTAACCACGCTCTGGAGTGCCTTCCCCTCTCACCTGATGACTTGTGTGCTTATCAAGAGTCAGGGGTGTTTATTCCCCAGTGTTTATGCCAATTGTACTTAATTGTAATAACTCAATCAAATTAAATATTATGTAAACAAATTCTATTTCTTCATGAAAAGGAAGAGAATGGTTGGTCTATAAAAATGAATGCTTTGGAAAGGCTTCATAAATTAGTCACTATAAAAAAGTGAAATTGTTGCATTAGGTGTAAGACACCTATAAATCACTAGAAGAACATTGTAAACATCTAGATGGATTTTGAACCCAGATTACTTTGCAAGCGCACTTAAATTTCTCTTCGTCTTTAAAGAAATCAAAACTAGAAATTATAGAACAATGCAAAAAGGACAAAGATAATGCAAGGTGAACCATAAGAAACTTCAATCAGCAGCCTCATTCTCAAAGAAAAGTCTTGGCCCTATACTAAAGTTTGACAATTAAAAGAAACAGTCATATGTTTTAATTTTAAACCGATAGATAGATAGATATAGATAGATAGATAGGTAGGTAGGTAGATAGATAGATAGAAATAGATGGGACGAATCTGTTATTAATTCCCTTTTTCTACCACATTAGCAATTACAGGTATGATACTCTTGGTAAAGACATAGTGGTTTAGAGCACAGACTCCGGAACCAGATTGCCTGGGTTGAATTATGGCTCTGTCACTTATGAGTTACGTGACCTCAGGCAAATTAATCTCATTGTCCTTTGATTTTATCATCTATTTTAAATGAGGCTAATAATAGTACCTATCTAAGAGATTTGTTCTAAGGGTTAAGTCATTTAGCACAGGTAAAGCACTTAGGACAGTACCAGACATAATAAAAGCTGTGTAAGTGTTAGCTATTACCAGTACTAGTAATGATACTGATATTACTACTACCAACTGTTTTTTGCCAAAGAGAGAAGAGACAAAAGAAGGATGGGAAGAAGAGAATACATTCTGAGGAGGGAATGCAAACCACCAAGCTGTGGAGCTGTGATCATGCCAACTGGAGGTGAAGTACATGTGAAAAATGAACGATGAGGTGGTCTCAGGCCCAGATGGTGAAGGCACTTCTCGGCGATCCCATTGTTAACCCACCCTGTACCTTTAATTCCCTCTGCTCTCGTGACAGTTTTTGAGACGCTAATAAACATAGAGATTGAGTGGCCTCAAACCCTAATGAATTTGTAAGTTAGCAAGAGATTCGGATACATAAATAGCACAAGAGAATACATGTTGTTAAGAACACATTATATATTCTGTATCTAAAATGTGTTACTAATGCAAAGAGGAGGGTACAGCAAATTGACCTGAGAGAGTATGACAGAAAGTGATAATTGAGCTGGATGTCAAGGGTGAATTAAGGGTTTCTCTGTAAATGATACAATAAAATAATAAGCATCCAAACATGCATAATTGCTATCACTAGAATTGACAGACAAGGTAATCAAAGTGCCCTTTCCAAGTAGTTAGAGCAACAAAGAAACCCTACACTAAAAGATTTGGAAAGTATAACATCTGTATCACAAGGTCACAGGTGTTTTCTCCTTGACTTATCCTTAATAAAACTCTGAAATATGTCATTGAGCCAAACCACATATCTATTATTGTCTTACGATTTCTGAAATATTCCTTTCTTCCGTCTTCCTTTATTTCAGCTCTATAGCTTAGACAACTGGCAAGATAAAAATGAACATGAAATGTTGGGAACAACCGAGAAAAGGCTATAACCATTGTTCACTGTCTTTCCCTTCAAGACAATACAATAAAAGGAGATGCCATAAAATCATTCCACTTTGGTATCATTTATTATGGGCAATGTCAATCTGGCATTTTTATTCTGTGCTTCATGTTGATATTATAGAGATGTGAAGGGGAGAACTAACTTTTTCCTGAATGCTCACTAAAGATTTGAAATGGACAAGGAAGAGATCAAGCACTCAGCAGTGGGATTGAGCACAGAAAAGCAGCTGCTCCCCAGGCACTGAAGTCAGCCAGACTCCTACCCACAATTTATTCACTGTGCGACACTGGAAAAGTTACGGAGCCTCTGTAAAATGTGGACACTAATTCTTCTCCTCTATCACTTCTGGAAGATTAAGTGAAAGAATTAATATGGAATACCTAGCACATTATAGGTATTTAATAAATGTTTCTTGAATGAATAAACTTCTTATTCTTTGCCTTTCCAAAAATACTGTATTGGTTTTTAATTTCCACAGTAATTGTATTCATTTGCTAGGGCTGCCATAACAACATACCACAAACCAGGCATCTTAAACAACAGAAATTTGTCTCATAATTCTGGATGCTAGAAGTTCGAGATCAAGGTGTTGGCATCAACCATCTTCTCCCTGTGTCTCTTTGCGCTCTCTTTCCTCTTTTACGTGGTTGACTCTATCTTTTTATAAGGACAGCAGTGATAAGGACACCTACTCCAATACGATGTCATCTTAGCTTAACTAACTACATCTGTAACGAATTCCAAATCAGGTCACGCTCTGAGGTACTGGAGGTTATGACTTCAACTTATAAATTTGGAGTGGGGACACAATTCAACCCATAAGAGTCACGAAGGCTTGTGTAATCATTCAAGCAACATAGAAATATAAAACTTTAAGGGTCTCCTCCCGGAATACAATTCCATTCCTCTGCTTTTAACATTTTGTAATGTTTCCTTCCATAAGTCTTTTGATGCCTGCACACACACACACACACACACACACACACACACACACACTTACCCACACCACATATTAGTCTTATATTTAGACGCACACACGCGTAGTCTTTTTCTGTTATAAAAATTCAATCATACTACACGTATTATTTAGCCCCTTGCTTTTTTTATTTCACAATATATAATCGACATTTTTCTAAATCATAAACCTATGTAAATATTTGCATAATATTCTGTAGTATGTATAAATAATAATCTATTCAATACTTGTCCTATTGGTGGATATTCAGGGCATTTCCAGGGTTTGGAGATATCCATTTTTCAAATACAGCTATATGCAGTTTCACTCAGCTTTTTCTTTAAAACTTCTGCTTTGATTTATGTAAGTTAGATTCCTAGAAATGCATTTCTAGGTCAGAGATATGCGCATTTAAATTTAATTTTACCAGATGACTCTCAAAAATGTTTCAACAATTCACACATTCACCAAGAGTGCCTAAGAGGTATCAATTTTCCCTACACTTTTGCCAAAGTAGATTTGATCAGTGTTCTTTTAAATTTCTACCTCTCTGACACATGAAAAGTGATGTATCTCATGTCTTTAATATGCATATCATTCACTACCACTGAGGTACAGCATCTTTTCAAATTTTTTTTGGCTATTTGCATCCTTCTGAGAATTGCTAGGTCATCTTTTACTTACTTTTCAATTTTATTTCTTGTCTTTTACCCATTCGCAGGAGTCCTTATATATTAGGGAAATTAACACCTTGTCATATATGCTGTAAATATTCTTTCCCAGTCTATCATTTGTCTTTCCATTTTGTAATAGTGCCTTTTGCCATTCAGAAATTTTAGGCTTTTATAGAGTCAAGTCTGTCCATTTTTTTTTTATGATTTGTGAATTTTTCTGTCTTGCCCATAAATGCTTCAACCGTACCCCAAAGATTCATAATCACCTTCATTATGTTCTTATATTCTCTCTATATTTGCTTAAATGCTTCAACCATAAATGCTTCAACCGTACCCCAAAGATTCATAATCACCTTCATTATATTCTTATGTTCTCTCTATATTTGTTGTAAGATACAAATCTATTATTTCCTTTTCCTTCCAGGTGAATATTCCATTACTTTAACACTATTTATAAGGTAATTCTTCCTTTTCTCACTAAATTGAAATGTAAGGATCACCATATACTAAGTTCTTATTTTAAAGAATACTTGAATCAGTTTCTGTGCTCGCTGTTCTGTTTCATTGATCAATTTGTTCATTCCTGAGCCAATATTCATATTATCCTGATTGTGGTAGCTATATAAGAAGTTTTGCTATCTGGTATGGCAACTTTCCCTTCACTATTTGTTTTTTATCAATATTTGTATATTTTTTCTTCCATATTAACTTTAGAATTATTTTGATTAGTTAAAAACAACAACAGTAACAACAATGGCACTCTGACCCAAATTGCTTGAAATTTATACACATATTTGGGAATATTAACAATTTTCCCTATTCAGGAATCACACACATTGACTACATGTGTTTAATATGAAAGCTGCAGGTTAGAAAGGTTCTGTAGCTTGCCCAAGGCCATGCAGTTGGCAAAAGACAGAAACTGCCTTTAACATCTCTCTGGTGCAAATTCCAGAACGTTAATCACCTCCTTTGTTCATATCAGAGAAAGAAGGTGATAAATTAAATTACTGATATTCTCTTGACTAAACTACAAGGCAGCTTAACCATTTACAAGGCTGTCAGGCCCAAGCAGAAGTTGACCAAGCATGGCACCGGTTTATAAGCAACTCATTAGCTTTTATCCCAATAAACTGTTTCTCATTCTTTAAAACATCTGGATAAAATAAGAATGAGAATAGGGGGCTTCCCTGGTGGCGCAGTTGTTGAGAATCTGCCTGCCAATGCAGGGGACACGGGTTCAAGCCCTGGTCTGGGAAGATCCCACATGCCGCGGAGCAACTAGGCCCGTGAGCCACAACTACTGAACCTGCGCGTCTGGAGCCTGTGCTCCACAACAAGAGAGGCCGCGACAGTGAGAGGCCTGCACACCGCGATGAAGAATGGTCCCCGCTCGCCACAACTAGAGAAAGCCCTCGCACAGAAACGAAGACCCAACACAGCCAAAAATAAATTAATTAATTAATTAATTAGGAAATAAAAGTGGAATATTACTACTAAATTCTACAGAAATAAAAAAAAAAAAAAAGAATGAGAATAAACTTCCACTTAATAAGTACCTGGAAGATTCCTGGCTTAAACACGTCTTTACTGATATGAAATTCTGTCATTATAGCTTTATTTTTTGGTTTAAAAACTTATTCTTCTAAAATGTTAGTACCCTTATAAAGATTACTGTACATATTGATGTGAATTTGTTTAATTGCTACTCTTTTAACAACCAGCTAGCAAAGTCTCTGTTGAAATAACATTTTGATCTTGGGTGGTGGGACACGGAGATGGGAATGGTTTTGGAAAATGCGACACCACTTCAGAGTAGCCAAGGTTAAGTCTAATGCGAGAGGCCAGGAGAAGCCTGGAAAGGTGGATAGATGGACATGCAGATGGCTCAAGAACTGGGAGACGGGGCAGAGCAAGAGGCGAGGGGCCACATCAGTCACACTTTCCTTTGGGTTAATAACTTCTCCCCAGACACCAGGTGACAAAAGAAGCAAATCACCTGGGAGAACTCGGCAGGCTGGCCTTGGTGTACTCTGCCTTCCTACAATGATGCCGCTGATATACCTCCTAATCCCAGAGCAGCTACTATTTTTCCTGTGACCAGGAAATCCGGTCACTGTTGCCATCTCTGCTGCTCAAAAATAAAGCTCTTTTTTAGGACATTTCAAAAAACTGAAACAATTAGAAGGTTTGTTTCAGGGGAAAAGCCTAGCCTGAAGCTAGTTGATAAGAGATGGACCAACCAGGCAACGAATAGGAAAACAGATAATGACTAAACCAGCCAAATCACTAACCTATCAAAGTCAGCTAACTGACCAATCCGTACTGTTGAGCTCCAGCTACGGGCAAAGCACCCGTTACATAGAATTTTTTAAAAGCACTCAGTTTTTAACAACTGATATTGGAGACACATCACCTGAGTGTGCAGCGCTTTTGCCCGTCTCCACCCCCTTTTTTCCTTGACAGAATAAGATTAGCCCCTGCCCCTCTTATAAAATCAAAGTGGTGACGTTGAGCACAGATTTTCTGCTCATTTTGCTTGTGTGTTATGCTTATTTCTTTTAACTATTGGATCAAAGTCACGCTTATACTATTCTCTCAAAAGAAATCAATGGGCATGGCATAAACTGTTGAGTGAGTAATTTTTGTTACACAGAGAAATAACGTCAAATTATTACTCCAGAATATAGGATAAAATATCAGTAAAATGTTCATTAACTTTTTAAGAAGATTGGCATCTATCCTAAATTTACCATATGTGGATATAATAGATTTGCTTAAAACATTTTCAAATAAAAGGGAAATAACTTTAAAACGTGCTACAAAATGTCCATTATTTAAGAGTTCAAATACATATCTCAATATTCTGCACTAAATGCACAATATTTTAATGCAGACAGGTGGTCAAAACAGTTTTATGTTATTTTCAATCGACATATGCCTCCACTAAAAAAATTAAGAGACGAAAAAACCAAAATAACACCTTTGAAGGAATGGAGTTTTGTGAAAGGGGTTCTGAATTAGAAGTTACAGGTTCTATACTAGGTTGTGTTTCCTGTGCTGTAGAATATTACACATAGTCGGTAGAAGAAGTAAATGAGATGAGGCCTAGTCATAGGCTTTGAGAACTGCAAAAACCTATCAAATGCAAAATATTCTATTATCATACAAAATAATTGTCATTCAAAATATTCTATTATCATACAGTACTTTCCTGTGGTGTGCGTAAGTAAAAATTTTAAATGCCTATATCAAAATGTAAATTTAATAGAAAAGCTCATTATTGGAAAAATTTTGCAGTTTTTTGTAATGTATATATACCATCCCTAAATCAATTTTTTTGTGAATTTAATTTATTTGGTTTTCTTAAAATGAAGTTGCTTTACTGTACATGTATGATAGTTTCATTTCTGTTCATCTGATTCATTCAAAACATTCTGTACTCAAAGTTCCCCTAAATGCTCAATTTAGTGTGATTGCTTTCAATTCAGGCCCTCCTTGTACTGGACACAGAAAGCAAATGCAAGGAAGGAAGGAAAAGGCAAATCTCAGTATCTCCACTTAAACCATAATTCTCCATTTTCTCTATACAGAATTCTTATTAAATAAACTAAGGCATAATATGGGCAACAGGAAAAAAATGGAAAAGAGCTCCTTAGATGAATGAAACTTAAATTTAAAACTAAACAAAGCTGCATCTTATAACAGCCAAAAAAAACAAAAAAAGAAGAGTCATCCTGGAATAATAGACACAAAGACATGTGCTCTGGGTGTAAGGTGCAGTATGGGCATCACCGGTAGTGATTAGTCTCTATTAATATTTAGTAAGGCATCTCCATGAAAATATTCTTCCTTATCTACATGACTAAAATACAAAGAAAAAAGCCAAAGAAAATACTAGCATGCATTTAGTAAAGAACTGGGTTGGCATAATATAATTTTATACTGTTGTATGAGTACAGATGTATAATTTACACTCCACTTGCTGCAAGGTTTTGCTTTTATTGCAAAAATAAAGGTTTCCTGTTACAAAATTATCACTCAAAATGACCAGGAAAAATGAAATACTAATATTTTTAAAGTATATAATGTGATTTTTCTTAAATTATAATATATAATAAATATATATTATTATAAAATCATAATAAAGTATAATATAATATTTATATAATAAATTATAATAAATTATTAGTTATATAATAAATAAATAAATAATTTATATAATAAATAATCACATAGTGATATATGTATAGATTATAATTTGTGTATTAAAATTTGGACACAGGACTTACCTGGTAGCACAGTGGTTAAGAATCTGCCTGCCAATGCAGGGGACACAGGTTCGAGCCCTGGTCCGGGAAGATCCCACGTGCCGTGGAGCAACTAAGCCCATGCACCACAACTACTGAAGCCCACGCGCCTAGAACCCATGCTCCGCAACAAGAGAAGCCATTGCAATGAGAAGCCCACGCACCGCAAGGAAGAGTAGCCCCCGCTCACAACTAGAGAAAGCCTGCGCGCAGCAACGTAGACCCAATGCAGCCAAATATAAATAAATAAAAGAAATAATTTTTTTTAAAAAAAGGTGCTCAATAAAAATATACTGACTAAAGAATCGAGGAGTAAATTTGTTCTCCCTAAACTGAAGCCTATAGGCTTGTCTGCTCACCTCAGCATGAGGTCTAATATACCAAACTAAGCACTCACAGAAGATGGATAACGCAAAGGAGAAGATTCTCTTGCTATGAAATATGCAAATGGGAATCTGTATGAGGATAACTGCTTAAACCATTTTTTTTTGGGTAAGCATCAAGAATCAACTTGCATCTGATTTTCAATTTACTGATGAGCAAGGCGATACAACATATCACAAAAGAGATGAAAAGCTGAATGCAGATTGAGGGGTCATAAGCCATGTCTATTTGTCCCAAAGGACTGCTCAGGGAGGGGTGATTAATAAGTCATAATCAGTTGTCTTATCACCTTTTGGGCTTCGTCAAATGGCCAGCTATCTTCCCCAGATGACACCCTTGTCATCTCCCAACTGAAAGACATCCCTCTACTCATGAGTATCCAGATTTAGATTCATTACCACATAATAAAAGATAGGTTAATACAGGCTGACTAAAGCCCCAGTCATGAAAGTAGACCTGGTCATGACGTATTCCCACAGCTGCCTCTGACACCAAATTTTCTTCATCGCCCAGATGAAGGTACATCTAGACCAGGTAATCATTCCCAGCACCAGTGCCTAGGATTCCATTCTTCTTCTTAACATTTCTGTTTTTCTTCATTCTTGGGCTGCTATTGCTTTTAATTAGTAACTGCTTGCATTTTAAAAAGAAACCAAATTCAGCAAATGTCAAAAAATACTTCACAGTGATTAAAACCAAGAAGATTAATAACCTGTTTCCAGAAACCATTTCTGATGCTGGTAACATGTCTCTTCTTCACCCGTTAGAGCAAATTCCTTTAGCTATCCAGGATTTTCACTTTGAACGCAGAAAATAAAGCTGGAAAAAAATACTAAAAATATTTTTAAAAAGAGCTCAAAATAACAATACACAAAATTTCATATTAGGGCTAAGATTTGCCACCAAAATGAACAGTATAGGTATCTTGATAACATCTTTTCATTCTCATGTTTAAGCAAAATGTCTATATAAGATCTTTTTTTTTTTCTATTAGGTTAAATAGCATCACCGGTAAAAGCAATATATTGGAATTTACTGCAGGGTAGTCTCACTCTTCCAGGATTTGATTAACATTTTTCCAACTGTGATTTTCGTTAGCTACAGGATGATAAATGGCATACATAAAAGTTAGCCTAAGGCACGGTAAGATTACATAACTTGTGAATCATCAAAGAGTAATTAAATAATGGCTGATCCTGGTCTAATATTTGAGTGTGTTTTATGGTGTTTGATAGCTGCAAAGTTGTAAGAAGGTACTGAGCTCTGAGTCTCAGTCCTGCCCGTGCAACTCTAGGTTTATAATTTGGGGCAAGTCCGTTCATCATCCCTCCCTTCCTTCCTTCCTTCATTCACTGAGCAAGGCAGTGAAAATACAAAGATGACTTAGTAAAGGTCTCACAAGAAGTCTCTGATTCTCAGTTTCCTAATCTATAAAATGGGACTTTTCAAAATTTTTATTTTTTTGAAGTATTGTTGGTTACAATGTTGGGTTAATTTCTACTGTTACTGTTGCAGTGATTCAGTTATACACATATATACATTCCTTTCCATATTCTTTTCCATTATGGTTTATCACAGGGTACTGAATGTAGTTCCCTGTGCTATACAGTAGGACTTTGTTGTTTATCCATCCTATATATTATAGTTTGCATTTGCTAATCCCAAACCCCAACCCAGGACTCCTCCACCCCCACCCCCTTGGCAACCACAAGTCTGTTCTCTATGCCTGTGTGATGGATAAACAACAAAGTCATTCATTTGTGTCATATTTTAGATTCCACATGTATGTGATATCATATGGTATTTGTCTTTCTCTTTCTGACTTACTTCACTTAGTATGATAATCTCTAGTTGCATCCATGTTGCTGCAAATGGCATTTAAAATGGAGCTTTCTTTTTTTTTTTTTTTTTAGTATTTATTTATTTATTTATTTTTGGCTGCGTTGGGTCTTCATTGCTGCAGTCGGGCTTTCTCTAGTTGAGGCGAGCGGGGGCTACTCTTCGTTGTGGTGCTCTGGCTTCTCATTGCAGTGGATTCTCTTGTTGTGGAGCACGGGCTCTAGGCATGCGAGCTTCAGTAGTTGTGGCACGCAGGCTCAGTAGTTGTGGCTCCTGGGCTCTAGAGCGCAGGCTCAGTAGTTGTGGCACATGGGCTTAGTTGCTCCACGGCATGTGGGATCTTCCCGGACCAGGGCTCGAACCCTGGATTGTGTTCCCTGCATTGGCTGGCGGATTCTTAACCACCGTGCCACCAGGGAAGTCCCTAAAATGGAGCTTTCTTAATGAGGATTAAATAAATAAAATGTGTGAAAGTACTCTGTAAATGGTTAGGAGCCATGCAGATGTTTAGTTATTATAATAACTAAAAATAATGATGAGAATGAATAGAGGACCTCATTAAAATATTTGTTTCACTTTTTCAAATTTTTGTTAACTTGGAAATAAATTCAAACTTACAGAAAAGTTGCACAAATAAGAATAGCACAGAGAATATACATATACCTTTTACCCAGATTACCTATTTATACCATTTTACTCCACTTGCTCACTCTCTCTTTCTCTCTCCTTCTCTCTCAATATATTTTTTTCCCTGAACCATTTAGAGATAAGTTACATCCATCATGGCTCATAACTCCTAAATATTTCAGTGTTTCCTAAGAATAGGAGTGTTTGCTTATATAACCATAGTACAGTTTTCAAATTTAGTCAATTTAGTATTGACGTAGTACTTCTAACTCATTTGCTCTCCATATTCCAATTTTGTCAATTAACCAAATAATGTTGTATAGCATTGTTTTTTCTCCTCTGGTATGGGATTCAGCCTAGATTGGGTGTTTTCATTTGTTGTCATGTCTCTTTAGCCTCCTTTAATCTGGAACATTCTAACACCTTTTCTTTGTGGGTTTTTTTTTTTGATGTTGATAGTTTTTAAGAATACAGTCCTAGTCTTTTTTGTTTAATAGAACATTCCTCATTCTTTAGTCGTTTTACTTTTTTAATGATTAATTTATACTCATCAATTGAAGTGTCTATTCCTACCACGGGGAACCCAGAAGCCATCCCTGTGTGTAAAAAGATAGCATACACATCATGACTTGCCACAAGTGATAATGTAGTGTTAATTCCATTCTCCTCCTTTCCTGTTCTATTTCTTCTCCTCATTCTGCTGTTGGTCTATTGATCCTTAGACTGTGACATCCAACTTACTCTCCCTTCCTGTTATCTGTACTAGATGGATGGTGAGCACAAGATCATGTATGTTCCCATCGTTCCCACAAGGAGGAGAGAGGGACCCGGAAAAGCTGATGGCTCTGACGGTACCAAAACAAGATAGCATCAGTTTTTGCTTCTTGTTCTAAATTATCTTGTGTCTTGTATCTAAATTATCCCTGATTCTTCTATTCTTCTATTCCCAACCTTCCTAACCTCCTTAGTTTCTTCCTACAACATGACAGATTCCCATCAGAGCTGCCCTTCCACGTTTTCACCATCCTACCCCGAACCTTATTTCATTTGAACCTTAAAACAACCAGATGTGTTCAGCCAGATTTATTATCACTATTTTGCAGATAAGGAAACAGAGGCTCTGACACATTCAGTGATTTTCCCCATAATCAGGTGCTTAGAGGGATGAAATCCAAGTCTTCTGGCTGCTTGTCCAATGCCTCCGCACTACATTTTGATGCCTCTTTACAGTAACTTTATAACTACAGATCCTGTGTAATCCCCTGGCATGGTGGCCCAAGGCACAGCACACTGAAATTAATCTGCCTTTTTTTATGGAAAATGGTAGAGATGTTTTTAAATGACACATCTAGGGCATATAATGCTTAAACTCTTACTTAAACTTGAGATTTGGCAAAAATATAGAAATACATTTGTTGTAATAGGCCTTTAGCAAATTTGAAAGAAATACACAGTTCTGGGAAATTTTCCAGAAGTATTCATCAAAATTAATCTGAGAGCTCAAGAATAATAGCTTTTAAGTGAGAAGTTCAAATTGTGGGGATACTAACTTGCAAATATATACAATCATGAAAAACATCAAATAAGAGACAGAGAAGGAAGCTAAGTGATCCTACTCAGCTTCCTTATTAACAGTATAACGCAAGCTCAATAAAGAAAATTTAGAAACACACAAAGTTTTAAAAGGAAACCACCTAACAAATGTGGAAACTAAGAGCAATTGTGGCCACACTGATTGTTAGTAACAGACCTGGGATCACTCCTCGGATCTCCTGGCTGTTGGTCCAATGCACTTGCCTACATTTTATGAGTAATTTATGATACAAAATTTCAAAAGTTTTCCAGTCCTCTCATACAGAACAAAATATGCTCTAAGTTATATAGAGCCAAGATAAACTTTTAGAAAAATTAAACATTAAATATGGCAAATTCTTTTTTAAAGAAAGAAAATTCATTATTTGGGGCTCTGCTGAAGAAAATACAGGTGAGAGATCTTTAGCCTCAGGTGAGTAGGAGAGAGTAAGGTGTATTAGAGTTGTCTTGTTTCTTCAAGGATTTTCTCAAATTGGGCAGCCAGTTGAGGCTTGAGGTATCTGTGATAATCACCTCTCTTTCAAGTTAATTTTTGTATATGTGGCAGGGTAAGAGTTGAGGTTCATTTTTTTATATACGGATGTCCAATTGTTCCAGCACCACTTATCTGATGTTCTGAACAATAAGATAGGTTAACTCCAGAAAATCTCAAACATCAAAACTACACATAGGCAACGTGTATCAGTTAGGGACTGATTTCTTATGTAGGGTTTCATGATTCTTAAGTATGTGGTCACACCCTTTAAGTACACCTCTTTAGGAAATAGGATTAACCTTTTAAAAGTTCACCCAAAGGTAATGAAGAATGGATTTTCTCCCAAAATATAGTAAAATAAAAGGTAAGTACCCATGATATTGTATGTCACAATGCTTTCATTAGGAATTTTCTTAAAGAAATCAAGTAGGAGTTAAAGAGAATAAAATTTCAAGAAGTTGAGTGAAGCAATTATTAGAATTACTCAAAAATCCAAGGTATAGGAATGCAGAGTATAAAATTTGCAATTCTGTAAAGGAGCTGGCCACACATGCTCCAGCTCCAAATTGATTTGCCAGTTCACGAGTTGAATTGTTCAAAAACTGTCCACTTGGTGGCACAGTCGTGCTGCTGCAGGAATGAGCCTGTTGATTTGGGTAAAGGTTCATTTAGGGACTGATTTCTTATGTAGGGTTTCATGATTCTTAAACATGTGGTCATACCACAATGTGTGCCAACAGCAGACAATTGCCCTAGTCATTTGTGCAAGGGAAGAAAAAGAAAAGAGCATTTGTAGGTTGTTCAAGCAAAGAGAATGGGCAGGATTTAAGAGGACTTGTAGGGCAAGTTGAACGAGTGGATGGATGAGAGCCAACCCAACCTGACTTTTATGTATGTTCTCAGACAGAAAGGCCTCTGCAGGTTTCTTCTTCTCTCTCCCTCTCTCTTCTTATCTCTTGATGCTGAACAGAAAAATTGATACTAACATCTTCAGCCCAAATGAAAGCTGAAGTTGAGTTTCACTTGCTCCTTAATAAATATTTATTGAGTACCTGCTCTGCTATCATTATTGAGCACCGGAGGTCATGTGGTAGAAGAAGAAACATGGCTTTTACCCTTGATGGCGTTGCAGTCAACCTGAGAAGACAAGATGTATGCGTGAAACGGTAATGGCTGGATGGTGTGTTGAAGAGAGCACCAACTGGAAGCCATAACTATGAAAACCTTGATCGAGCAGGTTGGACTCTAGCTGGTCTTAAAGAATGGCTTCATTGTGGCAGGCAGCCTGTTGCTGCACAGCTGAGTAGACAGCGCAGGAGGGAGCAGAGCTCTCATGGACAGTCGTTCTGGTGGCGTGGCTGGGGAAGGGAGGTCACGGCCTCCTGCTCTGCAGCAGTCAGTTGGGCAGTAGCCATTCCAGCAAATTTCCCTGCCTCTCCATCCAAAGGAGCCGTTACTCAATGGATCCACTGACCCACTGATCCATTTTTTAAAATTATGTGGACTTTTTTCCTTACAGATATTGAGGTGAACACAACCTATTGATTCATTTAGATTATTTTATATAGTTGAGTTAGAAATCTGAACACCAAATGTGTGGGATGTTTATGAAATAATTTGGTGAATCATGAACCTAGAGAATAAGACCCATACTTCCTAGAGGAGTGTTGATGACATTTAACAACTTGACCTCAATCCATACTGAAGTATGTAAGGGTGAAATGACGTGAAGCCTGGGGTTTAACATATTTCAGCAAAGAGAAAGCAATATATATAGCAGTGTTGTATAATTTGTATACTTGTTGATTCTGAATGATGGATATATAGGGATTTATTTTACTATTCCATCTTTGTGTGTGTTTGAAATGTTTTATGATACCTTTTTCTTAAAAGATCAATTGATGGTTTGAAAAGATAATTCTGGGACTGGGCAAGATGCAGCCTGAAGTCAAGGGAGATGGGTCCAGTTGAGGGGGTAGATGATGAGGAAATGAAGCAGAAGTTAGTGCTAAGACCCTCCAGCTGAGAAGAGCACTATTTACCAATTTATTCTACCCAACACATGATGGAAATCATGTCTGTCTTCCCAGAGAGATTTACCAGTTAA
Source organism: Eschrichtius robustus (assembly GCF_028021215.1). Lineage (NCBI taxonomy): Eukaryota > Metazoa > Chordata > Mammalia > Artiodactyla > Eschrichtiidae > Eschrichtius > Eschrichtius robustus. Next base: position 37,989,927 of record NC_090836.1, read on the forward strand.
AAAAAGAATCTTTAGGAAATGGACTGTGCTCCTTGCTCCAACCCACTTGTCCAAATGTGACACATGGGAGTTAAAGAGATAATCAGTCAAATGTAGATTATCAGGGATGGTGCATTGGGAAGATAATAGCACTGACTAAACAAGGAAAGTGTACACACTTAATTGTTAAAGTACTTTTATACAGATTGTCTCAAACATGTAAGAGAAGCCATTCTCATGTATGTCTGTCCTCTAGAATTACTCTGGCATTCTCTTCTCTTATGTGCAGGCTAAAGAGAAAGAGGTTAGCAAATCAAGAAACACGGAAAAAGAAAAAGAAACACTTTTTAAAAATGAGCCACTATATTATAGCAGACAGAGCAAAGGACCAAAAGTAAGAAAACTTAGCTTAGAGTTCTGGTTCTTCCACTTTGGAGTTGTGGGGTTGAGGACAAGGTATTTAACTTTTCTAAAATTCAGTTTTTGCCTCTATAAAATAGGGGTGCTAATAACTTCACAAGTCTGCTGGAAGGAATACACAGTGTAGTGAAGAGATTTTTCAAGTGTTTACTTGTGGCCATTATATACACTGTAGATACTCTCTCCTCTAACTTCCCTTGTATGTACCTCACAAGTCCTCAAGTCCAAGAAGAGGAGGATAAATACACAAGATTACAAATTATGAGTTCTATAGAGACCCAACCAGATATGAGATGAGAGCCACATGGGAATGATAGGAAAATTAGGAGACCCTGGTTGGTGTCCCCCAAATGGAAGACAGCATACTAGAGCAAGCCAGAAGGTTGGAGAAAGAAGAAGGAAGGCGTGGGAAATAGCCTCAAGAAGGAGAACGATATAAGGAAAAGCACTTCTTACTCCCAATGTTTCCTGTCCTGTGGAGGGAGTTTTTCTAAAATAACACTCCTGGCCTCTCTTTGCCCTCTCATTTAACTCCTCCACCAGATTGCTAGAGGATGTATCTGATTAGTGAGTTTGGAATTAGACACAGGACAAACAAACTAGCCCTTTCCTCTTCCTTTCTCTTGTGGCATCTGCCTACCTGCTGAGAGCATGGGTTCTGGTCTGCTTATTACTGATAGCACTGCTGTAAATACAGCATGGGGACATGACAAAAACGGGCTTTCCAATACTGAAATCCAGGATTAGATAGAATTACCCCCATATTCCATAGATGCTAGAAAATTGTAGGCCTACCCCATAGAGGGCAAGTCTCCATTCACAGCTAAGCTTACCAGATGCACCCTCCCAATCTGCCATGAAATATATTTATACCATTGTAATATTATAAATGATGTTGATTGGTTGCAATATTCAAATCAACCTATAGACAAAGCACAGGTGATATATCCAGTTACAGCGTAGAACGTAAGTGCTATAAATCTTGATGATGTAAAAATAATGGTGTTACTGACTTATAGTGGGATGCAGAGGAGAAAGATAGTATTATGTGCTGGATGTTTGTGTGCCCCCAAATTCATATGTTGAGTTACTACCCCCCCAATGTGATGGTATTATGAGGTAGGATCTTTGGAAGGGTCCACTACACTACAACTCTGCTTCTGTCCTGACATGATTTGAGGGACATCACAGATGGAATCCCCACACAAGCAGCTTAGCCCACATTCTAATTGCTCAACTGTCTCATCTTCCCTTACCTCCCCATATAAACCACCTTCCATAAATTATAAAGCTCTGGTAGATGTCATAGCTCTTTTTTTTGGCTTACTTTTACAGTCTGGGTAATCTACCACAGTCCCTATTTCCTTTTACATACAGAGTCTGGCACAAGTCTCCAATAACATGTGGAGCAAATGTTGCCAGATGTTGGTTGTTGTTGTTTTTTCAATCCGAGAGTATCTGCACTATCATCAGTTCAACCCATTTATATTTATTTTAATTTGTGCCGTGTTAGAACTTATTATGTTATCTTATTTTATACTTTTTATTTACTGTATTTTATTTTTGATATTCTATCTTCCACTTGGTAGGTAAAATTTTATTTGTCTGATGTGAAAATTGTACATTCTATTCTTATTCTTCTTGTTAGTACTCATTCTTATATTTATTTTTCCTTAAATTTCTTAAACTTATGAATGATCTATTTTTCCCTGAATAAGACAAGTTCTGTAACATACTCTAACTTTCCTCTGATCTCCCCTACCACATCCTGAATTTTCATGATAATATCACCTAGAATTTTTGACTTCATTAAGGGTTGTTAGACACTTTTTAAAAATCTGGTTTTGTATGTAAAAAATACTTAACTAAATTATTAAATCACTTATTATTCAAATATTTCTGTATCAAAATAAATGAATGTGGAAGAATTGTGCATTATATGTTTGAATTTGAATTTGAGGGAGACTCCTCTAATTTACTTGCCAGTCTACAAGGGCAATAAACTAAGGATCTGAGGTATCAAAATAAAGGAAAATTTTATTAAAAGTTCTAAGTGTGCAGATTTAAAAGGCACACTACATCCCAGACAGAATAAATGAAATTAACCATCAACTATTCTGGCAAATTCCTGAACATCAAGGATAACGAAAAATTTCTATAGCCTTTCAGACAAAAAATTTAGTTTCCTACTGAGGAACAAAGGCTTCACTTCAAAGTTTCACTTCAAAGTTCCACTTCAAACTTTTCTTGGGTACCACTAATGCCAGAAGACAATGGATCAAAGATCACAAGTTACATAGTTGAGAATGTGAGACTCAAGAATGTAATAACCTGATTAACTGCTGATCATTTACTTAGGCCACAGATATGTTCTCTCAGATATGTAAGAACTTATATACAGAGAAAATAATCAAAATTTAGAAGAGGAAATATGTGATGTTTTAAAATGTTATAATTTTAAAATAAATTTAAAATGGTATTCATTCTAAATAATCATTGAAAATATAGTTACAAAATCAAATGCATATACTAAAAATAATTCAAAAGAGAAGGTTTGTAAAAATCACAATTTAATAAATGTAATCTGGACCTAGATTATAGCAACAACATAGGTAGACGTGGAAGGGAGAGAGAGATCTACGCATATGGGACTGGTTCTTCCCCCTTCCTGACATGAAATTTAAGGCAATTTCCATGATTTTTCTCATTACCTTAAGGTGGTAATTAATATGTCAAATAATAATCAAAATTTAAATGCTATTTAAAGATAACCCCCTTTCCCAACTCAGGCCTTTTACAAATTAACCCTCTGTGAGAAAAGTCTGTTTTGGCACTGCTATTGCTCCTCCCCATCTTCTAATATAGTTTTCTTAACTCAATTTTGTTGGAACTTAGAGGAGAAAAAGAAATCAGCACAAGAAAGAACTAACTCCATGAATAAATTTGAAGGGATGCCAATAAATAAAAATAAAGTTGCTCAGTGATTACATTCCATGGGTCATAGTTGTTCAATGTATGTAATGGTCCCACAATTACACCCTTTGTTTTGTTTCCTGTTATCTCTCCAGTATCAAGAACTGCCTGGCACACCATAGGAACAGGGCAAATATTTGTGATAAATGAGGAAGTATATGATGCAAATAAGAAATGCCCTAAAACAAAATGACCAAGGTTAAAATACAAGGATGGGCCAAGATTTTCCAGCCAAGGGAAAATTAAAACAAAGCAGAGGAAGCAAGATAAACTGTATCGATTCCAAGTAAAAAAGAAATAAATAGTATAAAAGGCATCAGTCCACAATAAAAACGTATCGTTAAACTGCAAGCACTAAATAAAATAGCTTTCAAATATAGAAAGTAATGAGGTGAATTCCCTGGCAGTCCAGTGGTTAGGACTCAGCGCTTTCACTGTGGAGGGCCCCGTTTCAATCCCTGGTCGGGGAACTAAGATCCCACAAGCCGTGAGGTGCAGCCAAAGAAAAAAAAGAAAGAAAGTAACTATTATTAAAAATAAAAGCAGAAACAAAAAACATGCTATTCTAGAAGACCATTTTTAGCCTTTGACAGATCAAGTATGCAAAAATAAACCGTGACATAAAGCACTTGAAATACAGGGAAAAAAGGAACCCTATAAAAAATACATAGTTCCTTGTTGTCATTTGCAGCAACATGGATGGACCTAGAGATTAGCATACTAAGTGAAGTAAATCAGGCAGAGAAAAGCAAATATCATATGATATCACTTACAAGTGGAATCTAAAAAAATGATCCAAATGAACTTATTTACAAAACAGAAATAGATTCACAGACATGCAAAACAAATTTATGGTTAACAAAGGGGAAAGGGGGAGGGATAAATTAGGAGTTTAGGATTAACATATACACACTACTATATATAAAATAGGTAAATAACAAAGACCTGCTGTATAGCTCAGGGAACTGTACTCAGTATCTTCTAATAATCTATAATGGAAAAGAATCTGAAAAAGAATATATATATATATTTTTTAGTAAATTTATTTATTTTATTTATTTATTTTTGGCTGCATTGGGTCTTTTTTGCTGTGCACGAGCTTTCTCTAGTTGCAGCGAATGGGGGCTACTCTTCATTGAGGTGTGCAGGCTTCTCATTGCAGTGGCTTCTCTTGCTGCAGAGCACAGGCTGTAGGTGCGCAGGCTTCAGTAGTTGTGGCATGTGGGCTCAGTAGTTGCAGCTCATGGGCTCTAGAGCGCAGGCTCAGTAGTTGTGGCACACGGTCTTAGTTGCTCCGTGGCATGTGGGATCTTCCCGGGCCAGGGCTCGAACCCGCGTCCCCTGCATTGGCAGGCGGATTCTTAGCCACTGCGCCACCAGGGAAACCCTGAAAAAGAAATATTTTTTAATCAATTTTTATTGGAATATAGTTGATTTACAGTGTTGTGTTAGTTGCTGCTATACAACAAAGTGACTCAGTTATACATATACATATATCCACTCTTTTTTAGATTCTATTCCCATATAGGTCATTACAGAGTACTGAGTAGGGTTCCCTGTGCTATACAGTAGGCTCTTATTAGTTATCTATTTTATATATAGTACTGTGTATATGTCAATCCCAATCTCCCAATTTATCTCTCCCCCCCTTTTTCCTCCTTGGTAACTGAAGTTTGTTTTCTACATCCGTGACTCTCTTTCTGTTTTGTCACAGATAGGTTCATTTGTACCATTTTTTTAGATTCCACATATAAGTGATATCATATATATATAACTGAATCACTTTCCTGTACGACTGAGACTAACACAACATTGTAAATTAACTATACTTCAATTAAAAAAAGATTTAGCTGGAAAAAATATATAGTTCCTTGGGTTTTTGATACATTTATAAAAATTGATCGTGTACTATATTCACTAGGTTGGCATACCCGACAATCATTCTGAACTTTATTCCCTATCATAGTAGAGACCAGAAAACTGAAAAGGAACCTATCTGTAGGCTCTCTTGTGGCTGGGGGTGCCCTTGTGTTTCAGTTCTGGCCAAAGACACATCAGCATGAATCTCCTAGTGCTGCCTCGTTGCCTCCCTCTTCTTTCCTGCCGAGACCATACACAGAATGCCCTAGATGCTACAACATCGCTACATATCAGCAGAGCAGGAAAAGAGAAAGAGCCTTGTTCCTTCATGGTTGTCCTGGACTTCCTACTGTGGACTTGTTCCAGGACACAAGTCAGCCCCTTACTCATTCAAGCCCACTGACTGGGTTTTCTGGTGCTCACTGCTAAATATGGTGCTAACTTACACAGCTACAAAGGAAACATTAACAAATACACCAACACAGAAACTTTCTGTACACAGCCTCTTACTAAAATTCAAGAAAACTAGAAATAAGTAATAAGAGCTTTTAAATCAATTATAAAATTTAAAGCATTCTTCTCAATAATGACTGGCAAAGGAGGAAATAAGAATGCAAATATATATTTGGACTAAAATGAAACTAAGGTATTAAATTGAGAATTCTCAGGATATAATAAATTACCAATTCTACTCCCTAGAACTCTTTTTCCACCCTTTCTGCTTTGTATTTTCCTTAAAGTTTATCACTTTCTTGTATACTACATAATTTACTTTTCATTTATATCTTAATTTCCACCTTCTCCTACTAAAATGTAGGCTTCATGAAGCCAGGAATTTTTGTCTGTTTTATTCAGTGTTGTATTCACAGCACTTGAAATATCACCTGGCTCACAGCAGACATTCAATAAAATTGTTGAATGAATTAATAATTCCTCTGAAGGGAAATGCTTAATCTTAATTGTTATTATTAAAACTATAAATGAAAATAAATAATGCAACTCAAGTTGAAAGAGATAAATTACAGTCAATTATCTAATAAATAAAATATCTAAGTAAAGCAGAGAGAAAATAATAAAGATAAGCAGAAATTAATGCATTTTGAAAAGTAGGTTGTATAATTAAATGAAGAACTTCCTAGCAAAAAGATATAATAGACACACTTCTAGTAAATCTAATCAAGAAAAGTAGAAAATCAAAATGAAAAAAAACTAGGGACAAAAAAAAGCTATTATACCAGCTAGAAAAAAGAGTAATTAATGGTGATAGAGGTCTATTTATAATTCCCTGCCTATAAAATATAGTCTTAAAAAATAATTTTCTGTGAAAATATAGATTTAATAAAATTGACTTAATAAAATCAACAAAATCTGAATAGAGCAATAATCATTCATAACCAAGAAATGGAAGGTTATCAAATCCTTATTTAAAAAAATAAAAAGCGGGGCTTCCCTGGTGGCGCAGTGGTTGAGAGTCTGCCTGCTGATGCAGGGGACACGGGTTCGAGCCCTGGTCTGGGAAGATCCCACATGCCGCGGAGCAACTGGGCCCGTGAGCCACAACTGCTGAGCCTGCGCGTCTGGAGCCTGTGCCCCGCAACGGGAGGGGCCGCGATAGTGAGAGGCCCGCGCACCGCGATGAAGAGTGGTCCCTGCACCACAATGAAGAGTGGCCCCCGCTTGCCGCAACTAGAGAAAGCCCTCGCACGAAACGAAGACCCAACACAGCTAAAAAAATAAAATAAATAAATAAATAAATAATGTAGCTATTAAAAAAAAAAATAAAAAGCTTTCAGAAGGATTTTTTCAGTCAGTTCTTTCAAACTTTCAAGGAAATATGTCTCTTGTGCATAGAAGACTATTAAAGAACATAGTAAAACATGAAGTTGGTGTTAAATTTTATCAAGTGACATTTCACTATCCATTGACGTTATTTTTCTCTGAGCCTATTGATTTGATTTATAGTGTTAATAAAAATTCTAATAATCAATCATTGTTGCATTGTTGTGGTGGGGAAATCTTTTTCTATACTGTCGAATTCAGTTTGCTGGTCCAACGACACAATAGAAAATTAAACAGCCAATTAAAAGGCAGGGTCTAAAGAAAGTTTTATGAAATGAGAAAATGTTTACGAAATAATGTTTTCTCCGTTTTGCTTTGTTTTTAAAATTATTTATTTATTTATTTATTTATTTTTGGCTGCATCAGGTCTTAATTGCAGCACGCAGGATCTTTCGTTGCGGTGTGTGGGCTTCTCTATAGTTGTGGTGCACGGACTTAGTTGTCCTGCAGCATGTGGGATCTGAGTTTGCCGACCAAGGATCGAACCAGCGTCCTGTGCATTGGAAGGCAGATTCTTAACCACTGGACCACCAGGGAAGTCCCTGAAATAATGTTTTCTTTAATCATTTTATTTCCTCTAATTGTTTGAAAATTGTGTCTTTATTCTTCCAGTACAGCATTTCTCAACCTTAAATTCCACCTTGTCTGGAATTCCACTGTCACGTTGACTTTTAATATTTCTTACAGTGTGGTTTATTGATAACTGGTGGTCTCCAGGGGTCTATTAAATGGTCTGCCAGTAGTTTGACAATTTTAGAGGAAAAAGTGATGAAACCATCTTGTTCACATACATTTCCCCACTTTGAAATATTAGATTAATGACGGTTTTCACAGAAATTCCATCTCTATCTAGTAACTGTTGTGTTTTTTAAAGGTCATGTCAGTTCATCTCAGCTAAAATTAATAGCTTGAAATTCTTCTCAGTTAACTCATTTTCACATTATTTGCATATTTGCACATTTTCATTAAAGGACCTAATCCAAAGGAGCTGGACAAGTTAGACCCCTTTCCTCTCCCCCTACTGAGCATCTGGTAGGAAGCCCATTTGCCTCCAGATTAAAGTCGTGACATCATCTACCCGTCTTCTCTCTGTGCACTCTGCGTGTGGAAGTTAGCATTTTTCTGCATGATTTGCACGACATTCACATATTTGCATTATTTGCATGTTGTTTACATTTGGTATATATGCATTTTACTTTTTATGTTAGAGCTCAAGTTCAGCAAAATGGATCAGTGAGTCAAGAGTATTATATTAAATGGTAAGAGGGGTAAGAGTAGGAATGACAAGCTGATTCAAAGATGCGTATGGAAATACTAAGGACCTAGAGGAGCCAAAATTATCTCCGTAAAGAATGGGATTTATTTTATGAGTTTCAAAATATTTTTTATGATTTTGAATGACGTGCAGTATAGGTATGTATCTTGAATAGCTTGAACCTGACACTTTAGGACTGAAATAGGTAGAAAATAAGATACCAGAATTTTTAATATGATAAAGCAAATAGCACAAAATGGTAGAGCATTTGACCCTTTCCCATCACTTGAGCATTTTCTTCACTTGTCCAAAAAGAGATTGACATATTGGTCTGTTTAAAAACATACATCCAAATGCTACAACTTTTCACCTCATCTGAGAGGAAGAGGGGTCCAGCTTCCAATATGGCAGGGTGTACTGGTGGCTAGTCCACTGGAAGGGGGAGTTCCCTGCCCTTCTTTTGTGCTAACATCTGGCTGTGTGTCCCGCCTGTCAGAATGCCTACTGAACTCTATTATGATTTTATGCTAGGAGAACATACTGAAGTCTCTTCTTCCCTTTCCTCTTTCCTGCCCCTAATCGTCAAGTCCCAGATGACAGCAACCCTTTCTCTGGACCCACAGCTCATGCTAGACGAGTACCAAGAATTACATTCACTTTATTTAAGAAGAAATTGTTAGAACTTTAATCTGGAAGGCAACCAGCTTGCTTGCTACCGACTGCTCAGTATGGGGGAGGGAAAAGTAATCCAGCTCCATCAGCTATAATTAATTATCCTGATCATTGCCCCAAACACCATCCCCCTTCATGCTCTTTGTAGTGGTTGGGTCTGAGCTGGAGCTTGTCTGAGGCTTCCTGAGGAAGCAGCCTGACTCCTGTGAGGGAGTCCTGTAAGTAGTTTGGGTGGTGTTTATTCTTCCCCTTTCTGCCCTAGAAGAGGGGAAAGAGGCCGCATAAAAGCGGTGAATGACAGTAAACACGGGAAGAAATAATTGACAAAGCAAGTTTCCTGAGGGTCTGGAAAGGGTAGAATTGAAAACACAGGTAGGACAGGAGTAGCATTACTTTTTCTTCTGCTGAATGGAGAGGAGAGAGGAAAGCAGGGAACAAGGACAGCCTTAGAGAAATGATCACAGTGTCTTGTGTGTAACAGGGACTCAAATACTTATTGAATTCAGTAGCTGTTAACTAGTGACACAAAAGACCAGCTCCTAGTGAATAAGAAAAGGTGTCATTGAAACATGATATCCAGCAATCAGCCACAGGGAAATTTAATATAGATATTTAGAGCAGAACACTGGGCTGGATAGGCCATGGAGTTCACCTAATAGAGCAAATGGGATACTCAGTAGTCGCCTATTCTTTTAAATATAAGGTTTGCCAAATGCAGCCCCATAGTCAACATACCAGGACTAACCTGTACCAGCAGCGCAAATGCCTTCCCACCTTTAAACATTTCTAAAAGATTAAGGAAGGAAACTAACAAGGATGGAGCTCTTAAACTCTCAAACTCTGATGGAGTTTGTCAGACTCTGTGGCAAATACCCTAATACACTGCAGTTTCATCTAGTCCCCCGCAACACACGATTGAAGAAAGTGACTTAGAGAAATTAAGTACTTTGCCAAAATCATGGGTTGAGAAAGCAGAGCTGGAATTCAAACTCAGCTCTGCCTCACTTAAAAGCCCGTTTTTGTACATGTAACAATGCAACAATGCAAAAAAAAAAAAGTTTAATCTCCAGTAAATTAATTTCATGCCAGAAAGAGACCATTCAAGTACCTAACAGAGACAATATCCAGCAGAAGAACAATGCCACTTAACCTCACTCTTTTCTGTACCTCTGTAAAATGTCATAGATTTGTGGGCATTTTCAGAAAACTGACAATTTTGTGAACAGAGCATAACTTTTTGTTCATCTCTAGACTTCCACTATTCCTGTGAGAAAGCAATTTTAAAATGCCTCCTACAACTTTCCCTATGAATCGGAGGTCCTCTATTATTTTCTGTTGTTAAAACTCAGACAAACCTTATTATTTTATTAGGTCATCGGGTGATTTATATGTCTCCTCGGGGAGTGACTGTGGAAGGGAGAGCGATAGGGCATGTCAGGCCCCGAGTGGACTGAGCTCACCCATTAAGTTAGCCCGTCTGCCCTGCTCTCGACAGTTATTAATGCTCCCGCCTCTTGCTGCTTCCAATACTTGTTCTTCTGGAGTGCCAATTCCAGATGTTGCTGTTACATCATGGCGGCACTTACAGCCCAAACATGCCAGTGGTTTCTGCGTCTTGGGCATAGTCTTGTTGGAACAGTTCCCTGGTTGGCCCCCTTCCAATGCATTGTCCAGGAAGACCAAAGTGAGCAGTATGAGCCAGTCATCCTCTGGAACAACGAGGACACCCCTGCTTGGGCAACTTCCAAGTTCAAATTGTTTCTCAGGAAGCAAAGCACTGTGTGTTACTTACTCTCCATTTACCCAACAGTTCTTGCTTTACCTTCATCAGCCTGGTGAGCCCTACAAGCTGACTATTTGCCCACAATAACAGCCATTTCCTGCCACAGGTTAGACGAATAGGGACAGTGAGAGATGTGATTTCCTTGTATCGGTCAGGTTTGCTTGGTTATGCTGTGGTAACAAATGACCCCCAAATCTCAGCAGCTTACAACAAAGGTCTACTTCTCATTCATATTATATGTTCACTGTGGGTTGGCCTCAGCTCTGTACCATGTCATCTTCACTCCAGGACCCAGGCTAATGGAACAAACTCTCTGGGGAACATTAAGCTGGGGCAGAGGCAAATGAACCATGACAAAACACAATCTCGTTCTTAAAGCTTCTGTCCCCACTTCATCAACAAAGCAAGTAGTATGGCCACTCCCGATACCAACAGAGAGGGAATGTGAAATCCTCCTTCAGGGAGCAGCACCCCATAGAGGGGCAGCAAACATTTTGAGTGTTAATACAATCTGCCACCCTCACTTTAATGGAGACCTGCCATGACATCACCAAGTTGCCTTGGAAGGAGCACCATGTATGGAGCCCAAGTCTCAAGACATCACAAGATTCTGCCAGGACAGCAGAGACCTGCTCATTTTCTCAGCCGTGCTCCCCACGTTGAGTTCAGCTCCTCTGACATTGACAGGTGGCATTCATTTCTTAGAGACTCCCTCAGGTGAGTCAAGGTGTTGCTCCTGGTCTTTGTAATTCCTAGACTGTACAATCTAGTACCTAAAGAGTCGGACTTCAACACCTGCCCAGCCCCTGGGGCAGGGTGGCTAGAGAAACTCCTCCACTGGAGGCCACATCTGTGTCAGTGAAGGACACTCCACTCTGAGTCACTCGTTTTTACAGCCTGTCAGAGACCAAATTAGATTACTTTGAAGGAATATATTATGACCCATCTGTCCATTCAAATAAATCACTGACCTTTCTTTTTTTTGCCCTAGCAGAAAGGTGTTCAAAACAGTTGCCTCCATAATAAATCTTTTCCAGTTTAGTAGTATAAATGTTGTTGAGCTTGACGTTTTATGCTATGATTATTTCTGCATTAAAATGTATAGGACTTAAGAAGATACAGCTGTCCTCGGCAACATCAGACACATATGAAATAAAGATGACTTAATGATTTGAATTATGTTAATATACAGAAAATGCTAATGCAGAGTTCTTTTTCTCAATATGATTATTCAAAATCTAGTAGTTGAAAACCATTTCAAAGGTGTTAATAATAGAATACTTTTAAATATACCGTTTGGGGGCTCCATGCACATAAGTTATATGTACACATATATATAATGTATTGAGTATCATGCATTTATTACTCATATAAATCAGGGAGACAAAGAGAATTCACTTAAAAAGTGTCTCCCATGGTGATATAGTATAAATAGCCTAATAACTGCTGGATTATTATAGTTGTTTTTAAACTCACTTTAAAAACAAATGATATCCCTTCATTCAAGAAATCTTTACTCAGCACCAACCATGAATCAGGTACTGTTCTGGCTACCAGGGATAAAAATCCCAGCCTTAGATATATGCATTCCAATATTCACTGCAGCAATATTTACAACAGCCAGAACATGGAAGCAACCTAAGTGTCCATCGACAGAGGAATGGATAAAGAAGATGTGATACATATATACAATGGAATATTACTCAGCCATTAAAAAGAATGAAATAATGCCATTTGCAGCAACATGGATGGACCTAGAGATTGTCATACTGAGTGAAGTAAGTCAGACAGAGAAAGACAAATATCATATGATATCGCTTATATGTGGAATCTAAAAAATGGTACAAATTAACTTATTTACAAAACAGAAATAGAGTTACAGATGTAGAAAACAAACTTATGGTTACCAGTGGGGAAAGGAGGGGCAGAGGGATAAATTGGGAGATTGGGATTGACTTGTACACACTACTATATATAAAATAGATAACTAATAAAGACCTACCGCATAGCACAGGAAACTCTTCTCAATACTCTGTAATGACCTATGTGGGAAAAGAATCTAAAAAAGAGTGGATATATGTATATGTGTAACTGATTCACTTTGCTGTACAGCAGAAACTAACACAACATTTTAAATCAACTATACTCCAGGGGCTTCCCTGGTGGTGCAGTGGTTAAGAATCCGCCTGCCAATGCAGGGGACGCTGGTTTGAGCCCTGGTCTGAGAGGATCCCACATGCCTCGGAGCAACTAAGCCCGCGAGCCACAGCTACTGAGTCCGCATGCTACAACTACTGAAGCCCATGCGCCTAGAGCCTGTGCTCCGCTACAAGAGAAGCCACCGCAATGAGAAGCCCGTGCACCACAACGAAGAGTAGCCCCCCCTTGCTGCAACTAGAGAAAGCCACGCGCAGCAACAAAGATCCAACGCAGCCATAAATAAATAAATAAATAATTTTTTTAAAAAGTGTCTTGTCCCTATTTTTCTCAATGTATTCTTTACAAAGACCCATATTATAAATTATCTCAGGACCAGGAAAATCTTTCTCTCTCCTGATGAACTAAGTTGTTTCCTTCTACTGGACAAGGAGAAGTATGTATTCTTTCATGTTTTCCTCTTGGCATTTGGCTGGCAGGAAACTCAGAGCTAGGTATCTTGCTAAATTGCTATGACTTTTTTCAAAAACATTTTATTAATATAATTTTCTTCTTCAGGTTCTCTGTGTTTGGCTTTTGTTTTATATGTTTTATTTCATTGTATTTATGATTTTCTTATGGAGATAGGTAGGCTGGAAATAAATATTACAATGCAATCTAATTAAAATATTTTATTTTGATTTTGGTTAACTTTTCCTGGCTATATCTACAACATCAAAATGATCTATAAATTAGGAAAAATTTTGGTCTCAATGCTAACCTATTAAATAAATAATTTAACTGATTTTTCTTTTCCACTCAAGAGACTGTGTTTCTTCATTCATGAAAAGAGAAAACAATACTTCTGGGTAATTTATTATTGCCAGGATCTAATGCTCAGTACTGAGGGCTTAAAGATGAGTGTGGTATAGACCCTGTCCTCAAGCAATTTACCGTCTTGAATCAAAGTTATTTTATTCCTTCAAACTTCTCATCCAGAACCAGTATTTATTTGTAGTTAAAAACTAATTTGCAAAAGAATACTTTTTAATTTTTTTTTATTTTATTGGAGTATAGTTGATTTATAATGTTGTGTTATTTTCAGGTGTACAGCAAAGTGATTCAGTTATACATTTTTTTTTTTCAGATTCTTTTCTCATATAGGGTATCACAGAATATTGAGTAGAGTTCCCTGTGCTATGCAGTAGGTCCTTGTTGGTTATCTATTTTATATACAGTTGTGTGTGTATGTTAATCCATTTTTGAAAGCAAAATTAGTTTTCCCACTTAGTTCTGTTCTCTCATGCCGACAGATACTGAGATAAGAGAAATAAAAATTCTAAACATTCTACAACTGTAGCTACTGCCCGCAAACAAACATAAGATTGTTTTTGAAATACTTCCTACAATAAGAATTACAGAGACCAGCCAAGGCTCTCACAAGCTACTGGGGCCATGTGCTTTTGCTCTTGAGCCATCCTACTCCCTTCAACATCAAATCGTCTTAAAACATTTAAAATCAATATTTGGCTTAGAAGGCCTGAAATGTTTTCCCCTAACAGGTCAAGCTACCTTTTTATATCAATCCTAATTCCTAGCAAGTTTTGTAGCTTTCCAAGTTTGATAAATTATTTCATGCCATTGACTGTGCTAAAACTTTCCATCAAAGTTTTAAGACCTCCAAGTTACAGATATGACCAGCCCCAGTGAATCTCCAACTTCTATACCTTTCATTCATTTGGTAAATATTTGCTAAGCACCCACAGTGTTCCATGCTCAATACTATGTGTGGGATATAAAATGGTAAACAAGACAGATATATCCTCTGCCATGAGCTGCATCTAACAGAGAACACAAACAGTAAACGAATAATTCTAAATGTGCTGAAGGCAGGATTTTTGTCTGTTTCCTTCACGGCTGTTATCTCCCATGAATATAATAATGCCAGCTCAATAAATATTGCTGGATGAGTAGCATAAAAGAGGAAGCACAGAGCACTATTGGAGCATATGCCAGGGGGACCTCATCTAGTCTGGGGAGCTGACGAGGGTCATCCTAAAGAAATGGCATTTCATCTGATATTTAAATGATAAATTGAAGATGAGAGGGAAGAGTGACATAGGTGGAAGAAAAACTTTGCTCGAAGACCCAGATGTAAAAGAACGGAAGTTTTAAAAGTGAATAAATAAATCAATGAATAGTCACCCAGAATGGCTGACATGGAAAGAGCACAGAGCAGAGTGACAAGAGATGAAAAGTTTGATATAAGTGCTAGCTCAGGCAATCTCAACAAACAAATTAAGAATTTTGTACTTTATCAGATACATGAACCCCAATGTTCATAGCAGCACTATTTACAACAGCCAAGACATTAAAACAACCTAAATGTCCATCAACAGATGAATGGATAAAGAAGATGTGGTACGTATATACAATGGAATATTACTCAGCCACTAAAAAGAATGAAATAATGCCATTTGCAGGAACGTGGATGGACCTAGGGATTATCATACTAAGTGAACTAAGTCAGACAAAGACAAATATCATATGATATCACTTATAGGTGGAATCTAAAGTATGGTATAAATGAACTTATTTACAAAACAGAAACAGACTCACAGACATAAAGAACAAACCTATGGTTACCAAAGGGGAAAGGGGCTGGGGAAAGGATAAATTAGGAGTTTGGGATTAGTAGATATGAACTATTATATATAAAATAGATAAATGACAAGGTCCTACTGTATAGCACAGGGAATGATATTCAATAGTCTGTAATAAACCATAATGGAAAAGAATATGAAAATGAATATATATGTATATGTATAACTGAATCACTTTGCTGTACACTAGAAACTAACACAACATTGTAAATAAACTATACTTCAATTTTAAACAAAAAAAGAATTCTGTACTTTATCTTATAGGCAATGGAAAACCATTGATATGTCTCAAGTAGATGGGTGATGTGATCAGATTTGTATTTTTAAATGATCTCTCTAGGTATAGAGAGAAGTCCTTTTAGATGATGTTAAGGACATTCATTCTCATAATCTTTCTATTGCTCTACACTCTTTATCACCCTTTCTGCCTGCTCTGTAGTGTTCGTCAAACTCCCATATGCCTCCTGTGAACCCAACTTTCTCCCCAGACAGATCTTCACTCATCCATGTTTTTTCCTCCATGTACCTTTCATGATAAACATACCATGTCTTGATTTATAATACCATACATGTGTAATTTATATCCCAAGATTACCCTCTCTTCTGTGCTGACTCGATAACTATTATATCCAAACAAGCAAATTTAAACTCCTCTGCACAATTCTGAGAAGACCCAGAAAGTGCTCACATTCCTCTGTGGTTGTTCTCTTATGCAAAACTGCTGCTCCCCTAATTTCCTTAATCATTTCTGGCAGCCTCTTCATCACTTTTGGATGCTTCCCCAACTGTCTGCAGGTGCACATTGCCCCCAAACACAGACCTCCGTTCATTCCACAAAGCACAACTGAGGACTCTAGAACAGAGAAGACTTGCAGGGAAGAAAAAGCAGAGCCTCAATTTGGTTATCAGCTCTCTCTGTTAACATACCCTGTAAGTGGGGTCCTCTCTCTGCAGTCTCCTCCATAGCCCCCAGCCCGCTGCTATGTTGCTGGAACCAATGTGGGTTCAAATGGTTCTGGTGGACCTAGGGGCAGGACAGGAATAAAGATGCAGACGTAGAGAATGGACATGAGGACACGGGAGGGGGAAGGGTAAGCTGAGACGAAGTGAGAGAGTAGCATTGACATATATACACTACCAAATGTAAAACAGATAGCTAGTGGGAAGCAGCTGCACAGCACAGGGAGATCAGCTCGGTGTTTTGTGACCACCTAGAGGGGTGGGATAGGGCGGGTTGGAGGGAGGTGCAAGAGGGAGGGGATATGGGGATATATGTATGTGTATAGCTGATTCACTTTGTTATACAGCAGAAACTAACACACCATTGTAAAGCAATTATACTCCAATAAAGATGTTAAAAAAAAAAAAATGAGAGTCTGGCTCTTGCCAACCTCTGCCTCTGTGTCTACAGCCCAAACATTCCTTTCCCTTATGCCCAACCAGTGGGGGCTAAACCAGAAAGCCCCATAATAATCTGCAAGTGTTGCCAACCCACGCAGAACGACAGTACCTATTTACACTACTAGAGGAAGGAGTTTCACCCCTCTGTGTTTCAGCCTTTCCCCTCCTGACTAGCCTCTGGGATTACTTAGCTTGGCAAACCAAAAGGCCCACTAAAATGATTTCTTCCAAGTTAAAAATTAACCTTCCTTTGAAAGACAATTCTGCTACATCCCCAGATATGGGGGCAGTTTTTGAAATAACATTTTTATTCACTTTATAGATGTACAAATATATTTGATGGGGAGAAAAATTGTACATACACCCACACAATGTTTCTCAAGTTTTCCAAACTATTATTCCTAACAAGTGAGAATTCCAGGAGGAACTGGGCATGTTATCTCAGAGTAGCCCATGGCAAGCATATTATTTCTTTGGAGTTTTGTATTTTATCTTCTAAAACTCACATACATTTTTACATTCCACTTCATAATATGTCCATTTATTTCATATGTCACAATGGAATGAAATACGTTGAAACCCAGCTGTAGTGCTCTAAGTGGGACCCACAAAATTGTATCATATAAAATACAGAATGTTGTCATCCTGAAATTGACGAGGCATCCTACAGAGCTAGGAGTTCTGGGGTCCCCAAGTTATATACACATGAAGTTACATATACATTTGCATTATCGTGGGCATGAGGTATCCTGGTACTTGTGTTGTTTTTTTTTTTTTAATGCTCTGGGTTTTTTTTTTTTTTTCTTTTTTTTTTTTGGCTGTTTTGGGTCTTCACTGCTGTGTGCGGGCTTTCTCTAGTTGCGGCGAGCGGGGCTACTCTTTGTTGCGGTGCGCGGGCTTCTCATTGTGGTGGCGTCCCTTGCTGTGGAGCACGGGCTGTAGGTGCGAGGGCTTAAGTAGTTGCGGCTCGTGGGCTCAGTAGTTGTGGCACACAGGCTTAGTTGCTCCGCGGCATGTGGGATCTTCCTGGACCAGGGCTCGAACCCGTGTCCTCTGCATTGGCAGGCAGATTCTTAGCCACTGCGCCTCCAGGGAAGTCCCCCTGATACTTTTTGCAAACACTATAGTATGTGATTTATAACCCAAAAATGTGGTAAGGAATAAATATAAACTAATCAAGCTTCACTGTGATATGGATTTTTGGCACTTTTTAGAGCTCACTCACTAGCTAAGTGACTTGATTTATCTACCAACTTTGATAAGCATATGCTTCAACGTCTTGCCTTAACAGAATTAGAAATTACTGCATGTGATGAAAACTTTATGTCACTTTCAAAGAGTTGAAACCTTAAACACTTTCTTCACCCATGTCTCCTAGAAAACAAGAATCTGAAGCAAAGATTAAGATGCTAACATTTTATATGAGAGGAATAAGCCGTGAGCAACAAGGGTAATGGAAAAAGGGAAGTCAAGCAAGGCACAAAACATTGCTCTTAAAGCAGGTTCCTTATCTCAAGATCAGGATGATAATCCTGAAGGAGACTTATTGGATAGATCCACCCAGCACATGCAAACTCTCTGGAAGAGTAACAAGGAGAAATCATAATTCATGGGAGAGAGAAAAGAGGGAGAATTGATCTGCCTCCTATCTCGAAGGTTTATCTCAAAAGAATCTCACTCCCCCATGCTTCCATTCTCTGTGCAACTGCTCAGGTCAAGAGAGTCTACAATGAGGGTTTTCATCTAAGTCCAGGGGTGGAGGGAATCCCAGTATACGTAGAGCACTGAACAAGAAAAGAAAGGAAGTCATCAAGGGACTCTGAGAAGGTACACAAACTTGTGTCCCCAAACAAGCAAGTTATACAAAAAGATCAAAATTCTATCATATTCATCAATGAATTCTATCATATTCATCCTGATTCCAAGGTGAATGAACTTCACATAAAGGCTACATTATTGTCCCTCTAATTTGAACTCCCCAATCTATACAATTTTATAGCAGTTACTAGTTGGTAATCCCCAAGCTTAGTATTTACTTACATTTCCTGTACAGTTTTCTAAGTGTTTGTGTAATACTTGTCCCTTCCATCATATTTTTGGTTGCTCCAAGTCAGGGACCAAAATAATATAATAGTTAAGCACATGGACATTGGACAACTTGCTGACCGTTTTTAGTCTCGGTTGCTTCGTAAGCTCATTCTTTTATAAAGAATAAATGAGATAATGCATGAAAAACACTTTGTAAATGCTTTGCACATAGCACTGAAGAACTATTTTGTATTGTTACTGTCATAATTTTTTTTTAAATATTTATTTATTTATTTGGCTGCACCGGGTATTAGTTGCGGCATGTGGGATCTAGTTCCCTGACCAGGACTCGAACCCAGGCCCCCTACATTGGGAGCACAGAGTCTTAGCCACTGGACGACCAGGGCAGTCCCTAATTATTATGAATAATTGTTTTTCATATCATAAATCAATGAATAAAATATGGAACACACCATAAAAGTCCAATAAATTTTTTGATTGATTGATTGATCCATGTAGGCTATGCTTTTGTAAATAAAGCGTCTATATAAGAGGGAATAAAATACTTCTCTGGGTCTTCTTTGATTTATTTGTCAAATGAAGGAGTTAGATTAAGTTATCTCCGAACCATAAAATGATTTATTTGTTAAAGGTATTTGTTGAAATATCCACTTGCAATCTCTTCTAGTTACTGGCAAACATAAGTACAACATGTGCAATTATGGAGAAATTATGAAAATAAATACAGGGTGTGTAAGATGTGATTCATGATGATGACACAGATAATGCTCCACTTAGATATCAAACTGAAACTGAATATGTACCAAACTAAACTCATCATCTTGCCCCATAAAGCCTCTCTGTTTCGATCACAGTGAGAAGTACATCTATCCACCCAGGAGCTCATGGCAAGGACCAGAATATTGGTCTTGACATTTCCTCTACTCTCAGCACATCTTGTTGTTACTACAGTCTACATACTTGAATCCCTCAGATCCATCTCCATCAGCATCACCTAGTTCAAGCCACCATTGTCTCTCTCTTATAATAACACAATAATCTCCTAATTTGTTTTCCTACAATTATTCTTGAACCCTCTAACCCATTCTCCACACCCCCCCACTATGCCCATTTAAAAACCACATCTATGTACCCCCAAATCTATTTATTTGTTCTAGGTTATAATCACTCAGTGTCCTCTGTGGTTGATTCGATTATTCTAGAAAAAAAATCCTCACTCCCTCTCCCACCTGTCTCCTTTAGCAGATTATATTTCATGCCCTCTTGATGTTGGGCATGGCCATGTGACTTACTTTGGCCAATGAGATGTTAGTCACCTGACAGCAGAAACTCTGCCTGTTGTTTGCTGCCAGGCTTGCTCTTTTGTGCTTCTGCTATCACTATGAAAAGAGCTTCCTCAGGTAGCTACTTGCCCTTAGACCTATGCCCCAGAGTGATCCATGTAGAGCAGAACCTCTTTAGCTAACCTTCAGACCTGCAGCCTCAAGCCAAGCCAACCCAACTGATATGTGTAAACAAGAAATAAATGCTTACTATCTCATGCTCCTGAGATTTGGTGGTTATTTGTTATGCAGGAATAGCTAACGGATACAACTTCATGTAAAATCAACTTTAAAATTCTTAATATGACCTGAAAGGCCTATTATGGTTCTCTTCAGCCCCACCTTGTACCATGCTCCCTCTTCTTCCTTCCCTTACTGTACTCTAATCCCTCTTTCAGTTCTTCAAGTCCGCCAAAGCCCTTTCCCAACCTGGAATCTCTACACATGTTGTTCTCTTGCCTGGGATGTTATTTCTCTTTCTTGGTCTAGCCAACCTCTACTCACATGCAATCTATCCTTATATGTCCCCACCTCAGGGAAACCAGCCCTAACTCTTACTCATCCAAGTACCAGACTAGGAATCATCCCCATATTACATATTTTCACCTCACATTGTACATTTCTTTCATAACACTCATAAGAATTGTAATTTATTACTTTGGGGAATACTTTTTTAATGTCTCTTACACTCAATAGCTCCATCGTGTCAAGGACAATGTCAGTCTCATTTACTTCTGTTCCTTCATGACTAGTACATGCCAAACATGGTAAGTACTTGAATAGACAACTTGAGCCACTCATATTTCTTTGATTAGAGAAGACTAAAATAGTATTTACACACTATTCATCTTATATCAAATAAAGTCAATAAAACTGTCATATTTTAGAGCCCTTCAATTGCAGGTTGTTTTGCTTGAGCAGACAATTTTCATGTCTTTCTAGAATCCAGTTTATTTCTCCTAGTCTTGTCACTACAATACATCTAAGTATGTCACAAGTCTGAAATGACAGACTTTTCCTTGTTATATCTCTAGCAATAACATTTGACAAGTTGAATTATGATTCCCCATATGTAAAGAAAAATATTAAATTATAATATGCCAGAGCTTATTTTTTTTTTAAGGCTAAGGAGATTTTGTAATTAAAATGTTGCTAAAGGAGAAAAGTAAAGTGAAAACATCTTGAGTCCAGAATTGTGATACAGGAGGAAGGGGCATACCAGGTACCATTTTAAAAAAATCAACCTATTATCCCATATGTACCAGAAATTGTTATTGCAAGAAAAGAGGGGGGAGGGATGGGGAGTGGGGGAAGGGAAAGAAGGAAAGAAGGGGAAGAAGAAAGGAAGGAAAAAAGAGTTTTCCATAGCATCAGCCCCTCTGGTTGAAACAATGGAACAGAAGCTCCTGTCTATAAAATAAGTAACCCTCATCAGGCTTCTAAAATAGCTGTTAAGGGGTTAACAAACAGTCTGAAGGCTGGAGCTCAGCCTGGCCCACTCTCTGCTAAAGCAGCTGTGTAAGCAATAGAGCAACCTTCAGAGCAGCTGTTAGGAGCAGCAGAGAGTGAGGGTCAGCCCATATGGGGAGAATAGGTCAAATCAGCATTTTTACACAGAAAATTTCAAAGTAAACCTTCTTGCAGAGTTTTTTGATAGTACCTGCTATAGTATCTAACATCTGTTCTTTCATCACTATAAATCATTAGCAAACAAGATCAGGAAGATTAGATTTTATCAGGCTTCTCTTCGAGAACGACCCACATAGAAGGGTCCCAAAGTACCTGTGTTTCTATACCTGAAGACAAAACAACTCGATAATAAACTGAGCTGAATCCTAAGGGTTGTTTGCATACATGGCTGGATTCTCTTAAGTAATATGTGTGAGATACGTAACATTACACCCATGTAGTGAATGACGTTCTGATCCACCCAAAATAATACCTGTTCCTGGAATGTGTTATTGTCTCTCCTTAGGCACATGATTAAAAGAAAAATTGCCATTTTCTTACAAATTCCAGCTGGTCACCACCATTCATTGGCCCAGGGATGCTTATCAGTGGGCCAAGTGGATTAATAAGAGTATCCCACATCCTGGACCCAATTTATTGGTCTGGGATGGGGTACCTGACATCTGTTGAGGTCATTCAAACTTTTCCTTAGGCTATAGTTTTTGTGTTTATTAACTTGGGACTAGAGAGATTTTTGGCCCCTCCTCAGTGGTTCATTGGGGGAGGAATGAGGAGAAAACTACTGGCATCTGTTTCCTGCTGTGTCGTGAAAGCCAGCAACATGCAGAGAAGAGCAGAGAGAAGACAGACCAACCTAGTGGCTGCCAAGTCCATGTTACTGTTACCGGAAAAACTAGCTGTGGTCCCGGCTTCTGTCACCTGCACCCCAAAGCTCTGACTCATATACACTGACATCAAGTAACAGTTCAATACAAGATGAATAGTACTGTTGAGTGTATTGACTATATTTGAGAGACTCCCAAATCAAGATGCTTAGTCTGAAAATGGACTTCTCATATTTGTGATTTTTCTATAACAAATTCTTACAAATGTGTAAATGCTCAGTCATATTTGTCAAATATTTAACGTGTCATCTTTTTTAAAAAGAATAAAATTGTATGGTGGTGGGAATACCCTGAAATAGCCAAGAAGTATGGGTGCCATGATCTGGGGTGCTGAAAGCAATAGACATCATATGGAAAGACACAGAATTGGACTACTCCTCCATAAATGAAAACAATTCTGAATTGAAAAAAATGAGTTAAACTACAGTGCCTAAAATCTACATTAAGATTGTTATCATACTCCTATGGGTACCAGAACAAATATATGTTATCTGATTATTCCTGTGGAGAATGTCATATACAAAACTATGAAGAGAGAATATATTTATGATATTAAAATGCATCCAAATGCTCTCAAGCTCTAAGCAAAATAGCCAGTAGCTAGGAGTCCAAGACCGTTCCTCCACCCAGGCTAGGGCTAATCAAAAGTGTGAAAGAGGCAAAACTTGCTTTCAATGTTTTTGTCATGAGCACTAGATATGTGCATCTCCCAAATCCAACTGTAAACATATTTCTTAGGAAACTCTCCTAGCAAAACTCATTGCTCTCTGCTCTGGACTCCTACAAGATTTTGCTTCATGTTGAATCTCCCATACTGTATAGTATTTCTACTTTCCCTGCTACAATACAAGCTTTTCAAGGGCAAAGATTGTTTTGAAAAACAGTACGTATTAACCAAATTCATTGTTCTTGACTCAGAGGAACTAAACTGAAAAAATGAGTTAAAATTCAATCACTAAAATTACACTGAGATAAGCTGCTGTGTTTCTGTCCCCCAAGGACAAAAGCAGTGACTGACTGTTTTTGACCATGACCCAAAGTAAGAAATACATTTTATTTTGTAACACAGTACACATGTACATAGATACATAAAACCAAAACAGAAATTTCACAAAACATATTTTCTCTTAAAACCTGTGACAAGCTCTGACATCTATTCTAGTCTACTTTTAAAATTTTTAATAATAATGGTTGTGATCCGTTAAATCAATTTCATGACCACTAATGAGTCATGACCCATAGTTTGAAAACATTGTTCTAAAGAGAACCTATGGCTTGGTGCATGTTTATCAGAGAAGGTGGGAAAGCTGAGTGGAATTTGCAAACCAGGTGAAGCCTCAAATGGCCATCATGTCTATATGCCTACTTAAGTTATAGGTCACAGAATCGTAAACTTATAGAAATATTAACCCAGAAGCAAAATTTAGAAGGTTTGTTCTCCCACTGTCAAATATATTTAATCTACAAATTACAAAATCTGTGTTAGGTAAGGGAAAGAAAAGCGTGAAGGATTTATTCATCCCTTCAGTGATTTACTGAGCACTGTATTCTAAGTGTTGGTGCTATAGAGTTGAATAAAGTATACAAAGTTCCTGTCCTCATGGAGTTTACCATCTAGTGAGGAAATAGAGAATAAACACACATAAATTTAATACAATGTCAGGCAGTGATAAATGTTTTGAAATAAAAATGAAACACGGTAAGGGGCTAGAAAGTGATGGGGAATGGCAGAGGGCTATTGTAGACAGGGTGGTCCAGAAAGGCTTCTCTGTGAAGATGTATCAAGAAAAAGGTATTATACTTAGGGAAATAAGTCAGACAGAGAAAGACAAATACTGCATGTTATCACTTTTATGTGGAATCTAAAAAACAACAAAACAAACGAATATAACAAAACAGAAACAGACTCACAGATATAGAGAACAAACCTGTGGTTACCAGTGGGGAGAGGGAAGGGGGAGGGGCAAGATAGGGGAAGGGGATTGAGAGGTACAAACTACTCTGTATACAGATGACCAATAGGCACATGAAGGATGCTCAACATTGCTAATTATTAGCAAAGTGCAAATCAAAACTACAATAAGGTACCACCTCACACTGGTCAGGATGGTCATCATTAAAAAGTCTACAAATAACAAATGTTGGAGAGGGTGTGGAGAAAAGGGAACTCTCCCACACTGTTGGTGGAAGTGTAAGTTGGTGAAGCCACTATGGAAAGCAGTATGGAGGTTCCTCAAAAAAGTAAAAATAGAGCTACCATATGATCCAGGAATCCCGCTCTTGGGCATATATTCAGAGAAAACTCTAATTCGAAAAGATACATGCACCCCTATGTTCATAGCAGTGCTATTTATAATAGCTAAGACATAGAAACAACCTAAATGTCCACCAACAGATGAATGGATAAAGAAGATGTGGTATGTATATATATATATATATATATATATATATATATATACACAATGGAATATTACTCAGCCATAAAAAATGAAATAATGCTGTTTGCAGCAACATGGATGGACCTAGAGATTATTATACCAAGTGAAGTAAGTCAGAAACAAAAAGACAAATACCATATGATATCACCTATATGTGGAATCTAAAATATGACACAAATGAACATATTTATGAAGCAGAAACAGACTCATAGACACAGAAAACAAACTTATGTTTACCAAAGGGGAAAGAGGATGGAGGAGAGAGAAATTTGGAGTTTGGGTTTAGCAGATACAAACTATTATATATAAAATAGATAAACAACAAGGTCCTAGTGTATAGCACAGGGAACTATATTCAATATCCTGTAATAAACCATAATGGAAAAGAATATATATATGTGTGTGTATATATATATACTGTACACCAGAAACTAACACAACATTGTAAATCAACTATACTTCAATTAAAAAAAACTACTATGTATAAAATAAATAAAGTACAGGATATATTGTACAGGACAAGGAATATAGCCAATATTTTATAACTTTAAATGGAGTATAATCTATAAAAGTATTGAATCACTATGTTGTGCACCCAAAACTAATATAATATTGTAAATCAACTATGGCTTAATAAAAATAAATAAATAAAACAAGTGACTCAATAATGAAAAAAAAGAAGAGAAAGCAGCAAGTGCCGTAAATACGTGTGTGTGAAAGAAAGGGGGATGTTAGGCAGGTGGCATAGTTGGTTGCTCTAGCAGTCACATCAGTGGTATAGATGGGCACAATCACAGGGCCATCTGGAAGATATAGGCAGTCATGATGGTAATATCTCCTTCCCTCCTCTTCCACCATGCCAGCCACAACCATGTGGACCAGGTATGGGCACTTGACCCAAGGTATCCTAGATTTGGGATTGGTTTCAATAACTGCATAGAAAATAAGGACTATATCTTGTTACGGGTTGAATCGTGTCCTCCTCCAAATTTATATGTTGAGGTCTTACCCCTAATACCTCAGAATATGACCTTATTTGAAAATAGGGTCATTGAAGATGTAATGAGTTAAGATGAGATCCTACTGGAGTAGGCTGGACCCCTAATTCAATATGACTGGTGTCCTTACAAAAGGGCAAATCTGGACACAGATATGCATTCAGGGAGAACACCATGTGAACATGAAGACGATCACCTAAAACCAAGCAGAGAGGCCTGGAACAGCTCTTGCCCTCATAGCCCTCGGAAGGAACCAACGCTACCAACACCTTGAGGTTAGACTTCCAGCATACAGAATTGCTAGACAATACATTTCTCTTTAAGCCACCCAACCTGTGGTACTTTGTTATGGCAGCCCTTTCAAACTGATACATCTCCCCCTGGGGAGGAGTTGAGTGTATTCCATATGCAGTAAGATGGAGAATACATAGGTGAATTGTGGCACCTGTGGCAGACTGCTAGTTGACCTACTTCCATAGTAAGCATATCCCCACTTTTTAGCTGAGCCAAACTATGTACATTTCCCAGTCTCCAGTGCCACTAGGTTTGGCCAGATCACTAAGTTCTGGCCAATGAGCCATAATCAGATGTATCTGGTGGCAGCTGCCAGCAGTCTTCCTTAATAGATAGCTGACAGCTGTCCTTTGCCCTTTTTTCTGCATCCTTTCTTCCTGTCTGGTGGCTGAAATGCAGATGTGATGACTGGATTTAAATCAAGAGTGACATCGTGACATCAGGAGTGGCAGCCATGAGGGATGAAGAACAGTGTAAAAGGAGTGAGGAATTAAAAGCTTTGTGGAGCAAAGTCATCATACAGCAGTGGACTGCCCACATTTGGACTTAAACATGAGAAAGTAGTGGTCTTTTAAACTTTTTTTTTTTTAATTTTTTTTTTAAATTTTTATTTATTTATTTATTTTTTATTTATTTATGGCTGTGTTGGGTCTTCGTTTCTGTGCGAGGGCTTTCTCTAGTTGTGGCAAGCGGGGACCACTCTTCATCGCGGTGCGCAGGCCTCTCACCATCACGGCCTCTCTTGTTGCGGAGCACAGGCTCCAGACGCGCAGGCTCAGTAATTGTGGCTCACGGGCCTAGTTGCTCTGCGGCATGCGGGATCTTCCCAGACCAGGGCTCGAACCCGTGTCCCCTGCATTGGCAGGCAGACTCTCAACCACCGCGCCACCAGGGAAGCCCACTAGTGGTCTTTTATCTTGTCTAAACCCTTGTCTTTGGTGGAGGATGAGGGGAGGGTTTATTTTTACTTGCTGTTGAATCTAATCTTAACCAATAGAAGCGTGCAGAGTGAAAATAGAAGAAAAACAGAACCCAAGGGAGGATTTTAGCTACAAGGGTGGGAAAATCAGATGGAGAAGGAATAATCACAGAGATAGGAGGAAAACCGGGAGAAAATTGTATCTGAAAAGCTAAAGGAATATCTAAAAGTAGGGATAAACGATGCATTAGATATTACTGGATCGACTGCCGTAAGAACCAAGAAATATCACACGGTAGGTCTGTGCTTCTCCAGCTTTAATGTGTGAAGGAATTATCTGGTGTCTTGTTAACATGCAGAATATGATTCAGGCGGTCTGGGGTAGGGCAGTTCAAACGAGCTCCCAGGTAATGTCAACGCTGCTGGTACACTTGGAAGGCAAAGATTTAGGCCAGAGTGCTTCTCCTAGTGTGGTTCCTGAACGAGTAGCATCAGCTTCACCAGGGAACTTGTTTAAAATGCACATTTTTAGCCCCACCCCAGACCTCCTGGATCAGAAACCTTAAGGGTGGGGTGCAGACATCTGTTTTAACAAACCTCTCATGTCAGTCCCAATCTCCCAATTTATCCCTCCCCCTCCTTTTCCCCCCTGGTAACCAGAAATTAGTTTTTTACATCTGTGACTCTATTTCTGTTTTGTAAATAAGTTCATTTGTACCATTTTTTTAGATTCCACATATAAGCGTCATGAGAAATGCAATCCAAGAAACTACAATAGATACACACACACACACACACACAAAAGAAAAAGCAACCCAAACACAACACTAAAGATGGTCATCAAACCACAAGAGAAGAGAACAGAAGAGGAAGGGAAGAAAAAAGACCTACAAAAACAAACCCAAAACAATTAAGAAAATGGCAATAGGAACATACATGTCGATAATCATCTTAAATGTAAATGGATTAAATGCTCCAACCAAAAGACATAGGCTAGCTGAATGGATATAAAAACAAGACCCATATATATTCTGTCTACAAGAGACCCACTTCGGACGTAGGGACCCATACAGACTGAAAGTGAGGGGATGGAAAAAGGTATTCCGTGCAAATGGAAATCAAAAGAAAGCTCTCATGTGACTCTGATACGCACGGAAGTCTGACAGCCACAGGTGAGAGCAATAATAGTAATAGTCGTGATGACAACCACAGACACTTATCACCAGCTGTGGGCCAGGACTTCTGACACTTTCTTACATCATCTTATTTTTTCATCACAACAATCTATTTGATCAATAAGGAAACGAAGACTGAGAGAAATTAAATACTTGGCCAAGGTCACACAACCAGCAAGTAGTGGACCCAAGAAACCACGTCTGTCTGACATCACAGCCCATTCTTGGGCCACTTTACCAACTCACCTTCAAGGGTCATCAGTGATATAATCATAAACAATTTCAGCAGGGTATCAAGACAGAAGCCAGACTGCAGTGCCTTTGGAAGGGAGGAAGTAGGAAAAGTGAGTGCAAAATACTTTTTCAAAATCTTTGACTTTGAAGCAAAGAAGAGAAATACAACGAAAACCAGGAGGTAAGGAGAGCGGGTGTGCGCTTGCTTGTTTTTTAAAAGAAACACTCAGAGATAACAGAGGAAGAGAGAGTTTCAAGAGATAGAAATGTGTTAGAGATTTCAAAACATCAGATTTGAGCACAGTCAGGAAAGGATGGATGAGGAAAAAAAGATTATTGATTATGTTATGAATGCTTTGAGGAAATAGGGTATTTATCCAGGAAAGGGGAGAGACTTAGGCAGAATATAATAGTGAACTTTGAGTATCTAGTGGGCTATTATACAGAAGGGAAACAAATCTTATTTTTTATAGCTCCAGAGAGTGGACCAAGGCATGGAAGTTCCAGGGAATAGATTTCACCTTAAAATGAGAAAGAACAGCCTAATGATTCAAGTTATTTGAAAACAGAATGACTTGCCCTTTGAGATGG
The DNA here is from genome assembly GCF_028021215.1 of Eschrichtius robustus. Classification (NCBI taxonomy): domain Eukaryota; kingdom Metazoa; phylum Chordata; class Mammalia; order Artiodactyla; family Eschrichtiidae; genus Eschrichtius; species Eschrichtius robustus. The sequence goes on from NC_090836.1 coordinate 38,019,282, forward strand.
TGATTTACTTATTACTGAAAGCATTTAGGGAAAAGGTATTTGACATCCATGAGGCAAGTTGTATAAGGGATTCCTGTGAACTCATTGGGAGTTTTAACTGTGCGAAAACTCTGTGCCGTGTCCCTGCACTGCCTGTTCCTTTAGTAAATCAATGAAGTATAATACTGCTTAGGGTAAGAAAGATTTTCTTTGTGTAGTTTACATCTTGAAGCCTCTCTGCTATAATTTATAAGTCATGGATGTGTAAAAGAGGTGATTGCCTACATCTCTGACATTATTAAAACAATTCATGTATTTGAAGTAATTTAAGTCACCATTCAGACTTCACATCAGGGATTCTAAATTTTCACTTTTTTAATAAATCCTTTATCTAAGCCTCCATTCACTCACTTTTCTCTTCAAGATTATTTTGACTATTTAGACAAGTGACTGGATTTTTTATCACACTAAATTGGAGTCCCTTCATCATATATTTTCAGCATTCCTCCCTTTAGCAGATTTTGTTCAGAGCGTTCTGCAAACATCACCGTGACTGAATAGGCAGAATGTCTCTTCTCCCATATGATAGACATCATTATTTCCAAAGCAGAGGAAATTATATTTCGATGAATTTACGGAAAGAAAACCACAAACCCCAGCACATCTCAACAGATCCCAAATCGACCCTGCAGAGGTTGATCTGTTCTTTTTTCTCCTAGCCTAGAGACAGTGGCATGACCTAAACACTTCCTGGTCACTCCACTGTGGACCACCAAGCCATTGAAGACAGAGCCAGAACTAAAGCCCTCTGCCCTCCGAGATGAACACAGTTCACCAAACTAAGTGATGGCTCTTTTTCCCACTGATAAAAGGGCAGAACAAAGGCATCTGGGGGCGTGCTGGAGAGTGATACCATCTGTTGCACCTGTTGTGAAGAACTGTTGATCCCCAGACCATATTGTAGATTGCAATCAAGAGTTGGCATTTACAGGATTGCTATTTCCTCCTGGGTTCAAATTCATTGCTGTAGCAAGTGCTCTGTGAAACTTGATCTAAACTTAGATTTTGCCAAGTGTTAAGTCATCAGAACCCTCCATCTCTTAGCATAAACTGAAGAAGCAGGGCATTGACATTTTGTTCTTGGCTTGTGAATTTGGAAAGGCTACACTTGGGTTTTTAACTCAAATCACAATATGTGGGTTTGCTTTTGAGCAGAATGTCTTTTCTTTCACATACCTTGGTAATATTTTGTAGAATACAGTAATTAATATATAATTATATACACATGCATATGTATATATGTGTGAGTGTATGTGTATCTATATGGCTATATATGTGTGAAATTTTGGACACATCACTGAAGCTTCAGATTGGAAGTGGCAATTCCACTGGACATATTGTCACATGATATTTGCAAGCACATATATTATTAGGAACATGTCAGGAGAGAATGACAAGAACATATACCAAACGCAGTCCATTCCTTTGAAATACTTTAAAGAGAAACAATGTTTTTATATGGCAGTTTTATATTCCCCATATTTGCATCCTTCTCACTAGCTTGAAGGTCAATAAAATTTACAAACAATATAGTCTAGAAAGGCAGAATTCTAAGATTCTAGGGTGTCCCTTGAAAATAATTTGCTGGTGGCACATATTACAATATATTTCAAAAGCTACTAGTCTAATTTTTCTCACCTTTTTTTTTTTTTGTCTTTATTTCTTACTTTGAATATGGCACTGGCTAGGACTTCTGCACATTTTTTAATAGAGTGATGTGAGAATATATGCTTAACTTTTTTTTTAACATCTTTATTGGAGTATAACTGCTTTACATTGTTGTGTTAGTTGCTGCTGTATAACAAAGTGAACCAGCTATACGTACACATATATCCCCATATCTCCTCCCTCTTGCATCTCCCTCCCACTCTCCTTATCCCACCCCTCTAGGTGGTCACAAAGCACCACTGATCACAAAGCAGCACGAACTGATCTCCCTGTGCTATGTGGCTGCTTCCCACTAGCTATCTATTTTAAATTTGGTAGTGTATATTTGTCAATGCCACTCTCTCACTTCGTCTCAGCTTACCCTTCTTTTCTCACCTTTTAAAGCACCAAGTAATCCTCAAATGGGCCTTTTAAATTTATTTGTAAAACAATCATGCCATTTTAGTTAACTCAGAAGAATTTTTGATACGGTCATCATTCCTAAAAATATTTGGAAGAACTAGTTTGAAAACTAGTGTAAAATATGTACAAGATGATTTCTTTCTGATTCAGCTCCTGAGCTGTTCTGTGAATCAGTCCGTTTATTCTATCTATTTCTTCTTCTGAGGGAAAGGAAGGGAGGAAGGGAAGAACATTTCTGTCCTCTGCCTTTGGAAGTAGGGCCATTGAGGGTAGACCACTAGGAGGCAGCACAGAACTGGCAATCAGGAGCCTTGAGTTCGGTCTACTCATCACCAACTCATCGCTGCTCCTTGACCGTCATCTAAACTTGGACCTTCGGTTTCCTCATCAGAGCCATGCCAGGATTTTGATTTATCTATTGTTGTTGTTTTAGGATTTTGTTGAGACAACGAGCCACTTGGAGAGCTTGAAGTGCTGGGGGACATGGGCTGGGAACCCAAAGGTGGGCCAGCAAGGGTCTATTTGAAGAAACATGGAGCCTCTTGGGGATGATCCATTCCAAGGCTCAAGGTCCGGGTCCAAGCGCAATGGGAGGGTAGGCAAGGTGAGGGACTTTGAGTACCGCCAGTGTTGTGCTACTTCCCCTTACATCTAATGTGGGATATGATGTGGTCAATTTTATCTGCAGGGCAGATAAATATCAGTCTGTTAATTTGTAAGAAGACATGAGCATCTCAGGGATCAGAATCCTCATATCTCTGTGATCAGAGCATTCTGTCTCTTTGGGCAGGCTGACACAAAAAGTAAGCAGCAACCAGAAGGTTGCAGGGTAACAACTGTTGAATAGTATCTGGGTATGATGCATCTGTCTCCCACAAACAGACTTGGCGGGACCAGAACACATGAAGTCTGATAGCTAAAGCCCCCTCTCTGCTCTCAGTATGCCATACACAAATGCTGCCCACAAATGCTGTTTTTTGACATTAGTTTTTCCCACAGGCCTGGGAAAACAGTGGTTACGTGTCTAAAAAGAATCCAAAAACGTGATCCCTGATTTCCATTCTGAGTTAGTATTCGTGATTTTGTGGTATCACCAAGCAGTAGCACAGCTGAATGATAAAGGAGTTCTGGCCAGACTGCCTGGGGTCTGATCTTGATGTCGTGGCTTGCTATGCCAGCTGGGAAAATTACTTAATCTCTCTGTGACTCCACCTTCTTCATCTCTAAAATGGGGAGAATAATAGTATCTGTGTTCCAAAATTGTCATCAAGATTAAATGAGTTAACACATAAAGCATTTGACATGGTGCCTGCCACATAGTGAGTCCCTCAATTTTAACTCTTTTGAGATTGTACTTACCTGTTTTCTTTGTAACTTTTTTGTGGCCTTAATGAGTCTAATATAAAGTAATGATTTGCTGTGTTTCATAACAAGGTGTGTTATAATACAGTCAAGTATTTAATATATACATGCTGATTAGTTAGTTGACATAGCCAATTTTTTAGTAGAAATATTTAATATATATAGGCTGATTACTTGGTTGACATAGCTAATTTTTTAACTGTGGTATTACTATTACTATTATCATTGCTAAAATAAAACTTCTTTTTAAATTAATGAGCATGTATTCCTTAGGCACAAAGAAAAAGATACCTACTCCTGATTGAAGTCTTTTTCAACTAGATCCATGGCCTTCAAAAGGAGACAATCTATTGATCACTTCAAGAAAAAGACACCAGAAAAAGAAAGCCTTGGGGCCTGTTTTGCATGCATTAGCAAAGTCCAAGGTGAGCTTTCTGCAGAAGTGTGTCAGGGTGTGTATGTACTATCTCATTCCTATTCCCACCGTAGGGTCAGAGTAATTAAGGAAAACGAATAATTCCTAAGTACTGGGTAAAAGTTGTGAAATAAAAATAGGGAACAATTTAAACCACAAACATGGAACTCATTTAGCCATTCTAAGTATATGCAACTGGGTTTGCTTCTTTCACAGTTGTTTTTGAATCATTTAATTCATATAAAATATATTATCCCAAGCAATTTTTTAATCTCATCTTTTAAGGGTTTAAGACTTAATAAGCAGCAAGCTAAAATGTAGTGAAATGTGTAAATCATTTGTACAGATAATCGATATGAGGATTTATTAGAGAATATAATAGCCAGTATAACACTTAATCTTGAGTAAATGAATAATTTGTGAAGGACTTCATGACTTTTCAAGAAATTTATAACCACACATTTAGATTTAGATCCATGCCTTGGGTAATTTCAGGATATGAAATAGAAAAAATATTATAGGGTGAATTCTTGAAATTTGGGATATAAAAAGCATGATTGATGCTGTGAAATCATTGTTTTAGTTATACTTTATTTAGCTGTTGGATTATATAAGTCAAATAATTCCCTTATTCTATTTCTTGGCCCAAACCAGGACTATGCATATCTGAAACAAAGAACTGCCTAACTGACAGCTCAAGACCTCCATGGCTCCTGACTGATCAATTACCTGAACAGCTCTCAACCCCACTTAGAAAATGTATAGGAGGCTTAGGACCAGATGGTGTCCCCTGGGTGATGCCAAGGAATCCTGTGGGCCCTGTTCTGGGTCACAGCCTCAAACAAACACAATATTGAGTTGGAAGAAGCGTGCAGAGAGCTTTCTTTCCCAGAAAATGCCTAGGGAAATTTTCCCTGTTAAGGCTCTCACTATTATCTTTATTATTAATGCTAAAAATAATAAAGACTATATTGAGAATTACAATCATTGTGATGAGGCTAGTAATGACTAATACTAATCAAAAGTCTCTTCTGGTCAAGTCTTTCCCTAGTATTTTACAGATATTGTTACATTTAATTTTCAGAACAACTCCGTGAAGCCATCTTTCTTATTATACAGATGAGAAAACTGAGGTCCAGAGGATTAAAAAAAAAAAAAAAAAACTTGCTTACAATCATACAGCAATTAAGTGGCATAACCAGTATTGGAATTTTGGATTGATTCCAGAGCCTAGTTTCTTAAACTAGTAGTTCAGGGCTTTCGTATCTTAAATCTCTGTAGGGAAATTAGTTGCATGACACATGCCAACAAGAGAAGCTCAGGTTTCTAAAAATCTCATTAGATTTCTTCTTAAATTTCCCCTTTGGTCAATCTTGACTTATTTGGGGCAGATATGTATGTATAGCTAGCCCTCCTAGCTCACCTACTTTTATGCTCTGCTAAACTTTTTATCCCTTTAGGATTTACATCCCAACCTATCAGAGGGGAAGAAGGGAACCTAGAAGAGGTAGAAGATAGATCAGTTAATCATGTTACTGTAACAGTTTTGGGTACAGCTGAGAGACTTAGAAACTAATGTACAAAATTAAGCGTCAGGATTATCAACTTCTTTAGTCCTTCACTCATCTGGATATAATGAGATGAGTCAGACAGTAGCCAAATCCCACTTACAGTTGTGATGTAAGCATTATGAGAAAAAACTTCATATATTACACTTCTGCCATTTTTGCCCTAAGAACATGTTTTCTTTTTAAGAATGAAATTCTGTAAATACAATTTATGAATTATGGTTTAATTGCTATGAACCATAGTTTTCCAGTTTCTTAGTATTGACTCAATTTTTTAAAGTGTTTGTAAAGGCAAGCTAATATATAATTGCTTTCATATCTATTTTTTCCTATTATCTTGCTTTGCTATTCAATATGATTTTGTAGAAATTAGCAATATTAATAACAGAAAGAAATGCAGACAAATGAGAGCCTATAATTATATTTAGAGAAGACAATCCACAGTTTCCCTTAATATTTCTTTCTTGAATTTTTAGGGTTCATTGAAGGAATTACTCTCTAATATCTAAATACTATTCTTGTGTGTGAGTTTCATTTCTTCCTGTTCCATCCCCATAGAGATAGAAAATAATTTGTCACAGGACCAGGAAAGGGTTAACTTATATGCTATGAAATGTTCTGTGCTTTGTATATATGAAGAAGACCTAGAAATCAAATTTTAATAGGCCTCCAGTTTTGGACAGCAATCAAAGATTTTCTCTATAGCAACAATTACACACACCACTGATCTGAGATCAAATATTTATGTCTTCCCCCACATGCTAGAGAACTAGCATTTTGTTAGTTACTGTTATTACCAGGGCAATTCAATAGAGGGCAAAAGAGACTAAAAATGTCATTTCACAGTGGAAATTCTAAGAGAAAGCAATAACAAGCCTGGAAAAGATTGAGCACAATTGGAAACGAGTCTAAACTGAAATAAAGTACAGTATTTGAGTAGATTTTTTAAGACTATAATTTTAACTTCTACTAAAGGACTGTTGTTTTGCCTATCATTGAAACGCACATAAAAGCAGACAAAGAAGCCTGATGTTAGCAGGAAACAAAAGCTCTTCCTCATTTCCTAAAAGTACTTTCTTTTCTAGAAGTGTATTGTTTGGAGAAGACTCTTCCATTATGCCTTGGAGAAAATGTAGACATTTTTTTTAAAATAAAATATAAATTATACTTTCCTTTGGAAAAACTTTGTTTCCTTTGGTGTCTAACATAGAAAGCAGTAAAAGAGTAAATTCTGCTCATGCAGAATTAACAATACCATTAAACAATACCAATAACTCATCCCATTAAACAATACCATTAAACAATACCAATAACTCATCCACCTTAAAGAACAAGAGCTTTCTTCACATTGCCACTATCATCACCACCACCATGATTACAACATTACCAACTGCTACACTGTAATATCTTTGGAGATGCAATCTTGCAGCCAACTCCATGTAGTTTTCAGGAACTGTTACAGATTTAGAGCTGTCCATGAAGAGTTTCTGATTTAGGAACTTACATTAAAGTATTATATTACCATTCTTACATGACTTTATTTTCTGTTCACATTTTTGGTGATTTTATTTGGTTCCAGGGAATCTGTGAAATTCTGTTATTTCTTCTTACTTGCCTCCAAATATACAACCCAATAAGCCTCCCTAGGAACTCTTCAGTCTCCACTGGGGCTTCTAAACTAGGGATAGCTCCAAAGAGAATATGGCCCCTGGGCAAAGTGCTTGAATAATCCAGATGTATAGATAGAACCAGAGACAAGGGAAGATAACTAGTAATAAAAGGCAATTCTGAGTAATAGAATGGCATGCCTGGCCAGAGTTTAGAAAAGGGAGAGAACACTGGATCTGCTGGCATCTGGGTAGACTTCCTGGAGAAGGGTCTTGTGTAAGAATAAGATTCCCAGATGACCGAGACTAGAGGAAAGTTGATCTCCAGATGATGTAAATGGCTAATATGAAGGCTTGGAGATGGAAGGAGTAAAGATGTTCATGAGGTGATAAATAGATCTGTCTGCCTGTAATGAGGTATTCATGAAGGCAAGAAGTGCCTTCAAGGAGATAAGGATGAAAAATCAGGTGGTCGCAGGCCTTGAATGACAGGCGAAGAGATTTGAACTTTGTTCTCCATTCATGTGGGAGTTGTTGAAGATTTCTAGAATAGGGAAGTGACAGGACGAAGGTGGTATTTTAAGAAGTTTAATGTGGAAGCAAAGTACAGAATGGATGTGAAAGGAATGGAAATTCCCTCCCTGGAATGGGAAGACACATTAGTTACTCCTATAAAATGCCAGGCATCATTCAATCATTAGCAAACATTTGCCGAGTTTTTATTATGTGCTATGAACCATTCCAGACCCAGGAATACAGTAATTAACAAAGGTGGAGCCAGATTGTGTGGGGCCTGAAGTTCAAACAATTTGAAGGGTCTTTTTTAAGAAAAAGAGTACAAAGTTACAAATACAAAATTAAATATAGGCAGAGAGTGGCCAAGATGCATAACAAAATTACAACTACTACAGAGCAATTATTGATGAGAAAGACTAGAAGATTAGCAGAAAATATCATCTAGAGCTAAAGATATAAAGGAGGGACCATAACAAGATAGGTAGGGGGGCAAAGACATTATAATCAAGATAAGTGCCCACAGTTGGGTGAGCCACAAATGGGAGGATAATTACAATTGCAGAGGTTCTCCCCAAGGAGCTAGGGATCCAAGGCCCACTTTGAGCTCCCAAGACTAGGGGTGCTGCACTGGGAAGACAAGCCCCTAGAACATTTGGCTTGAAGTCCAGCAGAGATTATTTTCAGGAGACCCAGAGGGCTGTGGGAAATAGAGACTCCATTCTTTTTTTTTTTTTTTTTTTTTTTTAATTTTTATTTATTTTTATTTATTTATGGCTGTGTCGGGTCTTCGTTTCTGTGCGAGGGCTTTCTCTAGTTGTGGCAAGCGGGGGCCACTCTTCATCGCGGTGCGCGGGCCTCTCACTATCGCAGCCTCTCTTGTGGATCACAGGCTCCAGACGCGCAGGCTCAGTAGCCGTGGCTCACGGGCCTAGTCGCTCCGTGGCATGTGGGATCTTCCCAGACCAGGGCTCGAACCCGTGTCCCCTGCATTGGCAGGCAGATTCTCAACCACTGCGCCACCAGGGAAGCCCGAGACTCCATTCTTAAAGGGTGCACACAAAATCTCACATCCTTGGGGACTCAGAAGCAATAATTTGAAAGGAGCCTGAGTCAGACCCACCCAGGAGCTAGCTGGACAGGGACACGACCCCACCCACCAGCCAGCCAGCTGCCTTAAGACCCCCTGAGGCCACAGCTACCCAGGACACAGCCATACTCACCAGAGGACCCAAAACATGGCCCTGCTTACCAGGGGTTGACAGTCAACTCCGGGACCCCCAGGGCCCTGCAGCCAGAGACCCTGGGACTAGGCTCCACCCACTAGTGGAGCAGCACTAGCCCTGGGACCAGTCTCACCACCAGTGGACAGGCATCAGCCCCAAGAATCCCTGAGTCCCAGCCCCACCCCTGCCCACCAGCAGGCTTACACATCAACTCCAGATCTAAAGACACACAGAAACTGAAAGTGAGGGGATGGAAAAAGGTATTCTATGCAAATGGAAATGAAAAGAAAGCCAGGGTAGTAATACTTATATCACACAAAATAGACTTTAAAACAAAGACTGTAACAAGAGAGAGAAGGACATTACATAATGCCTAAGTGGTCAGTATACAAAGATATAACAATTGTACATATATATGCACCAACTTAGGAGCACCTAAATAGATAAAGGAAACATTAACAGACAAAAAGAAACTGACAATGACACAATAATAGTAGGGGACTTTAGCACCCCCCACTTACATCAATGGACCCATCATCCAGAGAATCAATAAGAAAACACTGACCTTAAATGACACATTATATCAGATGTACTTAATAAGTATATATAGAACATTCCATACAAAAGTAGCGAATGCATTCTTTTCACATGCACAGGGAACATTCTCCAGGATTGATCACATGCTAGGCCACAAAACAAGGCTCAACAAATTTAAGAAAATTGAAATCATATCAAGCATTTTTTCCAACCAACACTGTGAGACTAGAAACCAACTACAGGAAAAAAAACTGCAAAAAACACAAACACGTGGAGGCTAAACAATATGCTACTAGACAATCAATGAATCACTGAAGAAATTTAAAAAATAACTGGAGGCAAATGAAAATGAAAGCACAGTGGTCTAAAATCTATGGGACTCAGCAAAAGCAGTTCTAAGAGGGAAGTTTATAGTGATACAGGCCTACCTTAGGAAACAAAAAAAATCTCAAACAACCTAACCTTACACCTATAGGAACCAGAAAAAGAAGAACAAATAAAACCCGAAGTTAGTAGAAGGAGAGAATTCATAAAGATCAGAGCAGAAATAAATGAAATAAAGACTAAAAAACAAAAAAAATAGAAAAGATCATTAAAATGAAGAGCTACTTCTCTGAAAAGATAAGCAAAATTGATAAATCTTTAGCCACACTCATCAAGAAAAAAACAGAGAGGGCCCAAATCAATAAAATCAGAAATGAAAAAGAAGTTAAAACCAACACCACGGAAATAGGAACGATCATAATAGATTAATAAGAACAATTATATGCCAAAAAAATGGACAATGTGGAAGAAATGGGCAAATTCCTAGAAATGTACAGTCTCCAAGACTGAAACAGAAAGAAATAGAAAACATGAACAGACCAATTACCAGTAAGGAAATTGAATCAGTAAATAAAAAAAACTCCCAACACATAGGCCAGCTATCACAGAAGCCATTCACTTTTTAAGAGACTACTGTGGCTGTGGAGAATGCAGTGTAGTAAGACAAGAATAGAAGCAGGAGTTACTGGTAATATCCTGATAAGAGTTAGTGCTTGCCTGAACTATGGTGGTAGCTTTGAATGTAAAAAGAAGGACATGAGCTTGGGTACGGGATGAGAAAGGTATGTTCACCCAATGGTTAAAAGCATGTCTGGCATATGTTGAAATTAAAAGTAGAGTAAGGTGTTAGGACTTTAGTCATCAGGGAGTTATTGAAGATTTCTTGCGTGGGGAATTGATAGAATGAAAGTAGTGGTTTAAGATTCATGTGGGAATACAGTGAAGAATGGATTCAGGTAGAAGCAGAGTGCAGGAGAGGGAAAGAGATTTGAGACAGGAGACATGTTAACAAATTTATTCTTCCCATGGTCCAGGAATTAGATGCTAAATCCTAAACCTTAGTGTATAGGTGCAGGTTGAAGCAATGGGAGAGAAGGGATCAGATGGGGATGTTGGAGAGAGAGAGAGAGAGAGAACTGAGGGTCCAGGGCAAAATTTTTTAGAAATTCAGATCTGAAAAAAATGAGTTTCAAAAAGAAAGAGGGTTGTTGGTAGAATCAAAGGCTACAAAGTGTAGCAGGGTTATGTGAACTTTGTGTTTGCCAATTAGGAGATATTTAGCAAGTTTTTAGAAAACATTTTGGAATGATGCTCAAAGATGGGAGACAAGATTTCAGGGACTAAGAAAAAGTGAAAGAAGGAAAAGGGGTTTGTGATGACAGTGGTCCAGGCAACTACCTTATATTTAGTGATTACCCATCAGGTGCAGAGGAAAAAAAAGAAAAAGTACATGTTTTATAATGACAAGGTCAGCTTTAAAGAAACCTAGGGTGTTGAGTTATCTGTTGGCCCTATACATTCTATATAAGAATTGAATTTACTTATAAAGCTGAAAAAAATAAGTAAAAATAAACAAAGCTTGCCACATTATAGAAACAGTAGTTTAAAATGGACATGGCATTTTTTCTGTGCTGAACTAGAAAGACAGTTTTCCCCCCTTTTGAAAATAATCATTATTTCTTTCTTTGCCAAGAATATGAAAACATGGTTGATTCCTTTTTCATCCTCGGAAGTAGCTTCAAGGATCTCTGTTTGTAGGAGTGATGGGGGCAAAGAAACCTTAAAAAAAAAAGAAAAGGCATTTCACTCAGTCTTGACTCTTGAGTCCTGATTGACTCTTCCTGCATTATCCAATTTTAATTAGATCTATAGCTTGCTACACTGTAATATCTTTAAAATATCTCCTCTTACAGATTTGGCAAAGACATGGCACTTTTTTGAAGTGACTATATTTTTCTTTCTTTCTTCTGTAACTTATTTCACAAGTAATTAACATGAGTCAAAGGCCAGCCTTCCAGAAGTTCGCAATATTTCCAAGAAAACTGGGTCGGGGTGGGGTGGTATTGACATCTATAGGAGGAAAAGTTTATAAAACAATGCCCCTATGTTTCTGAGAAGTTGACACACAATTCCAATTGCTTGCTCCTAAATGATAATAATAAGATATTTATTATTTTTATTATTATTAATTATTATTATTATTATTATTATTATTCTGCACTGCAGATAAAGGGATGGAGAGGCAGAGTTCTTTAGGTCTTGTGTCTAAGAGGGAGTGGCATGGTATTGGATCCAAGTAAATCTAAGTTTGAATTCCTGCTTCATCACCTACTAGCTATGCCAGAGGCTACTAACTTCTCTAAGTGCTCATTGTCAACTTATGTTTTAATAGAATACCTTATGTTTTAGCAGAGCACATAGCTGCCCAGCCATAGGCTACATTTCCCAGCGTCACTTGCAGCTAGATGTGGCCATGCATCTAAGTTCAGATCAGTGGGATGTGAGCAGAAAGGCTTTGTGCAAATTCTGAGTCATCTCCTTCAGGACAAAGCTACTTGCCCTGTATATTTTCTTTCCCCTTCCTATAGGCTGTAACATGTATATGGTGGTGACTGAGCTTTGGCCATGCAGGAGATGGCAGGAGCAATATAAAGGGAACCTGAGTCCCAGAATAGCCCTACAGAGTAGAGCTGCTCCAACAACCTGGAATGCTCACATTGGGCTATTAAGAAATAAACATTAATTTAATTAATTAAGCTACTATATTTTCTGGCCTCTTCATTACAGCGGTTCAGACTATAACCTCAAAAATACACTTGTTAAGAGTCCTTGGTGTTTAACCCCTCTGAATATCAGTTTCTTCTTGTGTAAACTGGATAATGCCTACATCACATCCTTGCTATGAAGACTAAGTGAGAATATATACACGAGGACCAGAGCCTGGCAGGTGAAAGGCGCATGATAAATATTTGTTGTCTTCCCTTCAACCACTTAGGAACATGTGTTTCATGTACTTTTTCAATGAATCTAGAGAGTACAGAGACTGACTGTAAAACAGCTGAATAATAGAGTTTGCACGGTACAAAAGACACTCCATTCTAAGACACTCTAAGTGTTGTTTGAATAAACTCAGGAAGTAATTGGGTTCATCAGATGAAGTCCAGTTGATCCAGCAACAAGTTTCCCTATTCAATCTCCGGTGCCTAGCGCAATGGCTGGCCCCTGGTAGACCCTCAATAAATATTTATTAAAAGAACAACTACTCAGCCACAGACCATTCAGGGTGGACGTTTTAAGTGCTCAAGAATTTCGAGTGACAACACTCCAGTTGTGAGGATTGCCAGATGTTGCATATGTGAAAGTCCCTAGCAAATGCACGACATACGTATAATAGGCACTCCAAAGCTTTCATCAGACCGTAAGCTTCTTTTTTTTTTTTCTTTTTTGCATTCGTGCACATTTTAAATTAAATTTTCCCAATACCCCCGTAGGTGAGTCAGATACTTCCCAGAGACAACATTAACAAGACATATTCAAAGACGTCTAGAAGCTAGGAGTAGAAGTGAGCTGGCACTCTCCTTACTGTGGTGCCCCCGATTCAGTGACTACGTCTTGACACATGACCCTCAATATCTCCAAGGGAGCTGTTTGGAGATCATGCCCCACACCATTTTCCAGAACTAACTGGGCCATTCTAGACTCAGAATGGGCCACAGAAGAGGCAACCGTTTCCCAATTTTTCATTAGGGAATAAACGATCCAGGGGGTCACCAAATCAATTCATCCATGCTGCCTCATCACAGCTCTTGATATTCCAGTCCGTAACTATCTTCAGGATTTCATTTTTCACCACCAGGCCCTCCAACCTTCGCATCATATCCACACCATTGCTGTGCTTCTTCTCCAGAACGACCTTGGCTTTCCACGTCCACTTTTTAATGGCTTAATGGCAAGAGCAGTATGCCACCGAGCCTGCTGTCGTTCTTGCTCAAGTCCAGAAATCATAGACTTTGGTTGTTGAGGAACAAGATCATATGCTTCTTGAGGGCCAGTTCTGTGTCTTGTTTCCTACTTTATCCCACGTGCATAGCACACAGTAAGACTAAATATTTGTTCAGTGCAGAGAACATTGATATAAAATGTTAGCTATTTTTATCTCCATCACTTCCCTTCCCTCCCCTCAACCCAAGAAAGGAGGAAACTGACATGCAAAGTGAAGCAACTTTCCCAAGCTGACTCAATTTATAAGTAGCAGAGTCAAGATTTGCCCCAAACCCGGGCCTTACTGGGCCCACATTTTGAGGTCTTTCTACCTTCAACCTAGATAAATACTCTTTCTCGAGAGCAGACTTTGAGACATGAAAGATATTTGAGCACCAATAGATGAAGAAAAAACAACTTAAAGGAGAAAGAAGTTCAAATATTTTTGTATATTTTACAAATTTGTCTAGATACTTATACAACCTAGTGGTTATTTTTCCTACTCCTTGCTTCTTAGAGGATATAAACTGTTCTAAAGCACCCCTCCCTTTTTATTCCAATGATCTATGGTATCACTAGAACTTCTGGAATCCCTATGGGAAAAAATGCTTAAAGAATATTCTTTAAAAAGCTCTTTGTTAAATAACCAGACTAACAAATCTCCAGCCTTCAGCCCTGGGTGATATTTACACTAGAGAGGAAAAAAGAGTTAAGCCACTAGCAGGGCTATCATTGTTCTAACTGAAGCTGACTTGCAAAGTCCTTTACACTTTCATCATAAATATCAGAGCAACAGATGAGTCACTGATCCTCAACAAGATAAGTCACTGCTCTTCAGCAAAGGGATAAGTGGAACTAGCTTCCCTGTGCTGACGGCAGCTCAGGAAGTTGATTGTAAATAGCTTGGTTAGGACTGACTCAAGACTCAAAATTCTGAAGGGAGCAAAGTTTTTCTTCCAAATATACCTTCCCTCCCAACTTATCTACTTTATGAGCCATTACTGTTTTTAGAGGCATAATGTTTTTTGCAACTGTCTGATAAGAAAGATATTGGCTGAGTAGATTTTAGTTGGATGCTTTTGCAGGGATATTTGCATATTAAAAAAGCAGGTGAGGGTGAAAAATTCCAGATGAAAAATTTCTCTCTGTTTAGATTCAGGAGTGCTTCCTCCATGCTATCTCTATAGACTACTGGCTGACTTGAAAAAATAAACCTGTAACTGACCATCCTTCCCTATTTCTTCTTAGGATCCACTCAACTCAAATAAAATAAATTATTAATATTTATTTCTATTAAATATTGTGCGTGTATGTTCCCAGGTTTACAAAGTTTCTGCAAGTATTATCTGTAAATATCGTATTGGGTCTGAGATATCCATGATGATAAGCATTTAATTAATACTTTTTTCTTTCTGTCTTCATTCTTCCATTTTAACCCCTTCCTTCTCTTACCACTTGCTCTTCATTTTCTCTCACCTGAATCACAAAGGGGACTCTGGTCAGGGTGAGTATTTGGAAACCCTATCAGTACCCTTCCAATTCTGCCCCTGGATGTGGGGAAGAAAGATGCTCTTAGGTTTTGCCATCATGAGTCTTAACTTGTGAACACTCTTTTGTGAGAAGCTGTAGCCACAAAGGACAGTGGTAGAATCTGCCTTCAATCTCACTTGGTTCTCTGGGGCTATGATTGTGTCTATACATGGATGCTTTGCACCCACGCAGAAACCAAGGCCACCCCAACAGCTACCCCAGTGGTGATGAAATATATGGACATGGAAGATCCTGACCCACACCACCGTCCCTCACCTGAACTTTGTGTCTTTTGAGGTTTGGATTAGATCCTGACAGAAAAAAATTTTTTCTCAAATTAGAACATATATGGAAAAATAATAAGGGAACAGAAATGCATTTGGGGAGGGGGAGACCTTGGGGGTGGCCGGGCTTTAAATTGTTGAATTAGTAGAAAAGGGAGAAAAAAATATTATGAAGCCAGTGACATCTTGGAACTTGCAGGAATTTGGTAACAAATACTAAGCCTCTTTTCTGTTTTCTTACTACTGAGTTATGGGAGACAGGAGAGGGGCAGCAGGGAAGGGCAGGTTGGGTGCAGCCCAAGGACAGAAGAGTAAAGGGAAGCAGATTTAGGTCAGAGAAATTCCTCGTGAAGAAGAAGCTATGTAACTTCTTCCTTTCACACTTCATTTATAAAATGTAGTCAGTTTTCTACTTGGAGGAGATACGATAGCACCAAACAGCTGGTAAAACCAAACCGTGCCAAACGTGGTACTAATTGGGTATAAAATAAACTTCCTTAGTAATCCACATTTGCAATCTGCACATAGAAAGAGAATGAATTTTCTCAAAATTCATTCAAAAGTATAAAATACGTAATACATTTATGATTGTTTAGGAACACTATACCTTTCCTAAATTACTAGACAAAAACCTTATTATTGGTTAAAAAATTCATTTTAATTATGTTGTTCAGTTGAGCTCTCATTTCTGGAATCCAAGAGATAAACAGCAGTTCCTTATTGCCTGCACAGTTCTTCCCCTGGTGTCAGCAGTAGGGTTGGAATGCCCAGCCTGCTCTCATGCCCCTTTGGCACAGCAATCAGTGACAGCTTCACTGGGGCAAGCTGTTGGAGGATGGAGGGACATGGCTCATCTGATTATCAAGGACCAGGTAGCCCCACTTTGCAGTAAACACAGCGTGGCATCCATTGCTTCACTGTTAAGTCAAACAGGAGACACCTTCTGATATGTTTAGAGATTTAAATTTTTTTTTCACATATTTCTATATCTATATATCTATATATACATAGATATATATACACACACACCATAGATGTGTTTTGCTTATATTATTGGAGCATGTTATATGGAGTACAGAAAGATCCCAGCACAGTGTTATATATTCTCACACCAAATTGAAAAGAAGACCCCATGCTCAAATACAGGTAAGACATGGTTTGTTATGTAAAGAGAAGCAGAATTCATTTCAGGAGGGCTTCTGTGAGGCTTTGTGAGTTTCTAAGGGGGGCACAGTGTGGGACATATCCCTAATGTATTTGGCCACCAAAATCTATTTCCTTCTTTTTAGTTTTTAATTTTTTCCTTTTAACCAGGACATGTCAAAGGACTGGAATACTAAACTGAAAGGCTGCTTTAGAGGCTCAGTATGTCAATAATTCAACAGATCTTTCAGAACCAGTTAGACAGCAATACTTAATAAGCACCTATTATGCACCAGGCAGTATCCTGGCTGTTGGGTATATGGGGGTGAAAAAGACAATGTCCTTGCTCTCAGAGAGCTTACATTTACTGAAAAAAGATAGGTAACAAGTGGGTAAACAAGAAAGTTTCACATTGTAGTGCAGAAAATAAAAAAGCCTAATGTGACCCATTTGAACTGAGAGCTGAATGAAAAGGAAGACAGAGCCTTGTGAAGACAGGAAGGTATATTTTGGGGAAAGAAGAGCATTGAATGTAAAGACCTTGACATGGAAACCCATTTGGCTGTTGCTCATAGAATTGAAAGAAGATGAGGTGACTGGAGTGGTTCCAGCAAGGGGAGAGTGAAGGGAGATGAAGGTGGGGACCAGCAGGGCCAAGTGAGGGAGCAGACTTGTCCAGCTAGATTTGGTAGTAAGCCACTGGAGCCTCTTGTTTGGGGTTTGTTTATTTGTTTTGACTTCTTTACTTTTTATTTTGAACCACCTTCAAATACAGAGAAGATATAAGAATATACAAAGAATGGCCATATACCTTCCACCCAAGTTCCCCTACAAACTCACATTACAACCATCGAAATTAAGAAATTAATATTGATATAAACCTATCAGCTAAGAGATCACATTTAATTTCTATAATATTCTTAATAATGTCCTTTATAGAAAGTTTTTTCCTTTTGGAACAAGATCCATTCTAAAATCACGGGTTGCATTTAATTGTCATATCTCTTTAATCTGCTTCAACCTGGAATAGTTCTTCTGTCTTTCCTTGTCTTCTGAGACCTAGACGTTTTGAAAGATTGCAGGCCAATTATTTTGTAGAATACCCTACAGTTTGAGTTTCTCTGAGGTTTCCTTAAAATTAGATTGAGGTTATGCCTTTTGGTAGAAACTTCACACAAATTATGCTGTTTTCTTCTCAGCATAACATGTAAGAGAGTACATGGTGTTGGTTTGTCCCATTTCTAGTAATGTTAATTTTGATTAAGGAAGATCTATTCAGATTTCTCCACTCTAAACTTATTATTTTTTAACCTGTGCTGTAAGTTATCTCGTGGAAGAAAAGCTTTCAGACTATGTAGATATCCCATTCTTCAATAAACTTTTACTGCCTGGTTTTAGGAGCCATTAAACCATTTTCATTGGGGTTGTCAAGTGGTGGTTTCCTAATTTCGCGATTCCTTCAACATTTATTAGTTGCATTCTGGGAGGTGATCAAGATGGCGGATAGGAGGAGGTTGAGCTCACCTCCCCCCCATGAACACATGAAAAATACATCTACATGTGGAGCAGCTGTCACTGAAAACAAACAGGAGACAGGCAGAAAGGCTCTTCTACAACCAAGGCTGCAAAGAAAGATCCACACGGAGTCAGGTATGAAGGGAGGAGTAGCAATCAGGTAGGTACCTGTGCTCCTAGCAGGGGACATAGAAGAGAAGGAAGATATCATGGGCTCTGAGATCCTCCCTGAGGAGTGGGGTGTTCAAGCCACATATTGGGCACCTCAGCTCTGGGGTCCAACACCGGGAAGACAAGTCACCTTAGCTGGTTTGAAAACCAGTGGGACTTAGAGGAGGGCTGTAATAAACCAAGAGTCCACTCATGAAGAACGCACACACTCTGATGGTTGCTCAGTCCTGAGAGAATGGCTGAGAAGCAGATTGAAACTCCCTGGAACTCTGCCTGGTTTCCTGTGCCAACCCAGCACATGTCCTGGCCTGCACCAGGCCCTTTCTCCAGCCCCTCTTGCTCTGATGAAGCTCCACACTAGGGTCAAGTCTGCCATGGCTACCTTAAGGGAAGGAAAAGGAAGAAAACCAATGACCTGGTTTAAAGAAAAAGATAAGGGAAAGGAAGAGAACAAAAGAGGATGAAAAAGAAAGACACGGAAGGATTTCCCCCTTTTAAAAAAAGTAAAATTTAAAACAAACCAAAAATACGGAGAGTAGTATACTGACCCCTCCCCATCACCTCACATTGACAATTCTCAGCCCCTGACCAGTTTTATTTGATCAATACTCCTATGTTCTCCCCTTCTCTCTGGATTATTCTGAAACAATCTCAGAATTCGTATCATTTTATCTATAAAGTTTTCTGTATGCATATCAAAAAAATTTTAACTACAATACTACTATCACACTTTAAAAATTCACAGTTATTTCTTAATATCATCAAACATCTAGGGAGTGTTCAAATTTCCTCAGTTGTAGAGGGTTTTAAGCAGAGAAGGAGTATATTCATATAGAGATTTTCAAAGCATCTCTTTAGCCACTGAATGGAGAATGGGCTGTAGGGAAGCAAAGAGGGAAATTAGGAAGATCAGATAGGATTCTGCTGATTGCTTTAGTCATAGATGATGGTTACTTGGATCAGAGTGCATCATGGGAGATAAGAAAAAGGGCTCAGATGCTTAATGTACTTTGGAGATAGAATGAACCAGACTTGTTGAATAGATTGGATATGGATATCAGAAAAAAAGAGGAATGAAGAATGACTCCTAAATTTTTGGCCTGTGCTAGTGACTAGCTGTTACACTGTATTCATTATCTAGTGCTGTGTAACAAATTTCCCCCAAACATAATCATTTATTTTCTCTTATGGCTTCTGTGAATCAGAAATTCAGATATGTCACAGCATAGATGACTTGTTTCTGTTCCATGTATGGAACTTCACCTGGAAGTCTCAAAGGCTGGAGGCTGGAACCATCTGAAGACCTGATCAACTTACATGTCTAATGGTTAATGATGGCTGTCAGTTTAGCCCTTACCTGTGGCTATCAGCTGGAGTATGTACAGTGGCCTCTCCATGTGGTCTGAGCTTTTTCACAGTATGGTGTCTGTCTTCAAAAAGTGAGCATCTTGAGAGATCACCAAGCAGAGGAAGCTCTACCCTTTCTAAGGCCCAGTCTCAGAAGTCACATACATCACTTTCTCTGTACTCCATTGACCAGGGTAGTCACACACCGTGCCCATACCCAAGGAGAGAGAACACAGAACCTACCTTTCAGTGGAACAGTGTCAGTCACATTTTAAGAATGGCATGGGAAATGGGATGAGTATTTTGGTGCAGCTATCTTTATAAAATGCAATCTGCCATAGGTGCTATTCACTAAATGGAGACAATTTGGGTAATGGTGTTTTGGTGGTGTTCATAAGTCTGTTCTTACCAAGCAGGAATGTAGAATAGACAGACACAAGAAGCTGGAGCACTCAAGAGGTGTCCAGGTTAGAGATAAAGATTTAGGGGTCATCAAGATATAGATGGCATTTTAAAATCATGAGACTGGGTTAAATAACCTCAGGAAAGTGGGGAGATAGAACAGAGGGCTAGATGTCTGGTAGAAAAGGAGTGGCTGTTGTGTATGGAGGGACTCAGATGAGTGAGATGTCCTCAAAGCCTAGAGAAGAAGAGTTTCAACAAGGAGGGTGTAGGATCACTTTTCAGAAGCACCTTCTATGTAGGATTTAAATATTTTTTGAAAAATCTTAGATGCTTAATATATAGGCTGAGCTATTTATACAGGGTCCTTCTCCTCAACAGAAAATATGAAGAACTAAAATATGACTAAACAATTAAAAAAGCATTGACAGTAAAGGGTATTAAATGGTAAAGTGGGGAAATACGGGATGTTTTGCAAAAACATGTGAGGAGCATTCAACATAGACTGGGGAATATCAAAAAAGACTTCCAGGAGGAAGTGAAATTTAAGCTGAGACCTAACAGATAAGTGAAAGCCAGTTCACAGTGGAGGGAGTGGTCCAAGTAAGAGGAACAGCATGTTCAAAGTCTTGGAGGTATGATAGGGGATGAAATCTTCAAATAACTGAAGATGCTGGAAATATTGAAGATGCTGAAGAAGTGTGGAGAATGAGGCTTGGCATATACCCAGGACCTCAGGTCATGAAAAAGTTAGCCACTATTCACAGTGCTATAGGAATCCCTTGGGGAATTTGAAAGGAGTGATTCCATCAGATTTTCGCATCAGGAGGATCATTTCTGACCACAAGAGGGAGAATGCACTGGAAAGAATAAGAAAACTAGTAAGGAGGTTTCAGCAGTAATCCAGGTGAGAAATAGCTCAAGCAATTCAAATAATTCCACACCACCAAAATATTCAGATTTCTGATCTTACCAATTTTGTTCAGTCATGTCCTCACTGTTTTATCTTTTGGATCCTATAATACATCATTAAAAGCACTCCCTTGTTTATACCATCAATTCCCACCCCTTCTTTCCCTCTGTTGAACTTACCTTGCAAAACCTACCTCTAGTTATATCCAACTGTCCACCTATTTGATACATGGACCTGAGTATCAGATGTGCCTGGAAAAAAATATGACCATGTTAACAGGTTTCCCTTTAAATTCATGACCTCATGTGGGTCTCTGGTGTGATCCTATGCTATATCCCTAGTTATTTACTTTCCATTTGTCTTATATACTATTACAAACCTTCTCTCTGCTTAAACCTCCTTCCACATTTTCATCCCTTGCTGATGACCTGTGTTTTCTATTTTACTAGGTAAATAGAAATTATCAAATGATAGTTTCCAGACCTTGAGGACATTATATTAAGTGGAATAAGTCAATTGCAAAAAGACAAATACATACAGTTTAACTACTTTACATACCTCATGTACAAGTCCAAATACATGAGGTATATAAAGTAGTTAAACTCATAGAAACACAAAGGAGAATGTTGGTTGCCAGGGGCTGGGGGGAGGGGAAATGGGAGTTTTTCAATGAGCATGGAGTTTCAGTTCTGCAAGACGAAAAAGTTCTAGAGATCTGTTGCACAACAACATAAACGTATGTAACACTATGGAACATACACTTATAAATGGTTAAGATGGTAAATTTTATGTTATGTATTCTTTACCACAATTTAAAAAAAGGTAGCTTTCAATCTGCAACCTGGTCCACCCACAGCTGGGTGCGTGGTGCCCACCCCAGGTCTCCTATCCCTGCCACTTCCTCCTCATCCAGCCATCTGGTCCTACGCACTTTCATATACAAGCAGAGGTGCCAATGAAAACAAAACAGAGATGTCTGTACAGAGGTACTGCCCTAAGAAAACCCAAGGCAGAAAGAAAGGTGAAGGTATATACAGGTAAAGTCTCAGAGCTATCAAAGACTGCAGCCCAGACCAAAGGGGAAGTTGCCCTGTGAGCCCATCACTGAGGAGAAGCTGTTGGGACCCCTGAAGAAGTTTGAGGAGGATACTGAGAATGGAATGCACGTGAAGGAGGACTGTCCAGGGACAGCACAGAGAGTGACAAACCTCAGCATCACCAACAAGAATCTATGCGAGGGAACTCAGGAAGCAGAGGAAAAGGGACGTGCATGCTGCCCAGGGTGGGTGAGAACTGACTTCCCCCAATGCCTGGAAGAAAGGGCTGAGACCCAAGTATTTGGCTTTTTTGTTCCCCAGTGCTGAGGGGCCCAGTTTGGGGGGAAAATGTAATGTTGAGCTGAACTCCATTCTTGGGCACCAATTTGTTGCCTGTCCTAGGCAACCAAAAGGACATCTAACACTTGTCAAAAACATCCCAGTAGAGCACTCACTTTGAACTGGCTGCTAATTCTATGAAATCTTTTGTGATTTCTTCCGTGATAATCAATAGGGTGAAAATGTGTAATTGCTGAAAATAACGCGTGAAAATCGACACATAAATAAGTGGTTCTTTAAAAATACCCATTTGTGCCGATTGTTTATCTGCTAAAACAGCTCTGTCTCAGAAGTATAATATACCTTCCAAAAGTTAGGTCGAGGAAAGGGACAGTGTAAACCAGGAGTTGGCAAACTCTTTCTATAAAGGGTCAGTGAATATTTTCAGGTTCACAGGCCATTTGGCTGAGTAAATGGTGCCAAGAAGGCTAAGATAATTCTGTGAGTTGACTGCAGTCATAAAACATGCTCCTTCTTGTTGATTATAAAAATATCTAGCAACGTTCTAGAAAAGGGGATTTTACTTCACTTTCACTCACAAAATTATTTGTGAATTAAATGCTAGTGAAAATGAAAACTATATGGCAAGTCAAAGTGCCATGGGGAATCATGCCTTGATGTGGTTTGTCCATTTCACTAAACCATCGCTCTAGTTGTTACAAGAAGTTATTTCTAATCTCTGTAAGTGTGAGACCCTCGTGTCATTTTTTCCTGATACCTCACCTAGCTTAGCCAAATATTATATATTTTAAAAATGGAGTTAAATCAAAATAACTTTGAGATTGTGTTATGGAAATCCATGTTGCCCCCTCTCCACCAGCAATGACTTAGATTCTGTAGTATTAAGCTGGATGTGTGAACATTTACGGGTATTTGATATTTTCCATCCTTTACAGCAATTGAGGACCAGCTATTGGCAAAGCTGTGGCCTCCACTCAATTTCATAGGCAAAGAACAAAAACAGAGCAAAACAGAACAAAAGCCCAGTAGGAAAGTTTCTTTCTTAAGAAAGCCTCCTGCCCACCACTGACCTAGCTGTCCTGACACTGTGATTCTAATCTCATCCAGCGGTGTGGGTAGTTCTAATGCTAATTTTGCATGATCCTTCTGCCTCTGCAAGAAAGTGAAGCAGTCCTGCATGGGGGCTTTGGAGACTGCCAGAGGACGAGGTACTTCATTCACTTTGGTCCAAACTCTTCAAGTGGAGCCCATTTGTCAATCCGCCCTAGCAAAACCAAACCAAAAATATCTAGTAACCCTGAATATCTAGTAACCAAAAAATTCTCTCAATGAATTCATTGTTTTCAAGCAGAGCTACAGGTAATCTGGCCTAAATTGCCCCTAAAAAAAAAACAATTTTCATCTCAAGTTTCTGCCTTCCCAATATTAGAACCCTCTTTCCTCAGAACCCAGGGTATCAGAGAATCAAAGAGATTAATGCCCACATCAAAGATCACTTTCCTATTCCACTTACTCATTTTTTCTGTGCATAAGAAAGATGGATCTTGGGGAATGATAATGAATCAAAATGGAAACTAGAAAATTAGCTACAATCTGAGTTACCTCTTCCCTGGAGCAAATCAACCCAGTCCTTGGTAACATCTAGGAAGCTGACACACGTATTAGTCTTCTCCTCAATAAATAGAGAACACACGAAGGAGTTTGCTTTCACCATGAGGTACAACAAGCTCCAAGGGCCCTTTTTTAAGATTATAAACTGACAGGTCATTTTCACATAGTGAGCAGAGCCATCGGTTTTGAATCCTAGCCTTGCTGCTTGCTCATGTGTGTTGGTTCTTGAGCTCTGTGCTCTCGCCTAGAGAGGCACTGTAGCAAAATGGTTAGAGGCACAGACCCTGGAGTTACATTGCCTGGGTTCAAACCTTGATCTAATGGAAAAATCTGGCATTTGCTATGTACCCTAGTGATCTAAATTAGCACCAGTAATGGTAGAACAACCTGCCCGTGTCCACCTCCTACTGTAATGCCACATGAAAAACACAGCATCTTCTATGACAGATTCTTGCCAAAAATGTTTAACTTGAATCTAAAAGCGTCTGACTTAAGGTCCAGTTTACAGGAAATGCTAGACATTGAACAGCAGCATTAGGGGAAAAAAATCATCCACAGCTATTCTGTTCTCTTGAAAAAGTCAAAGTCAGTGGGAAAAAATGTTGAGGAATATAATCAGTTGCAGTGTGTGAAATGTATAAAATGTATAAAAGCCTTGGCCATTAAAGAGTCTGAGATTTGAATATGGATTGGGTATTAGTTGGTATGAGGGAAGTGTCTTCTATGTGAATATATTATTTATGTAGGGATGGCATGTCATGAGGTCTGCAACATTAATATGATTCAATGAAATATACACAGAGAGGCAAACAGATAAAACAAATAGAGCAGAATATTCACAGTTGTTGAAGCTTGGTGGTGAATGTATAGATATCTCTTACACTATTCTTTCAACTTTTCTATATGTCCGAAAGCTTTCAAAATAAACATTTGAGGGGAAAAATGATAGCTTCTACAGCTCCTACCAATACACCTGCATCTGCATTCATATACTATATCTTCCCTATGGTTTTTGTGATGGAAGTTTTATTTTGCTTTGTACAGCCAATATCTCCATGGTGTACTGGAGCTCATCACTTTCACTTACCCAAGGACATTATGACAGCAATTTTCCCTTCTCTCTCCCACATTAAAACCTTTCCCTCAGGACTTCCCTGGTGGCACAGTGGTTAAGAATCCACCTGCCAATGCAGGGGACATGGATTCGAGTCCTGGTCTGGGAAGATCCCACATGCCGCAGAGCAACTAAGCCCTGTGTGCCACATCTACTGAAGCCCGCGTGCCTAGAGCCTGTACACCCCAACAAGAGAAGCCACCGCAATGAGAAGCCCGCACACCACAACAAAGCGTAGCCCCTGCTCGCCGAAACTAGATAAAGCCCATGTGCAGCAACAAAGACCCAATGCAGCCAAAAAGAAATAAATTTATAAAAAAAAAGAGACCTTTCCCTCTCTTGGCCCACATACCCTTCTATCTACTACTGCATTTCTCCACTACCCTCTACAGAAAAACCCAATCCAATTTCATAAATCTTTATCGAGTACCTACTCTGTGCTGAGGATATGGTAATGAACAAAAGACAAAAGCACTGCTCTCATGGAAGTCATCTTTTAGTTGGTGAAGACAGATAATAAACAGAATGAGTAAACAAAGGATGTAGTACGTAAGAGGGGGCTAGGAGATAAAGAGAAAATAAAGCAAAGTAAGAGGGGTGGGGAGTACCTGTGTAGAGGTGTCCAAGGTTGCTGACAACCTGTATAGAATCTTGTATAGAGTCTTGCACCAAGGCATATGACTTGGCAAGCAGAGCCTGAGCTAGATTTCAGGCCTCACTTCATTCCCCTTGACCAGACACCTGTGTAGAATAAATATCTTGCACAACCATATGGGGTGACTCTGGCAATTTTGCAATTTAAATAGGGCAGCTTTGTAAATACTTTAGATTTTCCTATAGTTAGACTAGGGAGTTGTTGTCGAGCAGAGAGTAATATGATCTGATGCATGGTGATGCTTTTAGCATCACTTTGGCTACTGTGTTGAGAATGGACTGTAGGGAGACAAAGGTGGAAGCAGGGAAACCAGATAGAAAAATAATCCAAGGAAGAGAGGATGATGTCACAGATGAGATGTCTGTGGTGAAGGTGGTGTGTAGTGGTCCAATTCTAGGAATATTTTTTAATAGACTTAAAAGGATCTGCTGGCAGGATATGGGGTATACAAGAAAGAGAGAAATCAAAGATGACTCCCGGCTTTGGGGCCCGAGCAATCAGAGGAATAGCGTTTTGATTACCTGAGATGGAGAAGATTATGGGTAGACAAGAGTTTGGAGGAAGATCAGGAGTTTGACATTGGATATGAAATCTTAGCTGCCCGTTAGAATCCAAGTGGAGATGGATATAGAAGTCTAGAGTTCATGTGTCTCAAAGAGTTTCAAGTCTCCTCAAAAAAGTTGTCTGTAGTCATTGGTATCACTTCCTCTTCCCTCCTTCCCCTGTGAACTTGTGGTATATTAAGATATACGCTTGGTCTTTGTCTCCCCTGTTCCTGGCACAAACCGCAAACCCTTGGAATTTTCTGAGTGATAGGAATGTCTTTTGTCCTTCGTGAAGACCCCCTTTTGAGCTTATGCTAATGAGGTGACTTATGGTGGTGGCCCTAGGTAGCCTTAGGATGGGGCTGGTCACCCACGTGATTAGAGTTAGAACTTTCAGCCCCACCCACTGACCTCTGAGAAGGTTAAGCTCTATAAAAACTCTTGAAAACAAAATTTGATGAGCTTCTGGGGTGATGAACAGATGCACAGGCTGGGGGGGATGGTGCACCCTGGTTCCATGGGGACAAAAGCACCTGTGCTTGGGATGCTTCTGGATCTTGCCCTATGTACATCTTCATCTGGTTGTTCATCTGTATCCTCTATAAAATCCTTTTAATAAACCGGTAAATGTAAGTAAGTGTTTCTCTGGGTTCTGTGAGCAGCTTTAACAAATTAATCAAACCCAAGTTGAGGGTTGTGGGAACCTCCAATCCATAGCCCGTTGGTCAAAAGCACAGGTGACGGGCTTCCCTGGTGGCGCAGTGGTTGAGAGTCTGCCTGCCAATGCAGGGGACATAGGTTCGAGCCCTGGTCTGGGAGGATCCCACGTGCCACGGAGCGACTAGGCCCGTGAGCCACAATTACTGAGCCTGCGCGTCTGGAGCCTGTGCTCCGCAAAAAGAGAGGCCACGACAGTGAGAGGCCCGCGCACCGCGATGAAGAGTGGCCCCACTTGCCCCAACTAGAGAAAGCCCTCGCACAGACACGAAGGCCCAAAAAAGCACAGGTGACAACCTAGACCTGTGATTGGCATCTGAAGTAGGGCAAGGGGTGCAATTTTGTGGGACTGAGCCCTTAACCTGTGGGATCGGTTGCTATCTCCAGGTAGATAGTGTCAGAATTGAGTTAATTGTAGGACACACAGTCAAGTGTCCACTGCGAATTGGAGAATTGGTTGGTGGTGTTGGAAGAAACGTATTGGAGAACCCATTCCAGACTTTTGTCCCCTATCACTCCTCTGAAACTGAGGTCACTGTTGACCTCCCATTGCTAAATCCAATGACCAGTTCTCTTCACACCCAAAGAAATCTATTCCAGCTATAGGAAAATTGGAAGTCTTTACAAAGTTGTCTTATCAGATTCATTTGACACAGGAGATCATTTTCTCTTTTTCCTTTTTTTTGAAAAAAATTTAACTGAACCTCACCCTTTTCTGTTCTTCATTCCTCACTGGACACTCCTTCCATCTGTCTCCTTTGCTGGTTTTTCCTCATTTTCCCAATGCAAGTGTTGGAGTGGAGAGTGCTAGAGCTGAGTCCTTGGACTTAATCTCTTCATATAGATTAACTTTCCAAGCAGTCTTATCCAGTCCTAAATTTATATCTCCAGTGTAGATTTCTCCTCCAAACTCCAGACTCATGACCCATAACTACCCATGACCCATTTTCTCCTCCAAACTCCAGACACCCATGGATGTCTAACATTGAATTCAAATTGATGGGTACAAAATCAAACTCCCTTACCCCTTACTGCCCTGTAGTCTTCTACATCTCAAAAACAGCAACTCCATTCTCCTAGTTACTCAGGTCAAAATCTTAGAGTCATTCTTGACTCCCTCTTTTTTTTCTCATATCCATACCAACTATATCAGAAACTCTTTTCAGACCTACCTCAAAACATATCTATAATCCACATCTACTACTACCACTCTGGTTCAAGACCATCACCCCTTGTTGAAATTAAAGAACTCGTCTCTTAACTTTCTCCCTTCTTTTACACTTCCTTTTGCATAATCTAGTCTATTTCCCATAAAGCAGTCAGAAAAATCCTTTTAAATATCAGTTCAATTACTCCATCCACTTATTCAAAATTCTCCAAAGTTTTCCCACAATTATCCAGAGTAAAAGCCCAAGACCTTCTGATGGCAAAAGTGATTTGCAGCACTCCCCCTCCCTCACCAACCCTGACCTCCTACCACTCTCCTCCTGTATCACTAATGCTATAGTCACATGGCCTCTCTGCTTTTTCTGAAGACACTAAGCATGCTTGTCCTCAAGGCTTTTGCACCTGAAACTTAACTCTCCTTAAAACTCTGTTCTCTCAGGTACTTACATGTCTATTCCCTCACTTTCTTCAAATCTCTGCTAAAATGTCACTTTATCAGAGGCTTTCCCTGACCACTCCATGTAAATCCGCATCATTCTCTATTGCTCTTGCCCACATAAGACAAATGTACTTTTTTGTTTGTCTCTATCCACTGGAATTCACAAATAAATAAGAACGTTTGTCTTACTTGTCTTTATCCACTGGAATGGAAGGTCATGAGGGCAGTGATGTTGTCTGTCTTTGTTTTTACTATTGAACCCACAACATCCAGGAAAGTGGCCAGCATATAGGTAGTTCTCAGGAACTAAGAATGAAGAATGATGGTGGTATGTATCAGAACAGTGACGGTGAGATGGGTGGCAGCCAGCCTCCAAGTTGGCTCCCCAAGATCCCTGCCTATGGTCTTCATGCTTTGTATAAGCCCCTCCCTCAGTGAGTAGAGCTGACTGACCTGGGTAACCAATGGCAGAATTGACAATGTGTGATTTCCAAGGTTAGGTCATAAAAGATGTTGTGGCTTCCACCTTGCCCACTATCTTGAATTGCTCATCTGCGGGAAGACAAATGTCGTGTCGTGAGGATGCTCAAGAAGCCTGCAGACAGGCCTGCATAGGAAGGAACCAAGGGGTCTGCTAACAAGCAGCACCACTTGAGAGTGAACTATCTCGAGTGGAGCTATCTTAGGAGAAGATCTATTCAAGCTTTTAGGTGACTGCAGCACTGGCCAGCATCTTGCCTAGAACTTTGAGAGAATGCAGCCCAGAATCCCTTGACTCTGCTGCTCCAAATTCCTGACTCACAGAAACTGAGCGAGATAATATGTTTATTGTTGCTCTAAGCCACTACATTTGGGGTTAATCTTTTTTTTGGGGGGGGGGGCGGTTAATCTTTTATGCCACTGTTGCCATGACCTCTTTGCTGGTTCTCCTTGGAACTTTTACACTTGCTTTTCCTTCTGCCTAAAACTCCCTTCCCTCAGATAGTTTCATGTCTTAATCTCTTACTTCCTTCAAGTCTCTGCTAAAACATCATGCTATGCAGTTACGCAACAATGTAACAATGGATAACAAACACAGGTTGTGTTTGAGATATCCAGAAGGTAGATGCCACAGGATTTAGCAACTGACTGGATAGGAGGGAAAAGAGAGAGAGGAAGGAGTCAAAATGATGCTCAAATTATTGGCCTGTGTAATTAGTGGTGTCATTCCTGGTTTAGGGAAACAGGTTTGGGGCAGAGATTATGAATTTAGTTTTAAACCTGCTGAATCTGAAATGTCTTAAATATCCAAGTGAAGATGTTCAAGCATGCAGGCAGATATACCATTTGCAACACTGAAGAGAAATTTGGGCTGCAAATAAAGACCTTGGAATCAGGGCCAACTCTACAATTTGCAGGGCCCAGTGTAAAATGCAAATGCAGGGTTCCTTTCTTCAAATAGCCTTTGAGGTCCATCAACTGCTTTGTCCTCCTCCCAACAATTTGGAGGACTAAATGCTCTGGATGAGGGTGGGGAAGTTGAGCCAGGTATCTCCCCTTCCCACAGCCTCTTTTCTCCAAACCACGTCGAGGGACACCTCCAGGAGACTGCAATTTCCATGCTAGGATGCACTTGCACAGGGAATGGGTAAGAGGCTCATCCCTACCAAGTCGCCCTCTAGATGGACTGTGGCACTGACAGTCCAGGACAGCTGCCGCCATGCCCTGCCCTAAGACACCGTGGGTGCACACACATGACCCTGACTTTCCCCGTGCCTGTGCCCAGGCCCTCCTGGTCCTGTGGTCCTGGACCTGGGTGGGGTGAGGAGGAGAGTGGGTGGGGCTGAGATGCCAGAAAATGGGCGGAGCTGGCAGCTGAACTTATCCCAGGGAGGCAGAGAGGTGGTGGGAGAGGTGCTCCACTCTCTCATTAGACTTCACTTACAAAACAAAACCCCAAAGGTAATGCTATTAAGAATTTCAATCTGGCAGCCACAGAGCATTGAGACCTCAAGCATTAAGCCCTTCTGAGTGCAGGGCCCTGTGTGAATGAACTGTTGGTATGCCCATGAAACTAGCCCTGCTTGCAAAAGATAATAAAGTTATAAGAATGAATGAGTTAAGTAGGGAAAGATGAGAAGAAAAGAGCCCTAAAGGGACTTCCCCGGTGGCACAGTGGTTAAGAATCCGTCTGCCAATGCAGGGGACACGGGTTCAATCCCTGGGCCGGGAAGATCCCACATGCTGCAGAGCAACTAAGCCCGTGCACCACAACTACTGAGCCTGCGCTCTAGAGCCCGCACACCACAACTACTGAAGCCTGCACGCCTTAAAGCCTGTGAGCCACAACTACTGAGCCGGCGTGCTGCAACTACTGAAGCCCGGGCACCTAGAGCCTGTGCTCCGCAACAAGAGAGCCACTGCAAGGAGAAACCTGTGCACCACAACGCACAGTAGCCCCTGCTTGCCGCAACTAGAGAACACCTGCACGCAGCAACGAAGACCCAACACAGCCAAAAATAAATTAAAAAAAAAAATAAAGACTTCCTCTAAAAAATGAAAGAAAAAAAGGAAAGAGGCCTGAGGACGGAAGCCAGAGAAGCACCAACATTTAAGAGATGGGTAGATAAAGATGGGCCATCCTGTGGCCAGACAAGGGTTGCAATTAATCAGAAGACCAATGAAGGAGAAGATACTTTGTCTCTGACCCCTGACTTGGTAAAGCTTTGCAAGCTATCACCTGGCCATAGATTGTTAGGCACATTTTGTTTCATAAACTATTCATGATATAGTTGATAATTTTTCAGAGTCAAGGGTGTGGTTCTTACCTAGGCCTATTACCTCGATTATTTTTGAAGCATATGTTACTCAGTTGAAAAAAAAATAATGCATGAAAGAAGCTGCAGGAAATAAAATAGATTAAATGAAAGAATGGAATTTACTAATAATAGACTTACAGCTAACCAAAGTAAACAATTCATTTCCCTTCTAGCAACAGTCACTTTACATATAAGGCCAGCAATGTTTCTCTGCAACATTTATCAAGCAAGAAAAATGTTAACTCTAAATTCTGTGAAGAATTTCAAATGAGGCATTGAAACCTGTTGCAAAATCAATCACAAGAGTTTTCTAACTACTAATTAACCTTGAGCAAAGCCTTAGGCCCTAAGAACCAGACTATTTGATGAAAGAACTGCGGCAGGGAGTTGGTAAGAATTTTAGAGCTTAGAATTGGAGGGGAGAAAAAAAGTGATTTTTTAAAATGGATTTAGAAATATCTCTGGAAGTGGTTTATAAAGTGGCTAAGAAAACAAATTCTGGAATAAGCTGCTTGGGTTTGAATCCCAGCTCAGTCACTTACTCCCTGTGTGATTTTGGACAAGTTATTCAATTGCTCTGCACCTGAGTGAGTGGTAACAACTCGTAGGGTGATTATGAGGATTAAATGACTGAATGTAAAACATTTAGAACTGTGCCTAGCACATAAAAAGTACCATATGCATTTGTTAAATGAAAATTGTGAATATTAATCATGTAACCAAAATACTTCTGGAATTTTTATTTTAGTAGCTCCCATAAGCATTGGGGAAAGAGTTCACTAAAAGAAAACAATCTTTTCTCCTTCTCATTTTTTTTTCTTCTTCAGCCTCCCATCTTTTTTTCCCACCCTCCTATCTTCAGAGTACTGTATTGGTTTCTCTTTATATTAAAAATAATTTTTTCCCAAAAGTTTCCTTAAGAAGTAAGTATAATGTTTCCCGGATATTTTCTTAAAAGTAATTTCCTCATGTCTTATCATGAATATTCATAGCTGTTTTCCCACTCCCACTTACAGTTGATCTCAATGTTTTATTTCTTTCATATGAAAACATCAGAAGTAAGTATATAGGAGAATAAAGTGCACAGTAGATTTAGTGTTATCTGAATATTTATTCTAATTATCATAACAATTCTGGATTAAGTGGAAAAAATATAAAAAGTTTCACTAAGTGTTAGGGGAACAATGAATATAACAAGAATTACAAATACACCTTCTAGCCCTTTTGAGAAGTCAAAATGGACCCATCTGAATTCACCAGCTTCTTTGAAAAAAGTTCTGCGGATGCACAATCCCAGGAGGCCGCAGTTCAAACTACCCCATGTATCTTAAAAGCAGAAATCCCTTTGTATTTGTCTTACTGTTCGCTCTGGCCTCCAGCATTGCGTTCTTATACTCTCTGCCTCAACTTTATTTCAGTACTTTGTTTCCTCTGGTTCTGATGGTTTTTCACAGTGCTTTATAAGAGTTTACACCTAACCCATAGTGGAGGTCTTCACTTCCTTTGCCTTTGTGACACCGAGGGTGAAGTTTTCAAGGTCCCCATACGCTGCACGCTCGGTGATCATCTTCCGACCACTCCCTGTGCGCGCTCCTGCGGGCGGGGGTAGGTGGCGCTTCTCCAGCCTCCTAACCTCACTTGAGGCGGAAATCCTCCTGCCTTTGTGAACGTGTTTCTTTAGATCTCGCTCTCTTGGTCTTCTTTCTGTTGTTTCTCATCTACGAGTTTGACCTCCTCTGTAATTGCCCCCTCCCCATTCCCCTAGAGCATACACGTTCCCCCACTTGGAGTCAGAGTAATTGATACTTTAACATCCTCCACTGGCCCCACTTCGTCTTTAAACACCATGCAAACGCGCTCTCCTTCAGGGTCCTGCCTGGGAGCTCCAGCAGCGTTTCCACCCTTTGTCGTAACAGATGTCAAAGAAAGCGAGGCCCCAGACGTGCCCATATATGACCTTGGAACAGAAAGCTGCCTCGTTTGGAGGCAACGTTCGGGGGAACCCTGTCCACTCCCACCCTCGCGTGCTCTCGCCTCCCCCTTCGGCGAGTTCACTCGCGTGCACTACGCGGGCGCCGGCTACTCCCTCTCTTCTCCCGACTTCCTTCGGAGAGCCTCACAAACCGGGGGAAGTTCAATCATTCCTCAGCGAGCCTCGGCGCTCACTGGGCATGCTCAGTGGCCGGGCCCGGCTCCGGTGGCCAGAGGCTGCCTTGGGCTCGGGTCGGCGGCTGCTTGGGCTCGGCTTCCCCGAGCGCGGGCTGAGCACAGCGGCCCCTGAGCCGGGAGCGAGACGCGCCCCGCCGTCCCCGCCCGGGCGCCGGCCCCGCCAGAGCGCCGTCGTTCCGGACCCCGAAAGCCCCCAACTTCGCGCCAAGTTCCGAGCCGCCTCCGGTGGGAGCCATGCAAATGATGACCAGGGACGTTCTGCTAGAAATGGAGCTGGAGGAGGACGACGACGACGATGGGGATATCGGTGAGCCGCGGGTTTCGGGGGTGGGTCGGCGCGGGGCCCCGCGTCCGCTCCCGAAAGCCCGAGCCAAAGCGGGAGAAGTCGGGGACTGCGCGTGGGCGCCGCATCCTCGGGAATGGAAGCTGGCGGGTACCCTCGGCCGCTCGGAGGAGCCCGGGTGCGGGGGGCCGTGGTGGTGGTGTGTGGGGGGGGGGGGCGGGTGGAAGCCCGCGCCGCCCGCCCCGGGCCGCAGTGCGGCTGCCTCGCGCCGCGGACCGGCGGCGAGCGGGCGGCCCCCGGGAAGGCCGGGGAGGCGCGGGGTAAGCGCCGGTCCCTAGGTCAGTTTCCGGACGGGCGAGGGACGCGGCCCCTGAATAGTCATGGTAGCTACGGGGACGCCCCCGAGCGCGGAAGTCTTGACTCAGAACAACAACTTTTGGGTCATTTTCTCCGGCTCGAACCGGCGCGGGCGGCGAGCCCGTGGGCGGGGTTCGGGGAGCTCGCCCGGGTTGGGAGAGAAGGCGTGTGACCCGCCTGAATCCTCCTTGAGGTGAAAGCAGGCGCGCGGCTGTGGGACGGAGGGTTGGGCCTGGGTGGGGCGGCCCGGGAACTGATCTGTGGCCGGCGGGCGCGGGCCGGGATCCTTTTTCCATCCGCAGCGCCCGCGGGGGAACGGATGGGAGGAGGAAGCCCTTAGGCTGGGTGGACCGCAAGGCATTTCCTACCCGTCCAGAGGGCCCCGGTGCCCCATTTCTGGTTAAGAGTGCTTAGAAAGAGTGGACAGAACGGAGGGAGAGCTGTTTAAGAGCTAACAAACGGAGTGGGAGGAGGTGAGGAAGGCGAAAGCAATTGGAGCAGTGGGGAGAAAATCTGGTCCCTAAAGAGAACACTGTCAGGGAATGATGGCATATTGGGTCCGTCCGGAAGACGGGCAGTTAAATTACCAGGCCGACTCCGACTCAGTTTCCTGGACGCCAAATCAGTTTAAAAAACGTAACAGTTCCTGCTCTTGTACTAATACTTTTCTCTAATATATGCTTCTCTAATACATTCTTCTCTAATAACTTTAGAAGTAACTTAATTTTAGGAGATAGATGTGGTTTTTCGTTCACGTTTTAGGTTCTGCTCATTTATTTATTTTTCTGGTTTTTCCAGCTCTATTGAGGTATAATTGGCATGTAACAATGTGTAAGTTTAAGGTGTACAACGTCTTGATTTGATACATTTATAAGTTGCAAAATGATTACCACCATAGAGTTAGCTAACACCTCCGCAACGTCACTTAACTACCATTTGTTTTTTGTGGCGAGAACATTTAAGATCTTCTCTCAAAGTATAAGATGCAGTATTATGAACTCTAATCACTATGCTGTAAATAGATCCCTGGAACTTATTCATC
Organism: Eschrichtius robustus; assembly: GCF_028021215.1. Taxonomy (NCBI): domain Eukaryota; kingdom Metazoa; phylum Chordata; class Mammalia; order Artiodactyla; family Eschrichtiidae; genus Eschrichtius; species Eschrichtius robustus. The sequence continues at coordinate 38,054,463 of NC_090836.1, forward strand.
TTCTAACTGGAAGTGTACCCTTTGACCAGTATCTCCTCACCTCCCCGCCCCCAACATTCTACTGTTCCTGTGAGTTCACCTTTTTTGTATTTCACATATAAGTGATATCATACAGTATTTGTCTTTCTCTGCCTTATTTCACTTAACATAATGCCCTCAAGTTCCATTTGCGTTGTTGCAAATGACAGGATTTCCTTCTTTCTCATGGCTGAATAATATTCCATTACATATATATATATATGATATATATATATATATATATATATATATGACACATCATCTCTGTCCATTCATCTGTAGACAATTAACGTCTTTCCATATCTTGGCTATTGTAGGCACTGCTCATTTAAATCCAAAAACAAATTTAATAGAAGGGATTATACTCCATGGTTTAGCGTTACTTTTCATTCACTTGAGAACAATTTATTAAGTGTCCATTCTTATGGAGGGAGCAAATAGTAATATTCTTTTTTATAGGAGAGAAAACTGAAGCTCACAGGTTCATCTGCCTAGCTTCTCACACAGCTTATTAAGATTCAAACCCAGGTTTTCTGACTTGCGAGACCTCTGCGTACTGATGCCCTTTTCAGCGGGTCACTCCAGCTGTCAGATAATATATAATGCTACTATTTAGCAGGCTGTGGTAGTAAATCATGATAGCATACAATATAAATCATAGGAACGAACTTTAAAAAGTTATAATAAAATTAGCACGGTCTGTTTCATAGGAAAAAATCTGTTATGGTGAGGTGTCACTAGTTACACTGACAGTTTTAAATAAATAAGGGTAAAAATCCAAATGGAAATTGAAGTAAGCAAGAGCTTTGTTCCAGCCTGCCATCAGTAGATCTCAATTTAGAAAGAAAACTAACTTGGGCTAGTTTGTATTGACCTGATAGTTGTATCAAGTCAAAACAGTGTAGATATATTTAAGAAAAAGTTAAATATCTCTACTCTTCTTTCATCCCACCCTCCATAGTCTACTGAAATTAATATTTTAGTGTATATAGGGGTCAAGTCAACATACTTTATGTTAGTCAACAAATATCATCAGGTCTCAGCAATTTGGGGTTGTTATACAAATTTAATGTGGGTTGCAGTGATTTATATCAAGAGATGTTTACCATGCCAATGGAAAGTTTATGTCATTGAAAAATAATAAGCCTTTTTGGATGTCACCAGAAGTAGGCTGATGGTATACAGCCTTTTATCAAATAATTATAAAACTATGGAAGGGGAGACTCTGGTGAAATGAAGATTATAATTTTAACTTCTGCCTCTAGTTTTGTCATGCAGGGCTGTGGTCAAGCTATTGACTAACATATTTCTCCTAGTACTTGATTGTCACAACTAATAGTTGTATAATAATTTAAAACCCACTCAGGTACTGAAGATTTCTATGAAATATCTCTATAGTTATTAACTTTATAATTCAGAGCAGGAGAGTTATTTTGACATAAGTTCTTGGGTAAGACATCTATGATCAATTAATTTGCAAGAGGCAAAAAGAAAAACTATTTAAGCTAGATGTGGTTCCTGGTTACATCATAGAAATGTTTTACATATATAAATGGAAGTGTGCCCTCTAGTAGACTGGGATTTGGACTGCTTTTTTTTTTTTTTTTTTTTTAAACCTATGGGTTTCTGCTTACTTTTTTTTTTTTTGATTTATTTATTTATTGATTGATTGATTGCTATGTTGGGTCTTCGTTTCTGTGCTAGGGCTTTCTCTAGTTTCGGCAAGCGGGGGCCACTCTTCATCGCGGTGCGCGGGCCTCTCACTGTCGTGGCCTTTCTTGTTGCGGAGCACAGGCTCCAGACGCGAAGGCTCAGCAGTTGTGGCTCATGGGCCCATTTGCTCCGCGGTATGCGGGATCCTCCCAGACCAGGGCTCGAACCCGTGTCCCCTGCATTAGCAGGCAGATTCTCAACCACTGCACCACCAGGGAAGCCCTCTGCTTACTTTTGAAGCACGTTTAGTGCTTTAAGTGTGAGGATTGCTTCCTTGTTTGGCATTAACTAACCTAGAGAATCAAAGATGGTAAATCTCACTATGATGTCCTTTCCATATTTGCTTTACTCATGACCACTAGAAATTGTGCCCAAAGGTTTGTGAAAGAGGCAGCCTATTGGCATGAGAGCATTTGTGCAAAAGGCCACTTATTTTCTAAATCAGCTCCAACAACCAACCACAGGTGTTATCTTGAGGCAGTGGTGGTAGGAAGTATTTGGCTCATGGCCTTTATTGCACTGGTGCTGGTGGAGATCACACGTTGAGGCAGGTTCTGTGCACCTGGTGTGCAGAAGAGTGTCTTTAGCTGCCTTGCTTCCAGAAACACCTCCCCACACACACACACCCTGCCACCTCATTAATCAGTAAATTGAATTTAACATCTCTTCTTCTTGACGTAGAAAGTGATAGAAATAATTTTTATAGCCAGAATGTAGATAGTTAGTATGCTGTTTTGTTTCTTGCATTTCCGTTGTTCAGACTTCACTGAGGGAAGAAAAGTGTTCTCAAAAAAGAAGGGAGTTATCAGGAACACTTCAGATAGTTCAGGCGAAAGGTTTTTTGTTTAGATGGTTGGTTGTGTCAACTGAAAAAAAAAAGTACAACCTAAGAGTTGAGAATTATGTTTAGTTTGGGGACCTACTGAGGACTATAGCCTGGGATAACAGCCTCTCAGGTAGCTTTGAGGAACTGTTTCAAAGAGGTAAGGGAGAGGCCAGGATATATAAGAGTTTTTTGCTGGGGGAAAACAAACAAACAAACAAAAACAAAAAAACACATAGTTGAACATCAGAAGATTACTGCTAATCAAAAAACAGACATCTCAAGTTAAAGATTTTAGTGCTTTTCTATGTACGGGAAAATGCAAGAGTCTGGGCTTATTGAAATCATTCCTTTAATATTCATCTTAACTATCTAGGGCCAGTATCCTGTTTTTCTCCATCGTGAATTCCCTTCAGGGGGCATCATGGGGTAGCTGCAGTGGTTGATGGGTTTATGGCAGCAACATCTTCATTTACTGAAATGGCCGGTGACATTTTTTGACCACTTTGGATTCCCAGTCTGTTTATGGTAGAGTTTACTCTCTGATCCCCACAGCTAATGGTCCTGCCATTAGGGTGGGGGATGGGTGGGAAGAGGCCCATGATCTCTAAGGGATAATGATCCAGCTCTACCTCCCAAGTGTCTTTGTTGCCTCCCTTTTCACTGTCACATTCTTATATAGACTTATCTTCCTGCACTATCTCTATCCCCTCACTACAAATTTTATGTTTAATCACTTGCAAATCTGATCCTAGCGTCAGTTTTGCTTTGTCACCATTAATTGAGCAAGCCTGTGCTAGTTGTAGGATTAGGTGTTGAGCTGGATGTTGGGAGGCAAAAAATGAGTAAGATGCATGCTTTGGCTGTGGAGAGGTGGGTTCCATGGAACCAGCCACTTGCAGTAAGTGCTATTATTGAGGTACACTCACAGCCGTGGAGGAGGATGACAGACTGCTGCTGCACAGGTGCTGAAGAAGCAGGCAGGCATAAAGGGCAGGAGGACAGCCTGGAGTTTCAAGTATTGCCTATGGTGGAAGGGAGCAGTCACGAGGCTGGGAAGGCAGGGAGGTGTGGCACCATGAAGAATCCTCCAAACGTTTTTAAGGGTTTTGGATTTTACCCTGTAGGTGATTTGGAGCTCCAGAAAGGTTATAAGGAAAGGAGTGATAGAATCAAATTTGCTTTTGGAAAGATCTCCCTGGCAGTGCATTGGGAAATGGGTTGGAGAGGGGAGATGCTTGAGGTCAGCCTTTCTGGTCGTCAGGTTCAGAAATGGCCTGCAGTGGCCATGAGAAGAGAGAGGAGTGGGTCTGAGAGCTTATGAAAGAGGCAGCATCTCTAAGGTCTTGGAGACCGAATGTGTCCAGCAAGCAGAGAGGAGCCTGGGATGACTCTTGGACTTGAGAACAGTGGCAGGTGGAGGAGAACAGATGCGCAGGAGGGGAGAATTTTGTATTGTTCCAACAAGCCTTACATTCTTCTCCTCTGCTTTAGCTCAGACCATTCCCCTTCCCAATAATACTAGACTCTCCTTCTCTTTCTCAGCAGCTCTCTCTCCTTCTAAACCCGTCACAATCCCAGGAAGCTGTTGTTGTTCCCTCTAGCCCAAAGCACCCACCAATGAATGCTCACACCCCTTATTTTTCTGTTCCATGCAATTAGCATTCACCTTGTATTTTTGCTGTTCATTATCTTTGCATTAATTTATCCCCCCAACTAGAATGTAAATTTCTTGGGGACTGAGACTAGGTCATGCAAAATATCCCAAATGTTGTGGACATTCCATTACTATAATTTAAGAAAATTCTCACTTCCTCACCCTCTAAAATGAAAGCTTCTCAAAGGCAGCTGTTTTGTGTACTTTCTGTTCTAAGCTAGGTCCCTTGTGCTTGGAATGGTGCTTGATATTCAGTGGAAGCCAAGCAAATCATTGTTGAAAGAAAGAATAAATGAATTACTTTGAATAATTAAACAAATTAATTAAATTATTCAATTAAGTAAATTTATTTAATTAAATAAATGAATAATAAACATAATGCTTAGTGGTTTTTATGGCCCTCATGGAGTTCTCTTCTTTGGCACCTGGAGATGCCCACAGTCATCTGCTATAAAAACGCTGATTGTACATACTCTTCCAGGAACTCTTCTAGGTTCTGTGGTCCCTGACCTCTGGTACCTCACTATCTAGGAAAGAGACAGATATGTGAATAGATAATTGCAGTCATCTGTGATTAATGCTGTACTGTAATCAAGATGTGTACCAGGCTCAGTGGTGGTACCAAGGATAAAACATGTAACCTTGCTTAGGGGAATCCAGGATGGCTCTACAGAGGCGGTGCCTATGCCGGCCCTGGAGGAATAACCAGATAGGTGAGGGAAGGAGCTAGAACAGTAGAGTGTCCTGAGCATTCCTAATGTTCCCTGATTTCTCAACAAATCACTCTTGATGCTGCCCTTGCCTTATTTGCTATGACAAGTGGCTCATACGTATATGGGGTGTGTGTGTGTGTGTGTGTGTGTGTGTGTGTGTGTGTGTGTGTATATGTATGTATTCTTTACCAGGGTATGACAGCTAAAAAGCAAAACAAAACAAACTATTCTTAAAGTCATTCTCTTTGAACATAGTCTTACCCTGTTGCATAAACCTTTTGTTATTTTCAATTTCAAATCCACACTCACGATTTATCTTCCATGTTCTAACTCTCAAGTCAAATAATTGCTTTCCAAAAGGTTCCCCAGTCTCGTCTTACAAGTCTCATTGTTCTTTGGATCTGACACAAACAGAGCTCTACAAAAGAGTTCTACACACACGCCCCCCCACCCCTTTTTTTTCTCAAGGGGTTGTAACAGTCACGTATGTTGATTGCTGTACATTTGTTTTTTTTCCTCTTAGAAACCAAGAAATTTAGACTAAAAGCTCCTGTGAAGATTTCCCTCAGAGATATTATTTAAATTCTGACATTCTTGGGGGAAGATTATAATATACTGTTAAGAATTCCACAGTCAGGCTTTAAGTTAAAGGATGGTCTTGAACTCTCAAAGCGTTTTTGTAGCAAGTTAGATTAAAATCATTGTATTTTATAGAAGTTTCCACTCTAGCTAATACTTTAGGTTTTCTTATGTTATCATACATATCAGTTTGTGTTTTGTATTCCAGTCAATTCAGTAAATCTTAACAAAACGTATAGTCTTAGAGGGAGAAGTGCTATCTCATTTCCCTTTGTACGCTACAGCCTACGTATCGTAATGCTTTTCACATAGTCCCAAACATTTGTTAAGGGATTGTTTTTTAGATTGTAATGGGAAGCTTTGTTTGCTATAAGATTTAAGCTGCTTCATCTGCTTTTGATACAAATCATTCAGGGCTGGGTCTGTGCAAAAATCACGATTTTTAGAACAGAAAAACATCATTTCCAGTCACCTTCAACCAAGGAAACGTACTTCTTGACTGATTGGTAACGCATATGTAAATGTAGAGATTGTGAGAATTTAATACAGTCAAGTGATTGTCTTATGTCATTATTGCTTTTCCTTTAGTTTTGTCTTGCTTTTTTAAAGGCAACTAAAATTATTTAGCAGCCATCCCAAGGAGCAGCCAGTTTAAAGAATACTAGGTGAAAATGTCAACAATAGAATATTTTGGACATGTACCAAAGAGCAATCCAAATACTATTCAGCCCCAAATCAGATAGAATGTTTGCACAGAAGACAAGTTGAAGGGTTAATAGGCAACTTTCTCTGCCGTGGTATTATTACTGCCCTGGCTGCATGTCTGAATACTAATTGAAAGAACTTGCTGCAGTAAGTTATTCATCAGCCAAAAATACAAATGAAAGAAAATATATTCTTTTGTGAAGTCCAGATGTCGCTTTTATATTTAATGCTTTCAGTCTAAGACGTTGAAACTCTACTATTTCCTACATTATTTAAAAATACAAATACTTGAAATTGGGGGAAGAAAGGATATTAGTCATTAAAATTCTCTTTTCTATAATTTTTATTTTAACTTTGGCAGAATTTTAGCCAAAGGTCAAAGTCTTGTAAATAGATGTTCTTTCACGAAGTACAATTATGCAAATTACAGGCTTGTTTATAAAGCTTGTTTTATATAAACTAAGATTGTGTTTACATAATTGATTTTTTTTATGATTCTTCAGACGTTCTATCTAGACGTTTGAAAAATAGTCTTTGGCTTTGCACAGACAGGATGATGGTTAGATTTTTCTTGTGGCATCCCATAGGCACAGACTTAAGCATTTTAAAAAAATATTTTTCTGATTTCTGCAAAGTTTTTAAGAAAAATTATTCCCCACTAAATTTTAAACAAAAATAATACACCCTCCCCACGTATAAAACTCAGACCCTTAACATTATTTTCAGTGTTTTATTATAATTTATATTATGATTTTAAACAATTGCATTCATGTGTTGTATCATTTTATTTCCTTCTACTGTTACTTATTAAACAATTCCTGAATGCTCAATCTGTGTAAAACATAAGATACTTTTTTCTAAACAAACAAAAGAAAAAACCAACAAATAAAACCCACCTTTGTTTCTAAGTAATACAAATAGTGAAGAAACAGTGTAAGCTCACTGATCTTAGATGCTACTTAGGGAAAGTAGATTTTAAAGACTGAGCTTCTTGGTTTCTTTGGGGAAAGTTAATCCCTAAAGAGGACATTTAAAAAAAAAAAAAAAAAAAAAAAAAAAGGAAGAAAGCCTGTGAAGGCTGTGGTGATGCAGAGCCATGAGGAGGGAAGGAGACAGGCCTGCAGTCGGAAGACCTGAATTAGCGCTTGGCTTTGGCACCTAGAATCTATCACCTGGGGCAAGTTTCTTGGCTTCTCAGCCTGTCTTTTCAGCCCTGTGGGGTTGCTAGGAGGATGCAAGGAGGCATGTACAATGGCGGGTGTGGGGCCTTTTCACTCACACTACCTGAGTGGCAGTTAACAATATCACCATCATAATGAATTTTTTTATTTAAAAGCAGTCATGGGAACTGCTACTCTTTTTTTTTTTTTTAACATCTTTATTGGAGTATAATTGCTTTACAATAGTGTGTTAGCTTCTGCTGTATAACAAAGTGCATCAGCTATACATATGGAACTGTTACTCTTAACCTCACAGAGCTCTAAGTCCTTGCCTGGTTTTGTGTTGCTCTGTGTCGTATTATGCATGCAGGAACTGTCCACTAAGTGTCAGGTTAAGGGTGATCATGACCATGGCTGTGTTGCAGACACATGTACTTGAAAGATAAAAGAGCTGAAGAATAGCATGTGGTTTCTGCAAAGAGATAATTACTGAGTGTGCTTTCCTATACTCTTACTGATCTTCTGACAGAATGACAGTGTTATTCAGATTCCAGGAAACCTATTTCAGGGGGAATCTCTTTCAGGGAATCTTAGCAAAAGGTTCCAACAGCTGACACTTGGCTCCCAGTAAATGGCTCATAAATGTAGGGATTGTATTTCCATTGGTAGCACATGTGGCTTATCCCATCCTGCCAATTGCTGTCAGGCTGTTCTTACCAAGTATGTATGCCCCCATGTGCCACTATGTAATTGAATGCATAAGAAGTGAGGAAGAAGACTTTTTTAAAGTAAGAAGTGAATAGCTTTTATTACAAAGTGAGCCTTTAGAATATCACAGGAGAACTGGGGAGAGAACGATTGATGATGAGATTCTCCATTGTCACTACTGAATTGCGGAAACATGGAGGATCACTCAGAGTGTTCACCATTCAGTGGAGGGAGGGAAGTCACAAGGCAATGAAGGGAGATTGTTGACCTGATGTTAAAAACCTTGGACTTGACTTTGACATCCTTCCCACCACCCCTTTCCCAATTTTTGATCATCGTATATATGCAGGCACTGTCAGTCTTGGCCGCTCATTCTCTTAATGTCTTCTAGAATTGGAGATTATCCTGCCTCTCCCAGAGGGGACCTTCTCAGCCCCTTGTTGCCTCGGCATACTCAAACCCCGCTCTCAGAGGGCTGGGGGATGGATGCCTTGGGAATCGACATCCGCTTGGATATGGAGGGAAGAAGGAGAGACGAGGCCCCAGGGATCCCCCCGCCCCCCAACAAAGCCCTGGATAAGTGTAGGTATAAGTGTAGGTAGGGATCAGGTGAAAGTGATCTTTTCTTGAGGTTTGGATTTGCGGATGAAAACCTGAATTTCATTAGAGGTACTTATACTGGAGGCAAAAGAAAAGGATGACTCTTCCCTGTGTTGGAAGATCATTTCCACCGTCTGTTACAGACAGCCTCATCTTGGCCAAGGATGTGGACCTGCGTCCTGTTGGACTACGAATATCTGTGGTGAGGCAGAAAGGGGCCACTCTGCTGGTCTGTGGTCCTTTTTATTTATCCACATCAGCTCCTTCTCCTCAGTTGAGTCTGTTATCTTGCCTCTGTCTCTGTACTTTTGTCAGACACTTAGCCTGGGTCTGCAGAGGTGGAGGGCACCACTACTTAAACTTACGTTTTAGACAGATATAAGTTCAAATTCTAGTCCAGACATTCACTAATTGTGTGACCTTGAGTGATTAACATAACTTTCTCCTCTGTAAAATGGAGCTAATATTAGAACCTACTTCAAGGGTGATTGTGTTAAAAATGACGACTTTTTAAAAAAAATTAATTAATTAATTAATTTATGGCTGTGTTGGGTCTTCGTTTCTGTGCGAGGGCTTTCTCTAGTTGCGGCGAGCGGGGGCCACTCTTCATCGCGGTGCGCGGGCCTCTCACCATTGCGGCTTCTCTTGTTGCCGAGCACAGGCTCCAGACGCGCAGGCTCAGTAGTTGTGGCTCACAGGCCTAGTTGCTCCGCGGCATGTGGGATCTTCCCAGACCAGGGCTCGAACCCGTGTCCCCTGCATTGGCAGGCAGATTCTCAACCACTGCGCCACCAGGGAAGCCCAAAAATGACGATTTTGAAAAGCCTACTTTGCAGGATTGTGGTGCCTGATACACTAAAAGCCCTCCATAATTATGAGCTAATGTTAGTATTATAGATAGCTGCTTTTACCTATATTTTAACTCAGACGTATCTCTTTTGCTTTTTATTAGCGATTTTACCATTCTTCCATTTATATAGCTCACTGTCATTTTTTGTCTTTTTCATTCAACTGTGAGCATCTTGAGGCTGTCATCTCAGTGAGCAGCTTAATGCCTGGCACAGCATAGGTGATCAATACAATTTTGTTGAATGAATGAATAGATGAATGAAAGATATTGATTATTGAAGAGCTATGTGGTATGATTGGAAAGGTAGGCCTTTGGATACAGATCAACCCTTGGACAGGTTCATAAAACTTTGGAGCCCTGGTTTCCATATTAGAAAAGTGTAGTAGAGATAATAATACAGAAAGGGTAATGATACTTTACGGAATTGTTATAAAGTTTAAAATTAACGTATAAAAGGATGAGGGACAGTTCCAGGCACATAATAGGCCAATAAATAATAGTGACGGTCATGATAAAGCAACTAAAAATGGAAAAATGTAAGTGACTGGCATAACCTAAGTTGGATTTCCCAGTAGATGGATTTCATAATAGAATTGTATCATCCCTTTGAATGTATATAATTTTAGTAAGAAAGGTAAGAGAATATAAGATAAAGATTCATAGTGAAATTTAAATGATACTTTGATAACCTTTACACTAAAGAAAATGTGTGAGAAATAGGAGCATTTCTTAATCTAGCAAATTTAAGATTTTGAGAGTATCTTTTATCAAGGTCTAAAGGGTAATGTTGAAATTAATCATGTGAACTTTTAATGAAATAAACTTTTAATAAAGTATATAGTTTTAAATAAATATGTAATTTTGCTTATCATGTGAATGGTCAGTTATTTTAAATGGGAAAATTCTAAAATATTTAATTTGCCTACAAGACTAAAATGTCTGTTCATTGAGTTTTATTGAAAAGTTTGAAGTCAAGTAAAACCTGTTAAAAGAGACGGATGTGATACGGATCAAAATGATAAAACAGAAGACATGAACACACAGAGAAATTGCTACCCTTATGGTTTGAATTGTTTTGAATTTAGTGATATAAAAAAAATAAAATAATCCATACCTAATTTGCAAAATAGGTATATGAAATAATGTTTCTCATTTTGTAAGCTTGAAGTTTGGGAATGATTCAGCCTACATCAGTTTGTTAGAAATTAAACACTGCCAGGCCCCCTCTAGCAGCATCAGACCTAAGAAAAGTTATACATTCCATTCTGTCTGGGTAGGAGAGAGCAAAAGAAAAGGAAGAAGGCTGTTTTTAATCCCCAAATACAGTAGAGTTTAAGGTTATTTGCTTTATAAGTAAGCCTTTCCTAGAAGTGACTTTTCAATAAAAGCCAGAGTTACATCCTTCAGTTACTGCACTTAGAACTGCAGTTCTTGTTCTCCACTGGGTTTCAGCCTATCCTCCATCCACAAGATGCCAGATTGTCTCATATTTCCTGCCTCCATTTAAATTTAGGTAGTATTTAGTACTCACTGGGTACATGCTTCTATAACAGGCATATTGCAGCTTACAAATCACAGAGGAGACGTGAACATTTCTAACAGGCCTTGCCATCCACTCTAAGGGTAAGCAACACAGCAAATGGCTTTTGAGCAATGGGGTAATCATGGTTTTCCTGAGGGTTACAGTTGCCTAAACTGTGGCTAGTGGCTTGTTTTTTTTTTTTTTGTTTTTTTTTAAATTTATTTATTTATGGCTGTGTTGGGTCTTCATTTCTGTGCGAGGGCTTTCTCTAGTTGTGGCAAGTGGGGGCCACTCTTCATCGCGGTGCGCAGGCCTTTCACTGTCGTGGCCTCTCTTATTGCGGAGCACAGGCTCCAGATGCGCAGGCTCAGTAGTTGTGGCTCACGGGCCTAGTTGCTCCGCGGCATGTGGGATCTTCCCAGACCAGGGCTCGAACCCGTGTCCCCTGCATTGGCAGGCAGATTCTCAACCACTGCGCCACCAGGGAAGCCCTAGTGGCTTGTTTTATACTCCAGAATACTTACTTTGAAGAGTTCAGTCACCATACTGACTGACTTATTTGGCACACACACAAACATCCCTTTGAAAGCTGATCATGGAATTGCTAGCAGTGGCCTTCATAAATCAGGTCTATTGCTTTTTTAAAAAGTCATGTACATAGAGATTTCATTTAGCTCAGAGCTCTGGCTTGATCTCATATCACAATCTTTATTAATTCAGTAAATATTTTCTGAAGACCTCCTATAGGTCACGTGCTATTTAAGGTCTGAGGATGCAGAACCAGGGAGAGAAGATCGCATCTTCGGTGGAGCTTATATTCTAATAAGTGATCAAATAAAACCCAAAAATGCATGTGGAAATCCATTCATTTACTTAATGTCTATTTTGCACCTTCTCTGTGCCAGGCATTGTGCTGGGCACTAGGAATTCAATACACAAGACAGAAGAGAAAAAAAAAAAAAAAAGCAGAAGAAACGGCCTCTGCCCTCGATGAGTAGCCATGCTGGCAGGGAAGACAAACATGCCAACCGATCACCAGCAAATTATATTTAAAGATTGTGAAAAAAGAGACAGGACCAGGATAACACAGCCAAGGACAGAAGTGGGGCGTCTCCAAAGCCGGTTCAGGGGACTGGGCCCTCCCTGGGGGATGGCTGACAAGTACAGCTGTTATTCTCATAATTCTAAAAATAGCATGGACTTAGACTATAATCTTTAAAAAGCAGGTCTACAAGAAGGCTCAAGATGTACATTAGATTAACGTGTAAAACACCACACGTGTTTTCAGGCTCACAACTTCAGCTGTACTGGGGGAATCCTCCACGCAGGAACTTTGTTTGCGTTGATTTCAGTAGCTGTTAATGCACCTTGCAAAGGTGAGCAAGTAGCATTATTGCTGTACTGTCGGTTCTGTGCCTCTTTATTCCTTGGTAGATGGGCTAAAATGTTAGCACTGCATTGGAAAGCAGCAAAACTTAGTGGGTCACTCCCAGTTCCTTTCTCTCTTTCTTTATAGCTCAGTGTAGCATAATCTTCTAACTGAAGTTGAAGGAGAAGGTGAGGTTGGGCGCAAGCAATTCTGTGCATTTTCCCTGAGCTGTCAGAGGAGGAGGACGGGGAGATGGGGTAGGTACCTCTTGTTCCCTGTGCTCCACCCTTTCCTCTCCTGACTTGAAAGGGGCGGGGAGCTAACAAGAATGCCTGTTCTAGATTCTCAGCTGGGAACTGGTTCTCTGGTCTTCCTGCCCAGGTCGCTGTGGGGTGTGACTCATTCCTGTTTGGAAGTGACTGACTTTGGCTGAGAGTCATAACCAAGCCCCTGAAGCATGAATCAGAATTTGTGTGATGGTGGAAAAGCCCCACAGAGACTCTGAGGTGCTCCCTCAGGAATTTCTCCCCTTGAGAAATCCTAGTACTAGAGAAGCACTCTCTAAACAATAAGGTCCTACTGTATAGCACAGAGAACTGTATTCAGTATCCTATGATAAGCCATGGAAAGGAATATAAAAAAAGACTGTATATATATGTGTAACTGAATCACTTTGCTGTATAGCGGAAATTAATACAACAGTATGTCAACTATGCTTCAATAAAAAATATTGAAAAGAAAATAAAAAATAGAGAAACACTCTCTAGAATTCCTTCACTGTGAATAGCCAAGTACCCTGGTATTAGAGTAATATGGAAGATGCAAATTAAAACTTCTTTTGTTTTCAGTTGATAGGGCAGAAAGAAGCAGATGCAAATTGTTTCCATTTACTCTTAAAAAATCCTGTTATTTTTCTGTGTTAGGATCTCTTCATACATGACTGAAATCTAGCAGGCAATATGACTGTATTGTTAAACTTATTGTTATATCCATTACAACTAATTCCTTTCAAATGGAGCCTATTTTCCTTATAAATGCCATTGAGATCAAGTATAAGAGATCCTATCATTAACCCTTTGCCATGCTTTTATCTGAATCCTCCATTCTAGTAATGTTTATTTAGTCCAGTGGTATTTTTTTTAACATGTAAAAGGCATATTTTCCATACTATAAAATGCATAGTTCAATGTTCAGTTTGGTAAATTTTGACAATTCTATAACCACCCACCCAAAATAAGACAGAGGACATTTTCATAGTCCTTTCATTTCAGGCTGTCACCACCCCCTAATCCAGGCAAACACTTAATGACATCTACTACCATAAATTGGTTTCACCTGTTCTTAAAATTCATATAAATGGAATCATAGAGAATATAGTCTTTTGTGTAGCTGGCTTCTTAAACTTGGCACAGTATTTTTGGGGATTCATCCATGTTGTTGTGGGTATCAATAGCAGTCTAGTATATTTTAACTATAAGAATATCTGGAAAAATATTTTGAATTATGTCTTAACATCTTACATCTCGGATAAGGAGCAAACTAATGATACTTAACCTTTTAATTCTATTTTTACTCTAAAGTGAAGTACTTTTTGGTCTTAGTTATTTTCGTGCTTTGTAATCTTTTTAGAAGCTCATACAATGCCTTGCCTGTAATAGGAAATTGGCAAATGTTTTCTTTAAGTTGGAAGGGAATGTATGAGGAAAATTAACTCGTATCTCATTTTATAGAAATTCGGATTTTAATTGCCCTGCTGTGATGTGAAACCAAACAGCACATTCATTCTGGGCACTGGTCTGCTGATGATTTTATTGATGAATATACTTGTCCGGAGTGGACCGTTTGTGGGCTCTTTCCTCCAGTGTAAGGAGTTCAAGTGTAATAATAATTCATTTTTCCAAAAGGTCAGTTCTTACTGACTTTTTTTTTTCTTTTTTTTACTGGTAAAAATATTCTAAACATAATATTAGCCTCATTCAGTAATTGAAGAGCTCTGAGAACAAAAACAGTAACAGTGACCTATCCAAAATGAAGGAGCGATTCAGTGTTGGTGCAGGATACTCGATTCCAAAATATTTGTTCTAGCACATGTGTCGCAAGCTCCCAGAGAAGTTATTGACACTGACGTTGGTTTCCCTTAAGAGTGACTCATGATTTCTTGAGCCTGGTTTCCACTATTAGTCATCCCCACTGCTTGGGTTAAAGCAGGCTGTTAGACTCTGCCTGGATTCCAGCCTTCACAGTCCCCCCACCTGGCCCGCACCCCCTTGATTCCCACCTCCTGGCTCAGCCACTCAGCAGTCTCTGGAACCAATTCTGACTCCAGGCAAGCAGGATTTTATAATTCAGCATTTAGTATCAGTGCAGCATCAACCTTGTGTTTGTGTTTCGGTTCAGTAAGTTGGCTTGTTCTTTTTTCCCCAGTTGCCTAAATTCTTTTCTCAGAAACATGCCTAGAACGTCAGTAAACCTAGTTCTTCAGGTCCTGTCTTAGTCTCATCAGTGTCTCCTAATAGCTCTCATGCCTGGGAAGTGAAGTCCTTCCTCCCCCCCTATGTGGTGCCCCCTGTCCCTTGCCAGGAACAGACCCTAACCATGGCCTGCCTGTGTCCCCAGATTTAATAACATGAGCTGTACCTCTGTTCCTTTCTTTAGCTGTGCTTACCAGTGGTACCTTAAATCTTGGACCCTAAATTGCCATCAAGCTGTATTTCTTTTCATTCCATTTCATTAGTCATGCCGTGCTGGCTGCTGTAAGTGGGGCTGTGAGTAAGAGTGGGATACAGTTTCCTGCAGTAAGAGATAGGAGACTTAACTTCAGCCTGGCACCTAAGGAAGATCAAGTGTTTACTGGAATGTGGGCAAACCACCTCCTGGGCAAGGAGGAAATCTGCGCCTGGCAGTAAACAGTTCTATTCAAAAGCAGTTCCCCAGTGCTGGGGAGGGACCTAGTTGAGCATCGGGGTAACTGAACCAAGCTGGTACTCAGCTGGGAGTGCTGATGGCTGTGGCTGGAAACCTTCCTTCCCCGTTCTTCAATATGGAAAAAAGATATTTTCCCAACCTTGTGCATGTACAGCTTTAAGAAAAGTACCCTGGTCAAAATTTCCAGTATTTGAAAATGTGCTGAGAATCCAAAAAGCAGAGAACCACTCTGAGCTTTTTCCTTCCCTTTCTGATGCCAGTGGCGTTTCTGAACGAGCATGCTGGTCTGCTTCCACATATGCCTTGGTTACCACATCCTCTGGCAGGTGGCCTGCCTCTTGGTTCCTGCCCTGGGCTTAGTCCAGGCATTTGCTTCCAGGTCTCCTTCCTCCCAGGCCGCCTCTACAGCCTCATTCTGGATCTCTCCTGGGTCAGGCTGACTGTCTTTGGAAATGGCAGAGACTGTATATGATGGGGAGAGGGATCTCACCTGCCTTAGGAGAGGGAAATTAGCTAAGGTGAACGCACAGGCAAGACACTCCTAACCCAGCTGTGACAGAACCTAGACGGCATCAGGTTCACGTTTTAATTATTTCAAAAAAGTGATAAATGCCGTGAATAGGCAGACTACATAAGGTTTATTGTCAGACTTCTAATAGAGCTAGTGTGTGTCCCTGCCATTTGTTTTATTAAGCTTTATGAGCTTTCACATGTGAAGTTGAAAGGAGATTGAGAAAGATTCCCTTCAGAATTTTAAATTTTATACAATAAGTAAGGTTACAGTATTTCACAAACCTTTGAAAAAAGCTGATTGTGACTACTGACTTCTAATCTGCAAGTAGAATCGAAATGCATATATTAATCAATATTTTGCAAACATATGTAGAAAATCCACCATCTGTGACTTCTGTATATTATGTTAATTTATTTGTTACTTTATTTGTCCACAAGTAGTAAGAGATTATTTGGATAATAAAATAATTATGGTGACAAATTGCTTTGTAGCTTTCTGAAGTCTAAATGAATTTCTTGTACATAGGAGTCACCTTGACCATGCATTCTGAACTTTTAAAAGCACCACTTTCTTAGTATTAATCCAGTCATGACAATCTGGAATAAAGCATTTTATTTTTCTACGTATCTCTCCTCAAATATAAAGCAGTGATTGAATTTACCTGCTTTTTGGTCTTATTAGAGATGTTTATAGATACATATTTTAGTGTAATTCATTACTGCAGATTAAATGGGAGAGATTCAGACATAGTACAGATTGTCTCTCATTTAATCTCCTGGAAATGTGCAGTGTAGAGAAATACTTAAATAACTTAAATCGAAGCTCATTTTCTTGTAGGAATAGTATATAAAGGAAGATTAGACTAAGGGTCTTTTGTCCTGTGTTTTATAGAAATAATCACAAATACTTTAATCCAATATAAATGCTGTATAAAGCTTTCCCTGTTGCTTAAAAATTGATTGGACAGGGAAATACAGTAACCGTGTAAAATCATACTTGATTTTTGATGACAGAATAGTAGTTTCTGTTCACGTTCTTCATGATTCCTGCCTTATTTTTATTGCAGCCATTCGAAGATGAGTGAGTGAAAGACTTTGAAAGTGGGAGGGGTGGGTTTCGAAAGGGCTCTTTGAAGCCGCGGTCCCTAACCTTTTTGGCACCAGGGACCGGCTTCGTGGAAGACAGTTTTTCCACGGACGGTGGGGGGAATGGTTCAGCCAGTAATGAGAGCGATGGGGAGCGATGCGGAGCGGCAGATGAAGCTTCCCTCGCCCGCCGCTCACCTCCTGCGGTGCGGGCTGGTTCCTAACAGGCTGCGGGCCGGTAGCGGTCAGCAGCCCAGGGATTGCGGACCCCTGCTTTAAAGGACAGTATCTGTGAGGCATCTTTGAGGACGCTTGTGGGAGTGTGAGGCACGGAGGATGGCCTTTTTTGGTCACGAGGCTTGGCTTGCAGGCTCTTAGTTCCCCCACCAGGGATCGAACCATGCCCCCTGCAGTGGAAGCACAGAGTCCTAACCACTGGACCGCAAGCTACTACCTGGGTTCTTAACTTAGGTCTGTAGGTCGACCTGGGTGGGCTTGGAGGTGGGAGACTTCTTAGATCCCCTAAACTGTATGGGAGAAGGGTTTATTTGCATATTTACAGGTCTCTGGAATCCGTAACTTTCATCAGATTCTTAAGGGGCTTCTTGATCCAAAAGGACTGAATTGCCAGTTCAGTGAGACTGGGACAATTATGATACAGAACTCATGGGTTAAAATTTGTCAACTGCACATAGCTGTAAAATCGCTAGCACTGCTGCCTTTTGAAACTGGAAATCTCTTTCCCTGTGCTGTCATCATCCGCTCCCGCACTGATATTCGTAAGCCCACCTGCTTTAAAATGTGTGCATGACAATGGCTTCCCTTAGGTGGCTGTATTGGGGGAAGACCAGAGAAGGAATAGAGAATGTTCTTTTTTTTTTTTTTTTTTTTTAATATTTCTTGACTTTTGACTTTCTGTTTTAATTAGGAATCTTTGGTCACAGGGGACAGAAAGTCAAATCAAGTGGCCTGAATAATGAAAGGAATTTGTTAGTGCAATAAGTGCAAGGCTCAGGGGTAGTTTTCGTTTCTGGAGGCAGCCTTGCCCTCGGGTCTCGTGGAAGGGACTCCCAGCAGTGCCAACTCTCCCCTTGTAGCTGAGGGCAGTGATGGGGTCCCACCTGCTACCCTACTTTCACCATGTCATCCACAGAAAGGAAGAGTTCAGGTAACTTCTCTTCCCTAGAAATCCCAGCAAATAGCGCTCATGGGCTTGTATGCCCACCCCTGTAACCACCATTGTGGATGTGAGTTGCAGGGTATGTTGATGAGCCCTCGATGAGGGTGGAGTTACTTAAGCCACATAAATGAAAATGAGGAGCATGTACATTTCTTTTGAACTTTTGTATTGTTACTTTCTAAAACTAAAACTGTGGTGAAATAATCTGTCCAGTATACTGAAATGTAATTTTTAGTAGTTTTATGTTCGCTTTTCTTTTAAAATTTATATTTATTTTATTTTTGGCTGCATTGGGTCTTCGTTGCTGCGCTCAGGCTTTCTCTAGTTGCAGCGAGCGGGGGCTACTCTTCATTGCGGTGCACGGGCTTCTCATTGCGGTGGCTTCTCTTGTTGTGGAGCACGGGCTCTATGCGTGCGGGCTTCAGTAGTTGTGGCACACCTGCTCACTAGGTGTGGCTCACAGGCTCTAGAGCGCAGGCTCAGTAGTTGTGGCGCACGGGCTTAGTTGCTCCACGGCATGTGGGATCTTCCTGGACCAGGGCTTGAACCCGTATCCCCTGCATTGGCAGGAGGATTCTTAACCACTGAGCCACCAGGGAAGTCCTTGCTTTTCTTAATATAAAAATTGGAGTCATATTTTCTATTGCCCTGTTTTAAAAACAAAAATTTACACTGATTTTTTTTGGGGGGCCCTCATTAGAGCCCTCCTCTCTCTCCTTGGGATGGTGGTGTTAGCAGCTGTTTATTGAAAAGATATTTCCCTGGCTTAATCTGCTTTTTCACTGTGTTACTACAAATATTTTTCAAATATCTCTCCAGTGTAAAGCAGTAGAAAAGGCTTGTTGGGAAGGGTTTTCCGATGTTAGGATGACTGAATTAAAATCTTTACTCTGATACTTATTGGTTGTGCAAACTTAAGTAAGTTGTTGAATCCCTGAGCCATTTTCTCTCTTTGTAAAGATAAAATGAGAAAATGTACTGAAAGGACTTTGTACAGTGCCTGGGACTAGTAGCTGTTTATATTAGCCAAATTATGCCAATCTCATGATTTCAAGTAAAATTATTATAATGTGTACAAGAACTTAATTATAGACATTCAAGAATGGGCCCATGGCTAATTAGTATGTCTATAGAAAGAATATGTTCATTGTAATTTTGCATAGATTCTCTTGGGTAGGATTCCAGAAGTTAGATTGACATTTTAGTCAAAAAAAACCCAAGAAGATTATTAAGTTGACAGAGATAGCATATGGTACATTAATATTACTAATAAGCATTATTTGTGTTACTGAATTAAGTCTGAAAATATCAAGAGGGAAATTAGCTTAAAGCACTGAATTTCCAAGTCTGTCTGAGTGTAAGTACACAGTACATCTGTAATTGATTTTATTCCTCGGGTGACTTTATTCAGTTTATACTGGGGCTCACTTTTCATAATATTATAAAAGGGATGAATTAAAAGTGAATATATTCATTTACCTTCTACGATAAATAGTTTAGATCAGAATTGTTGAATCAGCGACATTCTTTGCAGCCAATGAGTACAAGACTAAAACCTGTTGAAAGTTTACTTTGTGGCTTTTGGGTTTCTTGCACTTTCCAGTGTAATCCTCTTTGAGTTCTTCAGGATTTTTTTAACCTGGTCAGTATAGTGCCTGAAATATTTCTACACTTGGGAATTCAAGTAAAAATAAACATTGCTAACCCTGAGGCAAGAGTAGTGGGGCTGAGGTTGTTGGGCTTTGAAAAAGTAAGCTGCCCAGTAGCCTATAATAATGTAGAGAGGCCAGCTGTGGAAATGGATATAGAGGGAATCCTAGCAGATTTAGGGAATTCATTCCTGTAATTAACCTAATGGTATAGATTGTTGAACATTTACATGGTCCAAATATAGACTTTTCCCTAAGACTGTTTAAAAATAGACAAAGCAGGGACTGGTCTGATTGTTTTGATACAGCCTTGCTGCCTATGAGGGTAGACCAGATGACTTCACATGGGTTAGTTCCATCCCATT
Source organism: Eschrichtius robustus (assembly GCF_028021215.1). Lineage (NCBI taxonomy): Eukaryota > Metazoa > Chordata > Mammalia > Artiodactyla > Eschrichtiidae > Eschrichtius > Eschrichtius robustus. Next base: position 38,074,598 of record NC_090836.1, read on the forward strand.
TTCTAATGAAATCTATCAACCCAAGATTTGTTAAGTGTCTGCTCTATGCCTATCAGTGTTAAAAACTAAGAAGGTGCATAAAGAGAGTAACATATGTTAAGTGCCATGTATAATTTTTGTTTTGTTTTTTATTGTGCTTTCTTTTTCTTTTTTAAACATCTTTATTGGAGTATAATTGCTTTACAATGGTGTGTTAGTTTCTGCTGTATAACAAAGTGAATCAGCTGTACATAAACATATATCCCCATATCTCCTCCCTCTTGTGTCTCCCTCCCACCCTCCCTATCCCACACCTCTAGGTGGACAGAAAGTACCGAGCTGATCTCCCTGTGCTATGTGGCTGCTTCCCACTAGCTGTCTATTTTACATTTGGTAGTGTATATATGTCCAAAGTGCCATGTATAATTATAAATACTCTGTATGTAGTACATTTAGTGGTTCTAATAATGCTATTGTTACCAAATCGGGTCTGGCTGCTTGCCGCTTGAAAATCAATATGAGAGGGAGAGAGAGAGAAAGAGAGACAAATGTTGATAGAAAGGAAAGTCGCTTTTAATCAGAATGCTGGCAATCCAGGGAGACAGTGGACTCGGTGTCACCCCAAAACCACCTCTGAAGCTTGGCCATGAAAGCTTTTAAAGGGAGAAAGGGAAGTAATCTCAGTTAATCATTGAGATGGGGGACAGACTCATCGCCGTTCCCCACTGTGTGCAGGCTTGTGTGCAAATTTGTTGACTCCTTGTTATTTTTCTTTAGATGCTATCTTGTTCATACAGTTTGTTCTCGAGATTACTGAAGGGGAAGCTAGGGAAGAGATCTGGTCATCTGTTAATTACTTATTCTTCATTTCTACTTCTTTGACCTATGGAAAGAACCAACAAGTTAGGTAAAGTATTGTGTTATCAAAAGATTTGAAAGGTGTGCTAGGGCCAGAGATGAATAGAGCCTGGGGGTGCCTGGTTTAAGGTTAGTGACAAGACAGAGGGGCCTCCTGCAGAGACCTCTTTCCTGCAGAGAGCTCTTTCCAGCCAGAAGTTGCTTACAAATCCCCACTTGTCAGAACATCATTCCATTTCTGTGGGATAATGGATGAAGGTGTGTCTTCTGTAACTTCTTCCTGCTGACATAGGGTGCCACATTCTTAGAGTGGGAGATGTTGACATGGGTCTGTAGCAGCTCTTTGCTGACAGTTGTACCTGCCCGTTTAAATATACAGGTAGAACAAGCTACAATTATTTTGACGCCCACAAAGATATAGATTATTATGAGCAATAGTGTTAATCCCATTCTCTTAAGGCCAGTTCTTGGAATTGACAAGCTAGTCATAGACTCAGTATTGCTCAAGCTGGAGCAGGCTTCTGTCATGGCTGCAGTCTGGTCATCATGCAGTCAAGTCAGCCTTCTTCCTCTGGTGACAGTTACAGTATTTGTAAAACAACTCAGGAATGTGCATGAGACACTGAATATGTGATTCTGTTGTCTTAATCATTAGCTGCTTGAGCCTGCTCCTTTGTGACTCAGGGGAGCCTGGGAGACTTCAGCTTCTCTGCAAATGCAGCAGGAGACACGAAGGGGCCTTTGTACTTGGGGGTGGGGAACCCACAGAGGTCTGCTCGGTTCCTCTGTTAGGTAGGTGCTACCATCCTTTTTATGGATGATAAAATTGAGGGTCAGGAAAGTCAAGTAATTCACTGAGGTCACACAGCAAGTAAATAGTAAAAGCAGGATTGGAACTTAGGCTCAATCATTACACCGATTCCTAGACAGTCTAGTTATGGACACAAGAATGCAAAATAAAATAACAGTATAAATATTTGATTAGCTAATGTACTGCAGGATTATGGATCTTATTTCATAAGAATCTCATTGCCATTCATTTTGTTACATCTACATGAAAACCCTGCTAATTTCTCCCTAAGGTGGAAGGCTGATCTGGATATGAGAGTGAGTCCTTGGAGTTAATGAAGGAAAGAGTTTTATAAATACTGCTGTAAAGTTACTTTTCTCCCCCCCTCCTGGCAAGCATATATAATGGTAATAACTTCATTTTGTGTAGCTGTGGCACTTACAGTTAACAAAGCACTTGAGTCTCGCTTGATTCTTACAGCAATCGTGTAGAGTTGGCAGGACATCCATTTTATAGATGAGGAGACTGACCTGCTATGTCACCCTGAACTTTTGCCACTACACTGTTCTGTTATTCAGTTTAGAAACCTTTTGCCAAATAGGATGGCTGCATTTTCTTTTGTGTTTATAGAGAATATACGCAAGGTAGTAAAGAAAATGTGTTTCGTAAGTAAACTTTTTAGAAAAAACAAACCAAAGAATTTGGAATCAATTGACCTGAAGGAATATAGAGGAAGACACTGGCAAAAGGCATTTAAATAAAGGGTTGTGGCACTAACTAGTATGTGTGGGTCCCCACTGAGTCAGTCTTAGAATGTGTTGACTGAAAAAAAATGCACAGCCTAAAAGTTGAGAATTATGTTTGATTTGGCAGACAGAACTTTACTTAAGCCTGGGACGCAGCCTCTCAGATAGCTCTGAGGGACTGCTCTGAAGAGGTAAGGGGGAAGCCAGGGTATAGAGGAGTTTTTGCAACAAAAACCAGGTAGTTGGAACGTCAAAAGATTACTGTTAATTAAAGAAAACCAGGTATCTCAAGTTAAGGAATTTAGCGCTTTTCTATGTGGGAAGATGGAAGAGTCTGGGCTCACTGAAATCATTCCTTTGGTGTGCACCTCAGCTCTCTGGGGCCTGTACCCTGTGTTTGGTCATCCTGAGTCTCCTCAGGGCTCACCGTTGGGGCGGCTGTAATGTGATGGCTTAATGGCTGCAACATCCTTTGTTTACTGATATGGCAGGCAACATTCTTTCATTGACAAATACTACTCCAATTCCAGGATATCTGGTCTGGGCTCATTGGGCCAGCCTTAGCCAAAAGTAAGGCCTGCCATTTAAATACTTCCTTTTTTGAGGATGCGTCTGCTGTGGAAATGGAAGCTGGTACTCTGAGGTCAAGATTGTGAGTCCAGTGATGTAGCTCAACCTCACTGGTCTTCAAGTTGTCTTAAAACTATAATAATACCTATTGGTGGTACCACATAGGACTTTTTGTAGGAATGAAATGATAGAGTAGACGTTAAACTGCTTTGAAAAATTTTGAATTGCAAGCTAATAGAGAGCGTTATCCCAACTGCTGTAATATCCTGGACCTAGAGTGCCTTGTAAATAACTGAAGCTGCAATTTCCACATCCAAGAAGCAGAATTACAAAACACGTGATTAAGAAACTATTATGATAATAGGAAAGAATATATTACACGGGAAATTTATCTAATTTGTATCATGTTCATGAAATGTTCACAGTTATTTTTTAAGTTGTGATCAGCATTTCCTCTTGAGTAATTCTTCCAAGATGTTTATTCCTTTGGATTACAGTCTGCCATTTTGAATTTGGTTTATTAAATATTCTGCAAGTTTATAAAGGTTTGCAAAATCAGAAAATTTGTGGTTTTTTTCCTCAGGACAAATTCATTGGCAGGGCGAGGCATTCGCATTTTAAGGCATTTTAAGGATCTCTTTTTTTGTGTTGAGGATAGGATGTGGAGGATATAGATTTGTTAAGGGAAGAAGAGGCTATCCATCAGATAATAAACTTGATTTTCAAAAATCTGGATAATATTTCATGTAAATTTCATGTAAATTTTAGACACTGAGGATTCTCCAAATCATTCAGCCATTTATGACCATCTGACTTTTAGATACTTGCAATGTGCCAGTTACCTACACACCAGTGTCTTATTTACTTTTCCTTTTAAATGGCTGCCAGAACTTTTCTTTATCTTTGGAATTGTCTTCTTTTCTTTACTAATTAACAGTTTAATGAACACAGCATCCGAAAGACTAAAGTACTTAATGAGAAAGCTTCTGACTGAGCAGGTCGTTAATCTGTACTTTCAGGTTCATATGGAGCCTGAAGAACTCATGAAAATGCTTCCTGTAAAGTGTTCACACAAAAGGCCAACCTTGGGAAGCTCAGTGTTGCCTTTTAACATATAGTTCAGCTAACTGAAAAGAAATAAGAAGTAAAGCTCAAGAACTGTTACTAGATCTAATCAAAGGTCATTGATTATCTTAACAAGTTGGAGCAAAACATTGACTGTATAAATATTGAATACTAGAAGAAAGTGTCGACAAAAATAATCAGTCTGTAATAGGAATAGAAAAGATTTTTATTGGAGCCAAACTGAGGACTACAGGCTGCAAGACAGCTTCTCAGATAACTCTGAGGAACTGCTCTGAAGTAGCATGGTTTTCAGCACCGTTTTATATCTTGTCAGAACAAAGAACGTCGAACAAGTCAGGGATACATTCCTTCAAGGTTTCAACGAAAAACCAGATCAGCACGTACACAGTGCATCATTATGGCCTTGGCACCTGGGCAGGAAGTCTTACCATCGAAGGGGTACCAGCTTTGGCGTCCCAGGAAGAGGGGCATTTAATCTTTATTTTTAACGTGGACATTCTTTACTTCTGGTCAGTGCACCCTTTTCTTTAATAATTAGAGCAGATGTACAATGTGTTTGATAGGCCACAAACAGGCTGTTCTAGTTAGCATAAAATTCAAGTTAACTCATGAATAAGCCAGAATGTCTTCCCTGTACCTCAGTATGTGAAAATTTCTTTTATCAAAAGTAACACCAAGGTTTACCTTGAAGATATTTCATGTGAAACGGGAATAAAGAGGTGAAACCTTAGGCATACTTTTCGAAGCTAACGCTACTGTCCATATTACTGAAGCAAATTTTGGTCAGAAGTTTTATTCCATACTCCCCAAGTAGTAATTCTTCCCAATTTCACCCAAGGAGAATGTTTAAGATAAAGGCATGAGAAAGTAAATAGGTCAGATTGTCCTTAACTTTTTTTTTTTTTTTTAAAGGAACTCCTTTATTTACTTATTTATTTATTTATTTATGGCTGTGTTGGGTCTTCGTTTCTGTGCGAGGGCTTTCTCTAGTTGTGGCAAGTGGGGGCCACTCTTCATCACGGTGCGCGGGCCTCTCACTGTCGTGGCCTCTCTTGTTGCGGAGCACAGGCTCCAGACGCGCAGGCTCAGTAGTTGTGGCTCACGGGCCCAGTTGCTCCGCGGCATGTGGGATCTTCCCAGACCAGGGCTCGAACCCGTGTCCCCTGCATCGGCAGGCAGACTCTCAACCGCTGCTCCACCAGGGAAGCCCCTGTCCTTAACTTTTAATAGAAGATACAACTTCTAAGAATATGCCCTAGTACTACTTTTTGAGTTCCCACAATAACAGAATAAAAATGTGGAGATGGGATGCGATGAAACCAAGGTGGGCTCTTTGAAAGGACAGACCTGGGAGCCTGACGGCCTGCTTTCTAGTTTTAACCCAATCGCTAACTAGTGACCTTGGACACTTAACTAGTCTGGATCTGTTTCCTCAAAAGCCAACAGAATGTTTCACCTGGAGATCTTCAAAGCCCCTTGCAAATTCTGTGATGCTCTACATAGTTGCTACATAACAAACTATCCTAAAGCTTAGTGACTTAGAGCAACAAACATTTTACTACATCTTGTGATTTTACACAGAGATTCAGCCATGGCTCAGTGAGTAGTGCTCAGCTGGCAGACGGTCATGTCCAAGACAGCTTCACTCATGTTTCTCTGACCTTGGCAGGGGGTCTGGAAGGCTGGGCTCAGCTGGAGCCGTCCATCAGCATGGCAGCCTCAGGGTAGTGGGACTTATGACAGGGCAACTCAGGACTCAGAGACCAGTGTTCCTGTGGACAAGACAGGAGCTGCATGGCCTCACGGCCTGGCCTTTGGAGTCACAAACACCATTTCCATCAGACTCTGTTGGAGGAAGCAGTCACAAGCCTGCCCAGATTCAAGGGGAGGGGACATAGCTTCCACCATCTAACGAGAAGAGGTTCAAAGAATTAATGGCCATATTTTAAAGTTGCTATAGTCCCATTCACTGCGGATGGTAAAGTTTGTTCAACTGTGGTAAAACTTGCTGTTTTAAATTTAACCTTCTCAAAATCTTGGCAAGATGGAAAATTCATCCTTATGTCCTAGGAGAGAATGCAGATGACCAAAATTAACACCCTGTTCTCCACTCCTTTTTTCTTGCCCATTCTCTGGTAGTGTTTGCTTATTCATTTAATTTTTTAAAAACTTGTATTTGTTCAGCCTACATCTCAAAGTCCCTCAACCACTGCTTAAGCTTTATTGTTATTATTATTATTGTTATACAATATAAAGGATACTAAGATCTTGGAAAGTGGAGCTTGAGAGCATATTCCAAGGGCTTGACATGGGGTGAAGAGCACGGGGTGTTTCCCAACCTTCTCATTTCTTTTCTTTTTTTAAAAATTTATTTTGTTGAAGTATAGTTGATTCACAATATTGTGTTAATTTCTGCTGTACAGCAAAGTGATTCAGTTATACATATATACATTCTTTTTCATATTCTTTTCCATTATGGTTTATTATAGGATACTGAATATAGTTCCCTGTGCTATACAGTAGGACCTTGTTGTTTATCCAATAGTCTATCTATCTAATCCCAAACTCTCAATCCATCCCTCCCCCACCCCCTCCCCTTTGGCAACTACAAGCCTGTTCTGTATGTCTGTGAGTCTGTTTCTGTTTTGTAGGTAAGTTCATTTGTGTCACATTAGATTCCATATGTAAGTGATATCGTATGCTATTTGTCTTTCTCTTTCTAACTTAGTACGCTTAGTATGACAATCTCTAGTTTCATCCATGTAGCTGAAAATGGCATTATTTCATTCTTTTTTATGGCTGAGTAATATTCCATTGTATATATATATCATATCTTCTTTATCCATTCATCTGTTGATGAACATTTAGGTTGTTTCCATGTCTTGGCTATTGTAAATAGTGCTGCTGTGAACATAAGGTTGTATGTATCTTTTGGAATTATAGTTTTGTCCGGATATATGCCCAGAAATGGGATTTCCGGATTATATTGGTAACTCTATTTTTAGTTTTTTGAGGAACCTCCGTACTATTTTCCATAGTGGCTGCACTAATTTACATTCCCACCAACAGTGTAAGAGGGTTCCTTTTTCTCCACACCCTCTCCAGCATTTATTATTTGTAGAGTTTTTAATGATGGCCATCTGACTTGTCTGAGGTGGTACCTCATTGTAGTTTTGATTTGCATTTCTCTAATAGTTAGTGATACAACCTTCTTATTTCTAATGTGCGGTTGCTTGAAGCAGAGAAGCTGGTGGGAGTGCCGGCTTCACCTGGCTGAGCACACAGACAGTCACAAAGAGATCGTTTCAGCAGTTGCAAAACCGTATTTTATCATTAAACAATCAAACCACCTGATCTGATGCATCATGTTTCCGTAATTTTGAAGTTAGGTGTAGCACTTTGAACTCATCTCTCCTGGAGACCTGTATTCATCCTGAATATAACAGGTGGTGTTGTAAAGTTTAAAGAAATTAATAAGCAAATATTATAGGGAAGTGGTCAAAAATCTCTAAACACAGACATATCTATGTCTCCAAAGATGCTTAATCATTTTTTTTAAAAGTCTAGGTGATTTTTAAATTTTAATTTTTAATTTTTGGTCATTTCTTAAACTACTGTTTTTATTAGCTATAGTGTATAAGAAATGACATCTCTCCATTGCTTCTTAGATAGGGACACATGCTGAAACTGGGCTGACAGTCGGTGTTCTCATTAAATACTCATTTAACTGCTGTGAGGGGGTTTTGTTGCCCAGACCCATAAAAATCCTGAAAGTGAGCCACTTGCACCAGGTCAGGGACAAACAACCTTCTCAGCAGCATTCACCCACTGTGAGCCCAAACAACTCCCACATTTTACCGAGGCTCAAAGTGAACTGTAAGGAAGTGGTGGTGGCGGGGATCAGCATTTATTTTATTTTATTAGTAAAAGTCATGTTGTGTTATTTCATTGCATCTTTTTTTTTTTTTTTATAAATTTATTTATTTATTTATTTTTGGTTGCATTGGGTCTTCATTGCTGCGCACGGGCTTTCTCTAGTTGCAGTGAGTGGGGGCTACTCTTCGTTGCGGTGCGCGGGCTTCTCACTGTGGTGGCTTCTCTTGTTGTGGAGCATGGGCTCTAGGCACGCGGGCTTCACTAGTTGTGGATCACGGGCTCAGTAGTTGTGGCACGTGGGCTCAGTAGTTGTGGCTCATGGGCTCTAGAGCGCAGGCTCAGTAGTTGTGGCACACGGGCTTAGTTGCTCCGCGGCATGTGGGATCTTCCCAGACCAGGGCTCGAACCCATGTCCCCTGTATTGGCAGGCGGATTCTTAACCACTGCGCCACCAGGGAAGCCCTCATTGCATCTTATAGGTGATGGTTTGGTCATTGACACACCTAAATGTAAATATAAATTTGGACTCTGAGGGGACAGATTACAGTAAGGACATGATGTTTATAAATCTCTTTCTCTAAGTTAGCTTTGGGGATTTGTGGAAACCTTCACACAACAGGGAATTGTCGTGATTCTTGACTCATTCAGGTGTTTATCTTTCTCTTGAGACTTGCTCAGGAAAAAGGTTACCACTGTATTGTTCTTGCTTACTCTCTGCAGATGCTGTTAAATCAACACTTTTATCAGCCTTTTATTGATTAGCTTTTCATTAAAGACGTAGTGTTTTTTATTAATTAGCCTTTTATTAAAGGCTTTTTGTGTCTGTTTTTAAAACTGGCCCCCTTTCCTTGTTCTGTCAAAAAAATTTCTTTGCTTTATTGATAGTGAGATGTTCTGTAGACCAGCATACCATAAGTTAAGACCCTTACAGCGAGTAGAGAACATTCTATAGTTTGGGTTATTTAATGTCACATTTGTTTAATCGCATAAATATTACATTGTCTCTGGAAGAAAGTAAGAATATACAGAGGAAGAAACAAAACGATAGCACCTATAAATGTCCGTTAACATTTTGTTTATATCAGGAGTTAAGTATTTATGTTTGATAAAATATAAATTAAATAAAAAATATTTAACAGCCGATACGGCGCAGGCACCAGCTAATCAGAATGGACTGGCCTTACACAATATATACTGTCTGGTTAAAATTGGTTTGGGGTTATATCCCTCTGGATATTTCCCCGTACATATGTAGACGTGCTATATATTTTAAACAGTTAGCTTTCTTACCTTGGCCCCTCAAAAGTGTCCAGATGGTTTCATAGTCTGAGTCTACCAACTTCAATCTATGTATAAGAAATACAGAATTGAAAAATAAACTTTTGTCTTGTTTATTTGTCTATGAATTTACTTTTGACTTAGCTTGTCAAACATGTAATAATAAACGATTTCCATTTAGTAAATGTAAGGTGACATGTACATCTTGTTAAAGGCATAGCACATCTTAGGAGAAGAAATGTAGCCTTACAGGATGTCCTCACCCTGCTCTGTCCCACTGGGCTTTCTCGGTGGAAATCGGAGGTCCAGACCGTGCATCTCATTTACCTCCAAGCCCCTGCCCTGATCCAGCTGCAGAGAGGAGAAGATAGAATTCAGAAATCTTAAACATATAAAGTTATTCATTCTTTGAAAATAATTTTTGAGAAGCATGTTGATGCCATTAGTAACGGCGAAATGTGAAATGGGGTCCATGGAAGAAGCACAGGATTTAGAAAGTTTAAATATTACTCTAAATTTGCATGTGATTACAAGTTAGAAGGTATACAGTATCATTAACAGCCTGGATTTAGATGATTAATCTCTCACAACATTAAAACGTGAAAATGTGTAATTAAGTCCTTCCTTAATGAGTGCCTTAAAAGTTATATGAACACGTTAGGTTACTTTGAATGAGTTGTTATTTTGGTTATAGGTGAGCAGTGTCATAGTTTCCTTATCTGTTAAATAAGGGGTTTAGACTAGATTATATCCGATTCCTCCCAGCTTGCTGACTCCATAATTGTATATTAATAACTCCTATAATGAGGCTAGTAATGTTTGGTTTACAATTTAGATTTGCAAAAGCTCTTCAGAACTCTCCATGTAATTATTCCAGTAAAACTCAGCAATCTTATGCATGAGGGGGTTGATGGATACTGGTTGGTACAGAAAGAAGTCAGTAGGGAAAGACTTACGAGTTACAGTTTGAAGAGCCGGGGAAGCTTCCTCCAAGATTCTGGAAACCCAAATTGTAACACAGTTGTCCACACCTCCTGGAGGTGGGACAAGAAGTAGGGGGAGAGAGAGGATGGGGTGTTGCTGGTCATCGCCTGGGAGGCCCAGTGAAGAGTACTTTTCCTGTCATGTTTTCATGTGGGGAACGCATGTGGCCAAAGAATTGAGGCCACAAAACTAAACTGTGCATTTGGATGTTTTCAGTATACCTTCTTTGCTTTTACTGTGATCTGTGGGGAAATATATAACTTGGTGGGCTATTTATTTATATATGGCTTTATTTTTGTGCCTACCAAGATTAGAGGCCACAAGATTAGAAGGAGGAGCATTAACAAGAGTCAATACCTGGTCCAGTCCTGTCTCTGCCCCTCACTAGCCTTTGACTCATAATTGTCTTACAGTTCACCAAAAGCATGCACAGATCCTAGATTTTAACTACGCTTTGCTGAAAATATGGTATTATATGAGAACTGATTATTAGTTAGGCCTGAGCACTTAGACCTGAATTGATTTTTGTTTCATGGAAGGCCCACAAAATAGATAATAGTTATAATGATGGTGACAATAATTATAATAAAATATAATAATAAGCCAATCTTTATTGAGTATGTACTGTGTGCCAGGCACTCTTCTAAGTTCTTTACATTAATGCATTTACTCCTCACAGCAGCCTTGGTTGGTTAGGTGCTCTTATGATTCCATTTCTACAGGTGAAGAAACTGAGGCACAGAAAGGCTAGGTAACTGGTCAAGGTTGTAAAATTAGCAAGTGGCTGAGCTGGGAATTGAACCCAGGCCACCTGGCTCCAGAGTCCACATCCTTGACCACGGTGCAGCCTCTTTCCCAGAAGACAGGGCTACCCAGGACTGGACAAGTTTGTTGAAGGCATCAGAATGCTAATAACTGCTTTTACTTAAAGAACCAACTCTTTATTGTCACAGGTTTGAGTTTTTTGGGGAAAATAATTTAAGTTTAGTTTAGTTTCAATAATTTGTTTTGTTTCTTAATTTGACTAATCAAGTGTTTATCCCACTTTTGAGTGAACATAAAATGGTGACATTTAACTTTTTTTTCACTAGCTATACTTATGATTAAATGCATTGTGGATATTTCCCAAAATTATAAATACAAAAGACGAGACCCAGTTATCAGTTGAAAATGAAGTAGAAACTGCATTATGGCCAAGTTCTTCTGTAAACAGATAAACTCAGTATATTCGAATGCATAAAAAATAAAGTTTCCTGGTTCTATGATTTTAGTGTATATTTTTATCTGAGTGTCATGCCATGAAATAATCATATTTTAAAATAACCCTGTCAAGATATGTCATCAAATTTTTAACTCCCTTACGTATTTTGTAGTTTAGAACAAGCTACTTTTTAATTAAAACTTGCCACAGGTAAATATTTCTTACATTGTAGACACTAAAAGTTAATTTACTGTAGTTTTTGCCTGTCCAGATCATCAAACTTAATGAAACTTTATTCCTGTTTACTAGAGTGTTCTTAATGGTATAGCATCTTTTTTCTATCATTTATTAGTTTATTTCTTTCCTCTCACCTTCCTTCCTTGATATTATTACTCTGGTATTTATTGAGTGTTTTATGTATTGGAAGCCCTTAATCTTGTTCACCTTTGAACAGTTAGAGACGATTAGCCATCATTACCGTATTTTCCCTCTTCCTGGAATTCTTTCCTCCAGTAAAAGCAGAGTGTTGCAGCAATAAGTTGTAATGGGCATTATTCCTCAAGGAACCGTCACGGAATCATAGGATTCTGCTCAATTTAGGAAGATCATCCTAAAGTCATTTTCATTTTTTAAATTATTTATTTATTTTTAAATTAGTTTTTATTGGAGTATAGTTGATTTACGATGTTGTGTTAGTTTCTGCTGTACAGCACAGTGAGTCAGTTATACATATACGTATATCCACTCTTTTTAAGATTCTGTTCCCATATAGGTCATTACAGAGTATTGAGTAGGGTTTCCTGTGCTGTATAGGAGGCTCTTACTAGTTATCTATTTTATATACAGTAGTGTGTATAGGTCAATCCCAATCTCCCAGTTTATCCCTCCTCCCCTTCCCCCCTTGGTAACATAAGTTTGTTTTCTACATCTATGACTCTATTTCTGTTTTGTAAATCAGTTCATTTGTACAAGTCATTTTCATTTTATTAAATTTTGGTCTCTACTAGTTGTGACTCCCAGTTCCGGGTGGTTATCAAGAGGGGAAATTATGACTCCATTAGTTCCTGGATGGATAGATCCTGCATCTCCTTCCGGCCCCACATCTCTCCACTATAATCTTGAAGTTATTGCCTCTCTTTTTATGATCAGGCTGCCATCAAGTCAAGTGTGCATATGTTGTGTACACATACATACGCACACATACTGTTGACAAAGATGACAAAAGATGAAGAATTCACAGTATTTGGCCTTTCCTGGCTTTATCAAACACTGCCACAGTAATCATTTCAGATTCTGGTGCCTTCCTGGCTTTCTAAGCCTTTCCAGCCTTTACCTAAGGCAGTGAATGTAATTTATTTTCATATCTGTCTGTTTGTCGTTGCATTGGTACCTTGGAAGGGCTAGTGTTTTCCATTTATTTGAATGTTCCTACTGTTAATCATTACAAAACCATATTATTACTGCCCATATATAAATCAGAAAAAACAAATTTGATTTCTAGCATTCTAATGTGGTAAAAAATTGATGAGTAGAGGAAACTTCGTATGCAAATGTAAGCGACTGACAGAGAATAAATATGGGCACAAACTCTTGCTGTTATAATCATCTTTTGACCTCAGCCACCCTTTGTATAGCCCAAGTAATGACTGTTTGATATTTATTATAAAGCATATTAAATTCCATGATTAACTGAACCTTTCATTCCTCTTTTTTGTTTCACATAGCGGTGAAAATAGATTGTTCTATTATCATTCTTGCCAGGAAAATTACAAAATGTATAAAATTATTCATAAATGTATTTTAAACTGAAGATGTATTAATGTATTTATTATTGGGTGTACTGAGCAGAAAACATTTCACATTTGAATGGCAGGCACATGGTTATAAATTCACTTCCTGCTGAATATTAATCATCAACTCCATATGGCTGGTGCATAAACCTCTGAGAGACGACCAGGAGATGTAAATTCTTACCCTCGTCATGGACTTTTTATCTGATTTTGTTTAATGTTTAAAGTAGACTGGATGACCTTTGAATTAAAAAAAAAAGTCATTCTTCCTGAGAAGTCCAAGGGCAGGATGGTCTCAAGATGGGTTATTATTCCTTCTCCTCCCCTCTTGGCTTGTGGGATCTGGGCTCTCTTGGCCCCTCCTGTGTCTGACTGTTTCTTTCTTCTTGGTCTCCTGCTTCCTCTGCTTGACTTAAAATCCTGGTGTTACTCAGAGCACCAACCTGGATTTACTTCGTTGTCCTTCCTTCCCCCTCCCTCCTCCCCCCTCCCTCCTCCCCCCTCCCTCCTCCCCCCTCCCCCCTCCCCCCTCCCCCCTCCCCCCTCCCCCCTCCCCTCCCTCCCTCCCTTCCACCACACAGCTCACGGGATCTCAGTTCCCCAACAAGGGATTGAACCTGGGTCATGGCAGTGCAAGCCCGGAATCCTAACCACTAGGCCACCAGGGAGCTCCCTGTTATTGCTCACTCTATTATATGTGTTTTCTGAGGGCATTCCATTCACGCTTGCAGTTTATAGGGTCTGGCCTGCCTTTGGACTTCAGACCCCCCTCCAGGCCATCTCCACTGGGATGTACCCACCTCTGTGCTTCCTTGTTTTCGTACTCTTATTGCCCCTACTCCACCTGTCCTGTGACCTCCTCAGTCTGGTTCACCACTGACCCCAGCATTCGGCAAGGCACCTGGTGTGTAGTAGGCACTCAGAACGTGTTCAGTGATTTAATGTTCACAGTCGAACTCATTATTTCCCACCCCCCCACCTCAAAATGCACACACTGAATAATGCATCTCTTCCTGTGTTCCCTCTCCCAGTGAATGGCATCCCCTGTCCGCTTTCCCCACCTACTCTCTCTCCTCACACCACCCTGCTGCTGCTTTTTCTCCATACCCAGTCCTTTAAATTCTGTCTCCTGTGTTTTCTGATCCATTCTCTCGCCTCCATCCCAAATATCACCTCCTTGGTCCTAGGCTTCTGTGTCTCTCACCGCCTTGGTCCTAGGCTTCTGTGTCTCTCACTGGGACTGTGGTCTTATCTCTCAGTTTGTATTGCAGCTTTCCAATCTTGTCTTCTCAAATCCACCTTTTTGTACCATTGCCAGATTAATCTGTCTACAGTACATGTCTCAACATGTCACCTTCCTAAACTTACAAGGCTTCAGTGAAGAAAACTGTAAGCTTTACCAGGATTGCAACATATTTAAGTAAATGGCAGGGGGTTTTGCTGCTCCCTGTCTGGGGAGACAGTAGTAAAGTCCTCGTGCTTTTCAGGTTTGTTTTTTTAGTTTACTACAATGCTAATCAGGATCCCAAAGGGAGTTTTTTGAGAAAACTGGATATAGTGATTCACTCGTCTTATAAATTAAATGAGTGAGAATAAATAAAAAAAAAATTGAAGTGTAAGAGAGTGGTCTTTACAGTAAGTAAATTTGGTGTTGAATCTTAGCTCTGCTACATATTAGCTGGGTGGCCTTGTACCTCTCCCTCTCCCCCTCACCACTCAGCCCTTCACTATGTCTTCCTCTTTAAAATGGGATTACCATGGGAACTACCTCTAAGAATTTTTGTTAGCATTAAATGACATAATGACAGAATACATGTAGTATATTAAGCACAATGTCTGGTAGCTAGCAAATGCTTCATAAATGTTAGCAAGATCAAAAGTACATGAAAACCATAGTCACATACACATGCGTACGTGTTTACGTAATACATAAAGATGGTAGTAGTGGTTGTCTCGATATGGTGGGGTTGTAAATGTTTATGACTTTTCTCCATTTTCTACAACTATCATCTGTCACTTTTCAAGTAGGAAAGAAAAAAGTGTCTTTCAGTGACTTCCTACCTTTACGAAATAAATTTAAGCTCCCTTCCACCTCATTCAGTGCCCTCCATAACCTCATCCCCTCTGTACTGCTCTCCTCATCTCGGATAGCTTCCTCCTACCTACATTTTCAGTCACCCTGAATCCTGAATTACTTTGTTCCCTGTACACGCTGTTTCCTGCCTGCATGCCCCTCTGCTGTAATGTCCACTCCTAACTTTTCTCATTTACTTCTGCTGCTCCTTGAAGATTTAGCTTAAAATCACTCATCCCATCAGGTTGACCATTAGGATCCCAGTGTTAAAATTATCTGATTTTGTGTCTGTTTCCCCTCAATGGACTGTTTTTCTCCAGGATAAGGACTTTACTAGAAGCTGGAAATAAAAGATGATTAAGTTACAATCCATGCCCTTAGGTTGCTTATCATCTAGCAGGAGAAGAAAGGCATGTAGATACATGAAGGCAGTAAATGTTGCAGGATCTCTGATACAGAGACCTGCTGAGTATAGTCGTGCAGCAATAAGGTGCGATGAGACCCTCTTGGGGGCAGTGGGGGAATTAGGGTGAAGGGCTCAGAATGTTTTCATTCAAGAGTGATGCTTAAGGGCTTCCCTGGTAGTGCAGTGGTTAAGAATCCGCCTGCCGATGCAGGGGATACGGGTTTGAGCCCTGGTCCGGGAAGATCCCACATGCCGCGGAGCAGCTAGGCCCGTGCGCCACAACTACTGAGCCTGCGCTCTAGAGACTGTGCTCCGAAACAAGAGAAGCCACCGCAGTGAGAAGCCCGCGCACCGCAACTAGAGAAAGCCTGCGGGCAGTAACGAAGGCCCAACGCAGACGAAAATAAATACATAAAATAAATAAATTTATTATTAAAAAAAAAAAAAGTGATGCTTAAGCTGCTGAATAGGGGTTTCCTGGGCAGATAACATGGGCACCCGTGTTCCAGGCTGGGCGTGAGAAAACAGTTCGACACAGAGAATGGTGACAAGTTGAGTTTGAGGTGGGGTCTCCAAAGTGCTTGGCACATGATAGAAGCTCAAAAACAGTCAAACCGAACAGTATGCCCCTCCTAGTATTCCAGGTATGGGGTTCAGGAGTTTGCGAATCCCCAGAAGTTGTATATAATATTTTATGTTTATGTGCTTCTGAGAAATTTTCTGGGGAGAGGATCCTTGAATTTCACTATTTTCCCAAAGAGTTGCATGGCCTATGAAAGGTTAAAAACCACTCTTGACAAATATTCTGCCACTAGAAATGGGTGAGGTGAGGGGTGGAGGACAATGATTTGAAGATAAACTGTCCCCTGCTGCAGCTGACAGGGAGGCACCTGGGCGTTCACAGGGCAGTCACTCACCTGCTAGGGCCGCTGAGGGCCTGGTCACAGTGGGCACTGCAGGCAATGGTTCCACGCACACTTTTCTGCCTCCTTTCAGCAAGCAGGCTCATTCCTGCTTTCTGTTTGCTCCATCTAAGCCATTACAGTGTTCTTTCCCTGATAGTCAAAGCAGCTCTCCAGGGCAGGAAACATTATGGGGTTGAAAGACTGGGGAGAGAATGGAAGCACCACATGTTTTACTCCGAAAATAAAGTAAGGAGGTGAACATGTGAGGGGAACAAGAAAGCAAATGCAGTAACCAAAGCAATTCAGTGGCAGTGGTGTTAAAGAGACTGCAACAGCATTAACCCCCCAGAGACACTGTGGGGTCAGCTCATTCATTCCTCAGTGGCTGGTAAAGAGATGTGTGAATTACCTGACTCCTAGAATCCCGTCTGGGCAAACCCAGTGTCCTCCTCTGCCCCTCTGTGCAGCTATACTAATACCCTGTACATACCTTTGTTTAGAACATATTGCACTATGGTGTCCTTGTTAATACTCTTTTCTTCCATAAGGCAAAACTGGCTTATTTTGGAATACCCAGCATTTACCGCTCAGCTCAGGACATGTTTATTGAAAGAACACACTCGAGCTTTCTAGCCTGAAAGTAGTGGGGTTCATAGTTCAGTCTGCACAGAGGAAACCCCAAACAGCTGAAGACTTCCATCATCCTTTGCTTGGTTCTTTTCCTCCTTTGCCCAGTGAGGCACTCAAGTAAAAGAGTTAATCAAGGAAGGGAGCAGATCTGCAAAGATACAGGCTGCTCTTCTGAAGGGAGAAATTTGGTGCAATGTTGAATCCGATGCAATCTCAGAAGCTATCGGCTTGCTAAACAGTGTTGATGACAAAGCACAGCAAGGGACAGAGGTTACGGAAGCAGACGGAGGGCACTATTGGTCACACTTGGATCTGTCTTGGGAACGCCCACACACCGCCATCAGTCGCCCCAAGTCAAGTGTAATGATTAGTTGTATTTTCCAAAGCTCAACGTTGGGATGCATGGATCAGGTGCTTGCCTTGCGCGAAGCTCAGCCCTGCTCAGAGGGATTCGGAGGATCCCTCACAGTGTTGGGGGGAACTTGCAGAGGGCTCAGAGCTTGTTTAAAGGAATGAAAGATTTTACGATGGGAACACTGAAGAAGGAAGTGAAGGGTGGCTTCATGGTCTCAGGTGTGTGAAGTACACAGAGAATAGTGATTAATATTTTCCTATTACTAAGGAACAAAGAATAGGAATATTGTTTTGAACTATATGAGAACTGAATTGATGGGATAAATTAAAATATTATTGAAAATATTTTCCTTTACTCCTATCATATTAACTTTATTACTTATAGACAGTTGGTCATTTTTAGCACTCAAGTCATTTACACTGTTGCTTTCCCAGATTAGACACTCGATTGAAAGATGGAAAGGAAACCAGTGATACTGATTGAGCACCTACTGACTGCAGGCTCTGCTCTGGGTTTTCTTGCATCTCAGATTTGCAAACATCATCCCATTTAGTACCCAAGGGGCAGGTATTATTATCCCCATTTGTGGGGAAACTGAGGCCAGGAGAACTCAAGATGACAATTATTAAGTGGCAGTCCTAGGTCTTTTTTATATGTTACTTCAATCCTGAGTCTGTGCAACTCCAAAGGCCTTGCTTCTATTTTATCCTTAAAAGTGGTGATTCTCATGTTTACTGAGTCTGTATGGATGCCTCATTCTCTATGAGGCATTCCAAACTGGCCCGTCCCAGGTCCGGAAAGCCTTCACCTCTGAGAACAACTGTGCATTTGATGCAGTTTGGCACTTATATGTCCAAAACAATCATCTGTTCCTATTTCTCAGCCTGGACAAAGCATACTTACGGAGCAGCAAATTTGTAATGCATGCTTTCCAGCATTGCAAAAAGAAAAAGAAGAGAAAGACATTTCAATATAATAAAGTTAAAATTTTAACCCTAATGGCATGCCTTTGGGTTGTCTCCACAGTGTGGGCAAGCACAGATGGTATGCAGTATCAAGGCTCATAGCAAGGTGAATGATTCTCATCCAAATTAAACCTGTTGGTAACCAAACCTTACTATCCCTGACGTCTGCTGTGCCACATATTTTTCTGATTGTAGTGTTATACAGTCAGCTCTCTGTATCCGCAGGTTCTGCATCCACAAATTCAACCAACCGTGGATCAAAAATATTCCCCCAAAAAATTTCCAGAAAGTTCCAAAAAGCAAAACTTGAATTTGCCACAAGCCAGCAACTATTTACATAGCATCTACACTGCATTAGGTATTATAAGTAATCTAGAGGTGACTTAAAGTATACAGGAGGATATGCTTAGATTATATGCAAATACTACACCAGTTTATATAAGGGACTTGAGCATCCAGGATTTGGGTAACTGCAGGGGTGCTGGAACCAATCACCCGCAGATACCGAGGTATGACTGTAAGTGGTCCATTGTAGATATTTTGGAAAAAACAGAAAATTGCAAATGAAACAGAAATCACCCCTAATGCTACTGCTCAAAGATAAACCAACCATGAATACCTTAGTGTGCTTCTTTCCAGCCTTCTAAAAACGCAGAATTTTATATAGTTTAGAAATACAGTATCCTGTCTTTCCACTCAACTTGCCTCATAAGCATTCTGTAATATTCATTTTTCATTGTGGTAAAATATACAGAACATAAAATTGACCATTTTACCCAATTTCAAACGTACGATTCAGTGGCATTATATACATTCACCGCTTTTCGTCTCCAGGACCTTTTCATCATCAGCATTCCTTATATTTAAAAATGCTTCACAAACCACATGTAATAGCTGCATAATATTCCACCAGACAGAATTGACGTGGAAGCCTTTGCTAGCAAACATTTCACGGATACTTATTTTGTCTTCGCTGTGAGGTAGACTTTGTGGCTGAGGCCATGGACAAAACGTGGTTTTTGCCTCCAGGATCTTAAGTCTGGTGAAGAGGTTGTTCATCAGCAGGCAGTTTGATTCCCATGGAGGGTGAGCCCAGGGGCTGTGGAGGAGAGTTTAAGTCGAGGTACCATTTACATAATCATCCCTTGATGGTTGCAGATCTAACATGTAGCAGATTATTTTGCTGTTATAAATAATACTGTGAGATTGTTGTAGGTATAAATATTTTTTCACATTTCAGATTACTTTGTGAAGATTTTGAAAAGGGGACTTACTGGACTACTCATTGTAACAGGGCTATAAGTAGAACTGGTTATTGTCATTTCTCAAGGTCAGGGGCGGCCACCAAACATTTTCATTTCCTATTACACCTGATGAGCTCTACCAACTTTTTCATAAATGTGTGTCTTACTTGCATTTGGCAGGATTGTGTGAAGCGTTGGGATTGGGTAAAGAGTGTATGCGACTAGGAAGAGCTAGGAAGGGCAGAGGCAAAGGGATTGTGGCCGAGGTCAACATTGTAGCACATGGAACGTTCAAACTGTCCAGCCGTTTGTACTCGTTTCAGAGGCCTTGGTTTGGCTCAGGCTTCAGGGCTGTGCTCCACGGGGCTCCCTTCTGTGAAATTCCAGACTTGTGCACTTGAAGCCCACTGTGCAATAAAAGTAGCCTATTAAAAAAAAAAAAAGTAACTTTATCATCTAAACAGAAACTTCTGGTCTTTTATCCAAGCTGCAAGAGACTTTTGGATATCGTACAATACTTCCCTGTTCAGACAACAGATGAAGATTCTGAGGCTTAGAAAAGTTAAGAAACATTCTGAAGAAAACCAGTGGGGTGGACAAAGAAGAGAGATTCAAACTCATTTCTCTTGATTTATCTGGTGGTCACCCCATTACCTGTCCCATGTTGTCTTAGCCTTTGTTCTTCTCTTTACAGGAATCCTTTTCTTCTTCCCACTTCTAAATTCCTTATTTTGTTCTCTGCTGTTTTCTTCTAAGATGTTACTCATTTTCAGTATTGAATATGTATATGTGCTGGCTAATATCTATCTACAGTTGTCACATTATGTTGGTGTGTTTGGGTTCCTTTAGTTGACTAATTTGTTTGCTAACTCTCTTTTCATCTGGGCCTTGTTGTTTATTGGAAAGTTTCTCTTCGCTCTGGCAAAACTAATCAGTTATGCCTTATTCTTCTCCCTTTGTGTTAGTCCCTTTGGGTAATTTTGTGGGTTCTGTTTTTTTTGTTGTTTTGTTTTTGAATTAATTTTAAGAAGTAATATACCCTTCAACGAGATAGTAAATGTGGAAACCTGGTTCAGGGCCAAAGAGTAAACAGTTTTTAAATAGATCATGTATGTTGAGAATAGGAATATTAACATGGATCTCTGATGTATTAATTTCATCATGTTTGGTACATAAAGGTTAGTTGGTAAACCTTTTACCATGAGTACACGTGTATGTATTTATGGAAATGTGCATGTATTTTTTTTTATGTGTAGTAACTCTTCCTTCTAAGGTCAAGTTGACAAAAAGAAATAAAGTTAGCATTGCTTCCTGTTAGACAGAATGCCATTATCTTCAGTAGAGCTTCATATGTATCTAATGACTCTCAATATAGCGCTGTGGGCCCTCTGATAATAACCAGAAAAAGAAACTTAAAAAGCCAGAGCGCCAAATGTGGTCTGAGGCTCTCAGCCCCAATATGAGGTGATTATTATGCAGTTGGAAAATCCTGTAGCTTAGATTCTAAACAATTTCTGGTAATCAATATCTCAAAATAATTCACAGAGTTATCAGGTCCTTTCATTTATGAGAGAAAGGAACAATTCCTCATTTATCTGAAGTCTTTTATGTTGGCAATTCCATCCTTAATTAAAAAGGCATTGGCATTTTCATTATGAAAATTGTTCTTCTGGATTTATACCTGAGTCTATTAATTTAGTGTTTCAAAACTGATTAGCCTTAACCCATATAGTTACTTTTATACAAAGGCAACTTAAAAATTGATTTTGGAGTATCTTGATTTTAAAGATCATTTCAGACATCTGATTTGCCTGTGTTGGTTCTCCTGTATTGATGTATTAAGTTCTGGAGAACTAAGGAAGAAATGCAGTACATTCCACTCCAAAAAAGCCATTATCATCCTCTCTTTAAAGGACTTGAGAGCCCAAGGAGACGTACCCTGCTTCTGCATCTCACACTTGTTCTCTCACTCATTTCCTTCTCTATTTTTCAGTGTGGAATAGTCATTATGATAATAATAGCAATTATATTTTCTTAAGTGCTTACTGTCAGGCCATGTGTTATGCCCAACTTTAGTATTCATAATAGCCCTATGAAGATAGGTAGTGTGATGCCCATTTTATAGATTAGGAAGCTGAGACTTTTCCCAATAGATTACATGATTAACCTCCTTTGATTAACCCTTTGATTGATTGATTCCCTGTAATTTCCCTGTCATTTCTCTGGTCCATTCTGCACGTCACTGCTGGTCCCTTCTGTGTTCTATAATATTCTCTTTCAGAAACACCTTTAAAGACTCCCCAGACTTCAGTCAGTCTACAGGTTGGCCCCAATTGCTTTAACTTTATATCCCATAACCTCCTTACAAGAACCTGTACCACAGACCCCAAGGTGAGCATACTGTGTACTTTCCCCCACTGTTTCCCTTGCCCCAGCTCTGGCAGATGCCTACTATGTACCAGGCACTCTGTTAGGGTCTTAGGTACATAGTTCTTGCCTTTAAAACTTTATACTCAGTGGCAAGGCAGACCTGGATATATTACCTCTCCTTAGCCTTTATGTGTCTAATACCAGATTGGTTTAGAGCTCTTGCCCTTGTTGAAACTTTCCCTAACCATTCAAGGCAAAAGTGAGTCTGCACTCCTCAGAACGTGGCCTGAACTGACTGTACCAAATACTTAGCTTCAAGTTTTGATCTTCTTTTCATGTGCCTCGATCTTAGCCCACTTCTGCATTATAGAATCTGTAGGTAAAATCTTTGGCTTTAGTATCTCTTTTATCACTGAACTCTAATTTTTAAAGGGAGGATTGATTAATTTATAAAAATCTATACAATTTCATAAAGATATTTTAGCCTAGGCGTATCATACTTTTAATATATTGCATTGTGACCTGAGACCACATGTATTAAGCTATAAAAAAATTAGGTGGGTGCAGAAATATGGCATTTTGTTTGTTTTTTGAATTTTTTACAAACCCTGGTACCAAATCTTTTATTTTTTAAATTGATTAATAATATTACAGTTACACCTTCTTTTTCATTAGTTATCAGCACAAGAAGAAAGCCTTTTGAATATAAACCAAGCCTTTAAAGGACACTAATAACATATCTTGAGCTCTATTCCTTTGAGTTATGGGATTTGTTAAGTAAAAGGTAAGTGGCATAAGCAGACTGAGTCCTGACTGAGATAGGAAACCTGTTCTAGTCCTGGCCCAGGTCACTAAATGGGGTTACCCTGATCTAGTCAGAGCATCATGTGCCCCAATTTATTCACATGCCAGATGAGGCCATCTTCATCACAGCAGACATAGTGGGGTTTTGACCCACTGAAGACTTTTGGGCGCCTGTCTCCATGTTATGTTAGTTTGAATTTCACCCATCTATTTATGTATATACAGGCATTCCTGGGAGATAATTGTGGGTTTGACTCCGGACCACCATGATGAAGCAAATATCTCAACAAAGCAAACATCGCAGTAAAGTGCGTCACAAATTTTTTGGTTTCCCAGTGCATATAAAAGTTAAGTTTAGGGCTTCCCTGGTGGCGCAGTGGTTGAGTATCTGCCTGCTAATGCAGGGGACACGGGTTCGAGCCCTGGTCTGGGAAGATCCCACATGCCGCGGAGCAACTAGGCCCGTGAGCCACAACTACTGAGCCTGTGCATCTGGAGCCTGTGCTCCGCAACAAGAGAGGCCCAACAGTGAGAGGCCCGCGTGCCGCGATGAAGAGTGGCCCCCGCTCGCCGCAACTGGAGAAAGCCCTCGCACAGAAACGAAGACCCAACACAGCCAAAAATAAATATAAAAATAAATAGATTAAAAAGTATTCGTTATCTGAAATTAAAATTAAAAAAAAAAGTTAAGTTTACACTATACTGTAGTCTATTAAGTGTATAATAGCATTATGTCTAAACACACAAGGTACATACCTTCATTTGAAAATATTTTATTGCTGAAAAATGCTAACCATTATCTGAGCCTTCAGCAAGTCATCTTTTTGCTGATGGAAGGTCTTGACGTTGACGGCTGCTGACTGATAAGGGTGCTGGCTGCTGTGGCATTTTCTTATCATAACAGCAATGGCGTTTGCCACATGGCTTGACTCTTCCTTTCACTTACTAACTGGCCTAGTTTCAATATTGTGGTGTCTCAGGGAACAGGGAGGCCCGGGGAGAAGGAGTGGGACGGGGAACAGCTGGTTGATGGAGCAGTCAGAACACACACAATATTTATCAGTTAAGTTTGCTGTCTTATGTGGGTGCAGTTCGTGGCACCCCAAAACAATTACAATGGTAACACCAAAGATGACTGATCAGAGATCACCGTAACAAATATAACAATAATGAAATAGTTTAAAATATTGTGAGAATTACCAAAATGTGACACAGAGACATGAAGTGACCAAATGCTGTTGGAAAAATGGTGCCAATAGACTTGCTCGATGCAGAGTTGCCATAAGCCTTCAATTTGTAAAAAACAACGGTATCCGCAAAGTGCAGTAAAGTGAAGTGCAATAAAATGAGGAATGCCTGTACTGTGTTAGTGTACTAGGGCTTCCATATAAAATACCAGACTGGGAGGGTTAAACAACAGAATTTATTTTCTCACAGCTCTGCAGCCTGGAAATCCAAGGTCAGGGTGTCAATAGATTTGGTTTCTTCTGAGGCCTCTCTCCTTGGCTTGTAGACACCACCTTCCCGCTGTGTCCTCACATGGTCTTTCCTCTGTGTGTGAACATCCTGAGGTCTCTCTCTGTGTCCATGTTTCCTCCTCTTCTAAGGGCTCCAATCAGATTGGATTAGGGCCCACCCTAACAGCCTCATTTTAACTTCATCAGTTCTTGAGAGGCCCGTTTCCAAATATAGTCACATTCTGATTTACCAGGAGTTAGGGCTTCTACAGATGAATTTTGAGGAGACATAGTTCAGCCCATAATATCTATTAAAATAACATTCATTTGTTTTAAATTATATAGAGAGAGACTAGTACAAAGAAGAAACCAAAAATAGCCTTCCTAGTTAATGCCTATTATTTAACAGCAGTGGGGTGGTAGGTACTTGAAGAGATAATTCAGACTGTATTGAGGGTATAAAAGGAAGAATGACACTCTCCTAGCCCCCTTCTCCTACACTAAGGCAGCTTCTTTAAATACATTTACATGCATGTTTACTATACAGAGTCCAGGAGGCTTTTTTCCTCCTGTCTTCATGTATCCTACGAAATACATATCTCTGGGTCTGCACATGCTCTGGATTGGCCCTCTTTTAAATGGCTACATAGTATTCCATTGTGTATGTACGAGATTTTAATTTAACTAGTCACTCATTAATGGGCGTTTAGATTGTTTCCAGCCTCCTCAGCCCCCCACCAGCATTATAAACTATGGAGATGCATTTCTTTTTAATACCCATTATGGAAAGAATAGTAATGGCCCACCTAATAAAAATAACTGGCATCCGACTTTGGTGACGACAGCCGTTGTTTTTCACCTTCCTGTCTCTTGGTTCGTACTGGAGTTGTTGTTGTGAAAGGTGTTTGTCTCTCTTGCTCTCCAGTCCCTGACCATATGCCAGTACCGCTCTTTCCTGCATAATGTGAAGGAAGGGCCTCCCTGGGCAGCCTTAGGTCGTCTCTGTACAGCGGTCCTTCCTCCTCAGGAAGAAAGGCTCTCCAAGTCAGCAGGCATAGACTATTTTTAGTTAAGCAAAATCGTCTTTCTTGTAAGCATTGCTGTTTCCTTGTCCACACCGACATGTGCATCCTTTCTGGCTGCTTCGACCCTTTGGAGAGGGGCAAGCTTTCTAATGGCATGCAGGCATTCTTACCGCTAATCAAGACTTATAGCTGAGACCAGGACGCCCAGACGCTCACTGGATTTGCAGACCCTCTAAGCTAACAGCAGCAGCTCCAAGATTAAGTGCAGTGCAGGGGCCCCAGCCCTGTTGTCCAGGCCGTTCCTCCTTCCCCAGGCCCAGCCTCTTAGTCACAGGTATAATCTGGTGTTATTTTATAAGCTGCGTCACCATGCAGATGTTCTCTTCTGAAGAATTACTTTCATTTCTGACTCATTTCAGGAAATGAGGCAGTTGATCAGAGGTGTTCTTCGTTTCCAGACCTCCGGAGAGTTCATTTTCTCCTGGGATTTCTAACCACATGTGGGCAGTCCTTTATTTACCCAGATGTGAGAAATAACAGTAATGAACAGCCCTCATCTTAAGGAGACCTTACTTCCCTGAAGAATCCCATGTGAGGGCCCAGAGGTGGCTTATGCTCTTATTAACGTAAATATTTCTGAGGCTTTGGTTTCATGATGCTTGTAGACATGCTGTGTGTATGAGTTTGGTGCAGGCAAAATATAGTTTAGCAACAGATTTAAAAGGTAGTCTGGAGTGTTTCTAATTACTGTTTGTTTAGTTCACCATTGCCTAATAAGTGGATTTAAGTAACCTTGGGGGTAGGGAATATAATGTTCATATTACAGTCAACCATGCAAATCATATTCGAAGTATTGCAGAGAACACACCATGGAGTCACTTTATAGATGTAGTCCTTGGAATTTTGAATTTAGAACTGAGAGCATTTTGGAGTGGACCTTTTCTACCTGTCATGCATCAACATGAATTATGCACATGTCCAAAATCAACCCTACTGTGTGTTACAACTCTATATAAAATCCATCGGGGGCTTTTGGCACTCAATTCTCTTTTTAATTTGACATAAGAATTCTCATTCTTATGGGAGAAACTGGCTTCTCTTTCCTCCCTTTTCCCATCTTTCACTGGCCATATAGGAAACTGAAGTCGTGAGAGGGCCTAGAAGAGTGGTTCTCAACCTGGGCTGCACCAGGGAATCAGCCTGGGAACTTTCAAAAATACCGATGCCTGGGTCCCACCTCCCCAGAGAGTCTCGCCTAATTGTTGGGAATGCAGCCTGCACTGGGAAGATGTTATTGTGCACTAAGGGCTGAGAACCATAGGCTTGAGAGCTCATCTCAGCCCGTGGTTCTCAGACTGGGCTGCAGGCTAGCATCACCTGGAAAGCTATTGCCCAAAACACTGCTGCCCCACCAATTAAAACCACATTTTGGGGGGAAGGATCCAGGATTTTTAGAAAGATCCCAGATGATTTCTGATGCACAGCAAGGGTTAAGGTCAACTGACATAATCTAACCATTGCATATCATAGATAAGGAAAAGGAGAACTAGAAAGGTCAAATGGCTTGCTCAAGGTCGGATCCTGGTTGTTGCAGAAGCAGGTCTGGGACTCAGGTCTGATGCCTCTGACTGGTCTTTCTGCTGCCTAGCCTGGCCCCCTTATATTTGTTTGTTGTATTTATTGATGCCTCCTCATCCTTCAGGTGATGTTCCTGCCTCCAAGAGGCCTTTAATGGCTCCTGCCACTCTCCCATCCAGCCTGGGTAAGATGTCCTTCCTTTATATTTGAACCACCCTCCTTCCCCTTCCCCTTGGACTGTCAGCTCTAGAAGGACAAGGCCTATATCCTTTCAGTAACTTGCTGGCATGTAATGGGGACCTAGATAATATTTGTTGAATTGAAATTCCCTAACTTTTTATTCACCAGTTAGCCCACATGGATTGCTAAAAATAATCCACTCCTTTTGAAAGTAGCTTCTGAGAGCAAATGTTTTTGTTACCTGTCGACCGCCCACTGTGCTATAGGTCAAGATCTCGTACACAAGGAATTCCCACCCTTGCCTTCCAGGAGAGAGAGTTGAGGGGGCGAAAAAAAAGTTTATCAAGGGGATTTTGATGACAAAATAATGAAAGCAAGATTTCTGTGACTTTACATGTTGCTCAGGGTATTTATAATATCCAGGGACTTCTGAATAACATACTTACAAGTGTGCGTGGCATCAGTGAAAGGGGGCATGTGGCATTATCTTAAGACAAAATGAAAATGCTCTTTCATAAAAATATGTTTTAAGGACTAAATTATTTCCTTTATCATAATGCATATATAACTGAGCAACCACATCCACTAGCATAGCTGAATTAAATCCTTTGGCTTCTCAGGATTAATATGTTAACGTCTTTTCAATTGAGTAAAAAACTATTGGGGAGATCAAGATGGCGGAGTAGGAGGATGTAGAACTCACCTCCCCATGTAAGCACATCAAAAATTACATCTACAAGTAGAACAACTCTCACAAAAAACCAACCAGACAGTGGCAGAAGATCTCTTAAATGACCAAAGCTGAAAGAAAGATCCCATGTAACTGAGTAGGACCAAAAAAAAAAAAAAGGCGTCAGGATGGGACCAGCACCCCTGGGGGGATCTGTAAAGGAGGGAGTGTCCACACAGGCAGGCCCTTGCTTTATGAAACTCCCCTGTCTGCTGGGAGGCCCACTGGGACAGATAGGGAGCTGGAGAGGCCTGGACTCTGCTCACGAGGCATGTGTACATGCTTGCTAGCAATCAGAGCAGAGAGAGACCAGCCCTGACGCTGATTACTACCACCTTGCTGCACTTCCAAGCCTGAAATGCACGCCGGGCAGGGCTGCTAGTATGTGCTAAAGTGCTGAAACTCCAGCGAAGGGACCTTGGGAGAGGACTTGGTCCAGCTGCTTGGAGACAGGCTGGAGGGCCTGAAGTGTGGTCCATTGTTAGTGCATGTAGGGTGGGACGTGGGTCCACCAACGGAACCCCACTGTCAGCTGGCTAACAGCCGGGCATGGCTCCGGTGGTGCAGGCTTTGTGAGCATGTACAGGGTTGGGGTGGGGCTGACATCTGAGCTCATTATCAGCCCTCCAACAGTGGGGCCAGATCTGGGCAGCAGTGGACTTTGTTGGCGTGCACACATGGTGGTTGGTGGCATCACAGAATCCCATGTCCTCAGTGGACAGCCCCTGGATAGGCGTATGCAGCAGTTCCTTTCTCAGCAGGAGTGCTGTAGTTAAGCCCACCTCACACCACAGCTTGGAGCTGGATCTGGGGTGGACAGGTCCAGGAAGAGGCCTGCCACAGAGGCAGCACAGGTCCCAGGCCACAGCACAACCACCTCAATTCCTGCAGCCATGATACTCCGGCCTCCTCCACCAGCTTAGTACTAGGTCTGGGATGAATACAACAGAGAAAGGAATGTGACCTTGGGCTGCTTCTGGGCAAAATCTTGGACATCTGCATGGGTAGCGCATAGGTTTGCCGTGACCACAATGGGTCTCACTTGCTTCAGGGCTCACCTCCTTGGGGGCAGAGCATATACTTAAGTATAATGGAGCTTTATTGAACCTGACCCTCAGGACTTCTACTGCAACAAGTGGGGAGCAGACCTCACCACTGACAGGGCTGTGACAGCCATGGAGCAAAGAGGAGGCGTCACCCAACACCCAGTGCAGGATCTGGACACCAGAACAGCAGTCAACCCCCTATCGAGGGGATAATGTCCAGCACACTCTGAGGAAAGATGTGGCAGGCATTCATACCAAAAACAGCCCTAGCACCAAAAATATTGGACTCACAGCCTGCACAGGAATGCTCCCACATAAAAACAGGCCTTCAAGAACAAAGTAGATAACTATTTCTCCTATTCATAGAGACAGAGAAATGTAAGTAATGTAAATATAAGAAATGTAAGTAAATGAAAAAGCAAAGGAACTACTCACAAAAGAACAAGAGGAATCCCCTGAAAGAACAAACTCAGTGTACTTCACCCTGAGTTCAAAAAGGAGGTAATAAAAATGCTAAAGGAATTAAGAAAGAAATGCAGGTCACTGTAACAAGAAACTAGAAACTAGAATTAGGAAGCAGTCAAAATTAGACAATTCAATTGCCAAGATAAAAACTGATCTAAAAGCAATGAATAGCAGACTAAATAACACAGAAGAATGAATAAGTCATCTGGTAGATAGAATAATGGAAATCACCCAAACAGAACAGCAGACAGAAAGAAAAATGAAAAAAAAAAGCAACATATGAGATTTATAGGATAATATAAAGCACGCCAACCTATGCATAATAGAGGTTCCAGAAGAAAAAGAAAGAGAGAAGGGGATTGAAAATGTATTTGAAGAAATGGTGGCTGAAAACTTCCCAAACCTAAAGAAGGAAACATATCCAGGTATAGGAAGCACAGAAGGTTCCAAACAAGATGAACCCAAACAGACCCACACCAAGACATATCATAATTAAAATGGCAAAAGTTAAAGATTCTAAAAGCACTAAGAGAAAAGAAAGAGTCAGTCATGAGGGAACCCCTATAAGGCTATCAGATGATTTCTCTACAGAAACTTAGCAGGCAAGAAGGGAGTGGAATGATATATTCAAAGTCCTGAAAGGGAAGAACTTACAACCTGGGATACCCTGCCTAGGAAGATTATCATTTAGAATAGAAGGAGAGATAAAGAATTTCTCAGACAAGCAAAAACTAAAAGAATGCAGCAATACTAAACCTAACCTAAAGGAAATATTGGAAGGTCTTCTGTAAGTAGAAAAGAGTCAAGAATCTATAGGAAAGGGAGACTCACAATAAGAAAGGCAAATATATAAACTGACTGAAGATTACTTAAATAAGCCAATACATAGATTAAAAAACAATCAATTTTTTGTGAAAGCAATTATAACTACAGTTAATAGCAAAAGGATAAACATGAAGATGTAAAATAGGACATCAAAATCATAAAATTTGGGGGAGGGGAGTAAAAAAATGTAGCTCTTTTAGAATGTGTTTGAACTTGTATGACTATTAGTCTAAAGCCAGTAGATATAGTTATGGGTCAACATACTTAAAAACCAGGGTAACCACAAATCAAAATTATACAATAGATTCACAAACACCAAAAACAAAGGAACTCAAGCATAAAGAGAAAACCATCAAACCACAAAAGGAAAAACAAAAAGGAGAAGAAATTAATAAGAAGAACTATAAAATCAATTGGAAACAAGGTTTAAAATGGCAATAAATACATACTTATCAAGAATTACTTTAAATGAACTAAATGCTCCAAACAAAAAAAAATAGAGTGGCCAATTGGATTTAAGAAAAAAACCAAAAAGGAACCAACAATATACTGCCCTACAAGAGAGTCAGTTTAGGCTGAAAGACACACATAGATTGAAAGTGAGGGGTTGGAAAAAGATATTTCATGCAAATGGAAACTACAAGAAAGCAGGGGTAGCAATACTCATATCAGACAAAGTAGACTTTAAAACAAAGTTCATAAAGAAAGACAAAGAAGGACACTGTATAATGATAAAGGGGTCAATACAAGAAGAGGATATTACACTCGTTAACACATGCACCCAATATGGGAGCACCTAAATATATAAAACAAATACTAACAGACATAGAGGGAGAAATTGACAGGAATGCAATTATAGTTGGAGACTTTTAATACCCCTCTGACATCAATGGACAGATCTCTAAGACAAAATCAATACGGCAACAGAGACGTTAAATGATACAATGGAACAATTGGACTTACTTGATATTTACAGGGCACTACATCCCAAAAACCCAGAATACACATTCTTTTCAAATGCACATGAAACATTGTCTAGGATGGACCACACACTAGGACACAAAATAAGCCTCAACAAATTTAAGAGGATAGAAATTATTTCAAGCATCTTTTCTGACCACAACAGAATGAAACTAGAAATCAACCACAGAAATAAAAACACGAAAAAAATGATCACATGGAGACTAAATAACATGCCACAAAAAAACCAGTGGGTCAACAATGAAATTAAAGAGGGAATCAGAAAATACTTCAAGAGAAATGGCAATGAAAACACAACCTTACAAAATCTATAGGATGCAGTGAAAGCAGTTCTAAGAGGGACATTCATAGCAATACAGGCCTTCCTTAAGAAACAAGAAAAATCTCAAACAGCCTAACCTACCACCTAAAAGAACTAGAAAAAGAAGAACAAACAAAACCCAAAGTTAGCAGAAGGAAGGAAATAATAAAGATCAGAGAGGAAATAAATTAAACAGAGATCAAGAAAACAATAGAAAAATCAATAAAACCAAGAGCTGGTTTTTTGAAAAATAAACAAAATCAACAAACCTCTAGCCAGGATCACCAAGAAGAAAAAAGAGAGGACCCAAATAAACAAAATAAGAAATGAAAGAGGAGAAATAAAAACCAATACCACAGAAATACAACAAATAATAAGAAAATACTATGAACAAATTGGACAACCTAGAAGAAAGGGACAAGTTTCTAGAGATATATAGCCTGTCAAAATTGAGTCAAGAAGAAACACATAATTTGAACAGACCAATCACTAGAAGTGAAATAGAATCTGTAATTAAAAAAAAAAACAAAACTCCCTGCAAACAAAAGTACAGGACTGAAAGGCTTCACTGAGGAATTCTTCCAAACGTACAAAGAAGAACTTATCCCAGTCCTTCTCAAACTATTCCAAAAGATTAAAGAGGAGAGAACACTCCCAAATTCATCTATGAAGCCACTATCACCCTGATACCAAAGCCAGACAAAGACATTACAAAAAAAGAAAATTACAGGCCAATATAATATCTTTGATGAATATAGATATAAAAATCCCCAACAAAATATTACCAAACTGAATCCAGTAATGCATAAAAAGGATCATACATCATGATCAAGTTGGATTCATTCCAGGGTAGCAAGGATGATTCAACATACACGAATCAATCAATGTGGTATACCACATTAACAAAAGAAAAGACAAAAATCATATGCTCATCTCAATAGATGCAAAAAAAGCATTTGATAAAATTCAACATCCCTTCATGATAAAAACTCTCACCAAAGTGGGTACAGAGGGGACATATCTCAACATAGTAAAAGTCATTTATGACAAACCCACAGCCAACATAATACATAATAGTGAAAGCTGAAAGCCTTTCTGCCAAATTCAGGAACAAGACAAGGATGCCCACTCTCACCATTTCTATTTAACATAGTATTGGAAGTTCTAGCCACAGCAATCAGACAAGCAAAAGAAATAAAAGGTATCCAGATTGGAAGAGAAGAGGTAAAGTTGTCGTTATTTGCAGATGATGTGATACTCTATATAGAGAAGCCTAAAGATGCCACACCAAACCTAATAGAACTGATAAATGAATTCAGCAAGGTAGCAGGATACAAGATTAATATACAGAAATCTGTTGCATTTCTTTACACTAACAAAATATCAGAAAGAGAAAGTGAAAAAATGATCCCACTTAAAATCACACTGGGGAAAAAAACAGAAACAACCAAAGACTATGAATAAACTTAACCAAGGAGGTGAAAGACCTATACGCTGAAAACTATGAAACATTGATAAAGGAAGTTGAAGGTGATTCAAAGAAATGGAAAGGTATCCCATGCTCTTGGATTGGAAGATTTAACATTGTTAAAATGGCCATACTACCCACAGCAATCTACAGATTTAATGTGATCCCTATTAAAATCCCTTGACAGTTTTCACAGACCTAGAACAAATAATTCTAAAATTTATATGGAACCACAAATGACCCAGAATTGCCAAAGCAATACTGAAGAAAAAGAACAAAGCTGGAAGCATAACACCACTCCCGCCCCCAGACTTTAGACAGTACTACAAAACTACAAAATGTGTAATCAAAACAGTGTGGTATTGGCACAGAAACACACATGAAAATCAATGGAACAGAATAGAGAGCCCATAAATAAACCCACACGCCCACAGTCAATTAATCTACGCCAAAGGAGGCAAGGATATACGTTGGAGAAAAGACAGTCTCTTCAGCAAGTGGTGTTGGGAAAGCTGGACAACTACATGCAAATCAGTGAAATTAGAACACTCCCTCACACCATATTACAAAAATAAACTCAAAATGGTTTAAAGACCTAAATATAAGACATGATACCATAAAACTCCTAGAAGAGAACATAGGTGAGACATTCTTGGATATAAATCATAGCAATATTTTCTTAGATCAGTCTCCCAAGACAAAAGAAGAGCAAAAATCAACAGATGTGACCTAATCAAACTTAAAAAGCTTTTGCATAGCAAAGGAAACCATCAACAAAACGAAAAGACAACCTCTGAATTGGGAGAAAATATTTGCAAAGGATGCGACCAACAAGGGGTTAATATTTAAAATATACAAACAGCTCATATAACTAAATACAAAAAAAAAAAGCTAACCCAATCAAAACATGGGCAGAAGACCTACATAGACATTTCTCCAAAGAAGATACACAGATGGCCAACAGGCATATGAAAAGATGCTCAACATCACTAATCATTAGAGAAATGCAAATCAAAACCACAATGAGGTATCACCTCACACCAGTCACAGTGGCTATCATCAAAAAGTCTACAAATGATAAATGCTGGATAGAGTGTGGAGAAAAGAGAACCCTCTTACACTGTTAGTGGGAATGTAGATTGGTACAGCCACTATGGAGAACAGTATGGAATTTCCTTAAAAAACTAAAAATAGAGCTACCATATGATCCAGAAATCCCACTCCTGGGCATATATCCAGAAAAGGCGAGAACTCTAATTTGAAAAGATACTTGCACCCCAATGTTCATCGCAGCACTATTTACAGTAGCCAAGACATGGAAACAATCCAAGTGCCCTCAACAGATGATTGGCTTAAGAAGATGTGGTGTGTATATATATATATATATACACACACACACACACATACATACACACACACACACACACACACACACACACAATGGAATATTACTCAACCACAAAAAAGAATAAAATATTGCCATTTGCAGCAACATGGATGGACCTAGGGAATATCATACTAAGCAAAGTAAGTAGGCAGAGAAAGCAAATATTATATGATATTACTTATATGTCAATCTAAAAAATAATACAAATGAATCTATATACAAAATAGAAAAAGACTCACAGACATAGAAAACAAACTTATGGTTACCAATGGGGAAAGGGAGTGGCGAGGGATAAATTAAGAGTATGGGATTAATAGATACACACTACTACACATAAAATAGATAAGCAGGAAGGATTTCCTGTATAACCCAGGGAACTATATTCAATATCTTATAATAACCCATAATGGAAAATAATCTGAAAAAAAGTATATGTAACTGAAAAATAAAAAACAACAACAACAAAAAACTATCACTCCTCTGTCATCCCAGTTTACTTAAGGTTATGCTTGTCCCGTGTCTTCTTGTTATTTGAAAAATGTTTCCAGATTTGCAGTATTTATGTTTACTATTGTAGCCGTTACAGAGATTTGTCTTAGAAAGCAGATTACAACCAGTATCTCTTTACCTTAAAGGTAGCCAGGAGGCTGCACAAAGGGGTAACAGAAAGTAGCTGTTTTTCTCATTTGGAGAATTCAGAGTTAAAAGTTTTTGGAGCCAAGACTGCAAATTGGGTTGCGTTGTAGGGTAGATGTTAAAATGATGTAAAGAGATTGCAGACAGTAGCCAATAATGACCCAAGTGCGTGAAATCTTTTTGAAGTCTTAGTAAGACTTTGTGGGTTCATGCTTTATAATTGGGAGTCTTCATATCCCAGGTAAGTGGCAGTGTGGCAGCGTGTAAATAAAGCTGCCATTTATCAGGGGAACTCTTCCCAAAACAAATATCCTTAAAATTTTCCAGAGAAAGCTAAGTTACTTAGCTGGAGGTAAATATACAACATTTTTATATTAAAATAATTTCATTATATCGTGAAGTAAAATGCAAAGTTTGCATAACTTTTTTTCTAAGATGAGAAATTTTAAAGAACCACTTTCCAGTCTCTCCTTTGCTTCTACTTGGATGAAAAGTTAAACCAATAAAGGTTTTTGCTAAGTAACCAACTTCTATCTCACTAATTTCAGAGGCTCAACAGTACATTCTGGAAGAGACAAGGAAGGAGGGAAAGGAAGGGTTTATTAAATATGTAAGACACCATGTTCAGTGTTTTCACCCATGTTGCGCTGTCGAATCTTTATGGCTGTGCTGCAAATTAGGAATTATTCACAGCAGTTTTTGCATGTGAGGAGGTCTGTATGCACCTGTCCACTAGGAAGCAGAGCCGGAATTTGAAAACAGATCTATCTGATTCCAGAGTCCTTGTATTTTTCCCCTGACATGGCCTTTCATGTCATGAGAGTGGAGGCGTCTCCAAAAGAGCCTTGTTATTAACTCTGAGTATTTGCCATGCTGGTGGAAGAGGAGGGCTGACTTTAGCTTCCCCTAGAGTTGTTTTTTTTTTTTTTTTAAATAGATTTAATTAATTAATTAATTTTTTGGCTGCGTTTAGTCTTCGTTGCTGTGCGCAGGCTTCTCATTGCGGTGGATTCTCCTGCTGCGGCGCACAGGCTCTAGGCGCGCAGGCTTCAGTAGTTGTGATATGCGGGCTTCAGTAATTGTGGCTCGCGGGCTCTAGAGCGCAGGCTCAGTAGTCGTGGCGCAGGGGCTTAGTGGCTCTGCGGCATGTGGTATCTTCCCGGACCAGGGCTCAAACCCGTGTCCCCTGCATTGGCAGGCGGATTCTTAACCACTGCACCACCCGGGAAGCCCCCTAGAGTTGTTATTAAACACCAGTAAGTTAATATTTACAAACTTCTGTGACACAGTTAAAAGCATTTCCCAACATTGTCCTATAAAGTTCTGACTTTAAAATGACATGTCGTTACTGCAGTGACCCTCAGAGTTCCAGTGTATTCATTGTCATGATTTTAAAGGGAGGGAAGGAATAGTCAGCAGTGGCTA
Source organism: Eschrichtius robustus (assembly GCF_028021215.1). Classification (NCBI taxonomy): domain Eukaryota; kingdom Metazoa; phylum Chordata; class Mammalia; order Artiodactyla; family Eschrichtiidae; genus Eschrichtius; species Eschrichtius robustus. Next base: position 38,111,013 of record NC_090836.1, read on the forward strand.
TGTTTGACCACAAGCCATATAGTGTCAGAATTTTGTGATCTCTCTCAGACATCATGCCTTTGACTTGAGGGAGGCAGCAAAGCAAAACAGTTGATAGTTCGTGCTTTGCCCTGCAGTTCCTGAATATGGGAATCCTGGCTCTGCTACACACTAGCTGTGTGATGGCGGGCAAGTAACCTAACCCCTTTGTGCCTTAGTTTCCTCGTAAGTAAAACAAGAACAGTAATAACTTGATTGCTGTTTTAAGAACTATATATCAGGCCTGTTAAGAGCTTAGAACTTTGCATGATGCAAAGTTAGTGCTCAGGAAGTATTTAGCTATTCTTAGTAAAAGCTAGGTGCTACATGGCCCAGCAATCCCACTGCTGGGTACTGACCCAAGAGAAATGAAAACCTGTGTCCACATAAGACATTTGAACAAAAGTTCATAGAAAGTTTTATTCATAATAGCTAAAACCTGGAAACAAATGTCCATCAACTGGTGAATGGATAAACTGTGGTACATCCACACTGTGGAATACTATTCAGAAGCAAAAAAGAACAAATTTCTGATAGGGGCAACAACATGGCTAAGTTTCAAAAGCATTGTGCCAGGTGAAAAATCCAGACATAAAAGGCTGCATCCTTTTTGATTCCAATTATGTGATGTTCTATAAAGGCAAAACTGTAAATTACAGAAATTAGATCCTTGCTTGCTGAGGACAGATCATTGAAGAGCAGAGGAGATTGACTGCAGAAGGGCCGAAGGAAACTTTATGACGTGATGGAAATGCTCTATGTGTTTATTGTGACGGAGGTTACGTGATTGTTTATGTTCGTCAAAATGCATCCAGCTTAGAAAGGGTCCATTTTTACTGTATATAAGTTAAACTTCAATAAATCTGATTTTAAAAGTCAGGGACTGCAACATGAACAAAGTATAGAGGGGGAGAAAAAGGGGTTAGAAACAATAAATCAGAATTGCCGAAAATGCAGCTATTCTACGGTTTCAGTTAGCCTGTGAGATGGGAGGAATAATTTTTGTTAATTTTCCTCTTACAGGCTGTGAGTTAGAAAAATGTAGAAACCTGTAGAAGAGTTCTGTCCTGCTCTAGCATATCTGATTCTCTTGGCTCTGAGCACTGTTTGCTTCCCCATTTTTGAGCTGTTGCATTTCAGACACAGGGATCTCTCCTGGGTTGGTGGCTGGGAGAATCCTGAAGGAGGGCTTGCCATGTGACGAGGCATTCATGGAAACAGAGCCCTGGTGTTCTAGATGAACTGAAGGTTCCTATTCCAGATAACTACGTAGTCTGAGTACACTTACGGGGAAGGAATGTTATCTCAGAGCATTTTTCATTCATCACGAGTCACAGAAGCCTCTGCACTTTCTTTTGGAGCCGGCGCTTATCTCAGCAGGCCAGGACATGGTTGACCACTCCCTCCTTCCTGAAATTCTTTCTTTCCTTGGCTTCTGTGATGCTCCTACGTCTTGATTCTGTTCACAACTCACTTGTTTTTTCTGTCTCCTCTGCTGGATCCGTCTCTCCCCATTCCTGGCCCCTAAACTTCGCAGCGCCGAGGCCTTTGTTCTCTGACCTCTTCCCCATCTTAATGTACCCCATAGGTGCTCTCCTTCATTTCCAGGGCCTTAAATACCTTAAATCTACATGCTGCTGATTTCATATGCTTACCTCTAATCCCCGTCTCTCCCTTGCTTTCCAGCTAGCTGCCTGTTTTATCTCGTTACGTGGCTGTCTAATAGACATCTCAAACTTAACAGGTCCAAAACCCGAGTCTTGATTTCTTTTCTAACCCTGCACTTCTTGCATTGTTTCTCATCTCAGCAACGACTCTACCCGGTTGCTCAGCCACGAACCTGGAGTCACCCTTGATCCCCGTCTTTCTCTCCCACCTCATAGTCGAGCCATTAGCATCCATCCCAAATCTAAGTGCTCCTAATCTCCCATCCCCGTTCCTAACTCCAAGCCCAGGCCACCACCAAGTCTTCTGGGACTTCTGCAGCCACTTCCTAAGTGAGCCTCCGCTATGTACCTCTTGCTCCAAGTTCACACAGCAGTCAGAGTGATCCTTCTGTGTTAGACTTTTATACGACCTGCAGTGGACTCCCTACAAACCGTATACGGTTCGAACTCTCAGCCCTGTTGTACTGAAGGCCCTTGCTAACTCTCTGTCCCCATCTCTTCCCACCCTGCCTATCTCTTGAGGTGCCCCAGACATACCGGCCTCTCTCTGTGCCCTGACATGCTGCCCCCCACTGCCAAGAATATTGTCCATATCTTCCTCTCCATCTCTTCTCACCTCCCAACCCCTTCCTGTCTAGGATTCCTGCTCCTGTACTTCATTTAGTTCTCCCGCAAATGCCACCCTCTCCGAGCTGGCCCCCTGGCTCATCTAAAATATCACTGTTACTCTCTATCCCCTTCACATGCTTTATTTGTTTTCAACGCATTTCTCCCCACCTGAAATTAGTATATGAGTATTTGTTTATTGCCTCTGTCCCCTGGTAGATTGTAAGCTCCCTAAGGGTGTTGTGCTGGTGTTTAATACGTATTTTTTGAACGACTGAAGGAATAAGGGAATTAATGTTCTGGTACCCCTATATTAAAAATTAAAGAGCCAGATATCTTCCTACACCCTAATATCCCTGTCTGTCTCTCACCCCATTTCTCTGCCCCCCTTTAAGGCAGAATTTCTAAATTGCCTAGATGTACTGTAGCTTTTCATTACTCATTTTCTCTTCACTCTGACAGTCTGGTATCTTTTCCCATCACTCTTGTGCAATTTCTCAGGGTCATTCAAGTCCTGTGTGTTGCTGCCTCCAATGGATGCATTCCTATCCTGTCTTACTAGATCTCTGAGTAGCTTTAGCACAGTTTTCCATTCTGCTCTTGAAATTCCCTCCTAACTTGGCTTTCGCCGTCCCTACTGGCCGTTCTTTATTCCTTTGCAGGCATCTCCTTCTTTTGGGGACCTCTGAATGTGGAGAGTTCTTCAGGATGTGGCTTAGGCCCTCTTCTCCCTCTACATGCTCATCTGTTCCCAGGGCTTTACATGCCGTCAGTGAGCTGATGACTCCCCAGTGTATGTATATGTCCAACAGTGACCTCTTCTGACCTCCAGACCCAACATCTGACTGCCTCCTTGACGTCTCTTTGGATGTTTCATGCTCAAGGAGGAACTCTTGTTTCACTTCTGTATCCCATCTCCCGGAATCTGCCTTTCCACATCCCATCTTGGCCATCTTAGTAAATGGCACTACCATCTTCCCAGTTTCCAAAGTCAGAAACTTGGGTATCATCCTGCGTTTCTCCTCCATTGTCCCCCTTTGCCTCAGTACTTTTAGTTCTATCTTTAAAATATATTTTGAATTTGTCTTCTCTATCTCTACTACTACTGTCTTAGGCCAACTCTTTTTTTTTTTTTTTTTGCATAACTAAATTATATAGATTTGGGGAGAGAGGAAGTGGGGGGAGGATTCAGTGGCCTGAGAAGCCTCCTGAGAAGACTTGTCCTCTTGTTTCATCGTCACAATATGATGAGGAAATGGAGGTTCAGAGAGGTTGCACATGTGCCCAGGGTCACACAGCGTGAGGGGAAGGCAGGACTTGTATCTGCTCTGCCACACCCTGAGCCCTCAAAAGCATCACCTCTCAGGTCTTTGCACCAACACTGGGTTTGCCAAATGAAAAGCCTCTTGCCCTCCATGAGCTGCCACTTGAAAGGAAGCCACACGGGCCCCAGGGTGGGGTCTCAGGCAGCCCTGTGGGAGCTGTTTGGGGCACAAGCCCTTCTTGGGACCTCTGCTCACTGCCAATCCAGGGAGCAAGTGCCACCTTCAGGAAACAGGTGGGGGCTGGTGCTGATGACAGCATGACTCATTGTTAGTAGGTTTTCAATGAGGGATCTCAACGGTGTCTAGTAACTGGTCTGTTGTTTCTGCTCTTGCCACAGCAGAGTGCTCCAAAACGCTGTGATGCCACATGCTGCCTATCTGGCAGTGCGTGTGTCATATCCCCCTGCCTCCTCTTCAGCCTCATTTTATTCCCCAGCCTCTAACTTCTTCAACTCTTCAGTTACACTGACCGCCTTTAACCATGTCCTTCAGCACACCAAGGGTTCAGAACCCTTGGCTTGCTCTCCCTGCCACCCCTCCTCCCCCCGCCCTCCCCAGTGTTCTTTCTTTAGTCCTACACGGCCAAGTCTGTCTCATCCTTCAGGTCTCAACTTAAATATCACCCACTAGGGAGCCTTCTCTGACCACACTGCCCAAAATACTTCCTTCTCTTATTCTGTATCATAACCACCTTATTTCCTTATCACTAAGCAGAATCAATTATTTTAAAAGGATTTATGTTTAGTTGTTATTATAGAATATAAGTTCCCTGAAAAGAGACTTTTTCTGCTTTATTAGCTGTTGTGTCTTCTGCATCTAGCACGGCGCTGACACATAGTAGGTGCTGGAACAGGGATTCTTTTTTTTTTTTTTTTTTTAAATTTAATTTAATTTAATTTTTTTTAACATCTTTATTGGAGTATAATTGCTTTACAATGGTGTGTTAGTTTCTGCTTTATAACAAAGTGAATCAGCTATACATACACATATGTCCCCATATCTCTTCCCTCTTGTGTCTCCCTCCCACCCTCCCTATCCCACCCCTCTAGGTGGTCACAAAGCACCGAGCTGATCTCCCTGTGCTATGCGGCTGCTTCCCACTAGCTATCTGTTTTACATTTGGTAGTGTATATATGTCCATGCCACTCTCTCACTTCGTCCCAGCTTACCCTTCCCCCTCCCTGTATCCTCAAGTCCATTCTCTAGTATGTCTGAGTCTTTATTCCCATCTTGCCCCTAGGTTCTTCATGACCATTTTTTTTTTTTTTTTTTAGATTCCATGTATATGTGTTAGCATACGGTATTTGTTTGTCTCTTTCTGACTTACTTCAGTCTGTATGACAGACTCTAGGTCCATCCACCTCACTACAAATAACTCAGTTTTGTTTCTTGTTATGGCTGAGTAATATTCCATTGTATATATGTGCCGCATCTTCTTTATCCATTCATCTGTTGATGGACACTTAGGTTGCTTCCATGTCCTGACTATTGTAAATAGAGCTGCAGTGAACATTGTGGTACATGACTCTTTTTGAATTATGGTTTTCTCAGGATATATGCCCAGTAGTGGGATTGCTGGGTCGTATGGTAGTTCTATTTTTAGTTTTTTAAGGAACCTCCATACTGTTCTCCATAGTGGCTGTATCAATTTACATTCCCACCAACAGTGCAAGAGGGTTCCCTTTTCTCCACACCCTCTCCAGCATTTATTGTTTCTAGATTTTTTGATGATGGCCACTCTGACCGCTGTGAGATGATATCTCATTGTAGTTTTGATTTGCATTTCTCTAATGATTAATGATGCTGAGCATCCTTTCATGTGTTTGTTGGCAATCTGTATATCTTCTTTGGAGTAATGTCTGTTTAGGTCTTCTGCCCATTTTTGGATTGGATTGTTTGTTTTTTTGATATTGAGCTGCATGAGCTGTTTGTAAATTTTGGAGATTAATCCTTTGTCAGTTGCTTCATTTGAAAATATTTTCTCCCATTCTGAGGGTTGTCTTTTCGTCTTGTTTATGGTTTCCTTTGCTGTGCAAAAGCTTTTAAGTTTCATTAGGTCCCATTTGTTTATTTGTGTTTTTATTTCCATTTCTCTAGGAGTTGGGTCAAAAAGGATCTTGCCGTGATTTATGTCATGGAGTGTGGAACAGGGATTCTTAATGTTGATACGTGTCATGTCATATCATGAGATGTTTAACATGAGTTCTCGCCCCCATTTTTTTTTAAAAGGGAAAAAATTAAGCTTTTATTTTTGTCAAAGTTGTGTATAATTATAGCATTTTATCTAATTAGAAAATTATTACTTCGAGATTTGTTACGAAAAACAGCAGCATTTCCTCTTTCATTTTCTGTTCTCCAGAGGCATGTGTTTTCAACTTTAGCTGATTATCTTAGTAATTACTTCTATATCTTTAATGAAGATACTGTGTTGTTACTTATCTTTTTTTTTTTTTTTTTTTTTTAGTTTGAGGAGTTATCTATTGTTGAAAAAGTGAGTATTTAGCTCCCTTTCATCTACCCCTGCCCCTCTCCCCTCCTCACACAAACTCTTCCACCCCCTCCGCTCTCAACTGTAATTGTATTGTAATTTTGGTGAGATCAATATGCAGTGTTTACTTTCTTATAACCGTGCAATACTATCTACAGAAGAGCCCTGTAATATCATTTGATTACTTTTCCTCTCAAGACTACCCAGCAGATACTGATTTTTTTTTTTTTTTTTTTTAATCTCAATGTTTGATGTACTTATGAATAGTCAACGTCAGACTCTACCCTAGCTGTCAATCTTCTCTCTAAATTACTCAACCACGTAGAGAATCTACCAGGTTCATCTTTTGGGGGAAATTCCTCCAGAGCCTTCTGATCTCTCTGTCTCGGTTGCTTCCTCGGCCCCAAAACAGCTAGGGCTTCCCCTCTGCTGCCCTTCTGAGGTCTCCGTTTGCCTACCCTGTTTTGGAGCCATCAGTCTCTGGAACTATGACTTATTCTTTGTTGGTTTACTTCATCATATTGGTGGAGCACATTCTCCAGTTTCTTAATGAAAAATGGGTGTGAGGGGTAATTTTTTGACACTTGCAGGTCTGACATTGCCTTTGTCCTCCACTGGATTTTAATTGATGGCTTAACTAAGCTTATAATTCTGAGGTGGAAATCACCTGTTCTCAGAATTTTGAAGCTTCTGCCATCCGCAGTTGCTCTTGAGAAGTTCCTGTCATTCTGACTTACAATCCTTCATGTGAGAAATCTTCCTCTGGAAGTTCCATATTGATGTACCTTTGTGTAGGTCTATCTGCATTTTATATGCTGGAAGCTCAGTTGGCCTTTTTACTGTGGAAACCCCATTCTCCCACATCCCCACTCCTGCCCTTTCTTTAAAGGGAAAACAATGTCCTTTAGTTCTGGGGGAAAGATGCCCTTTGATTCTGGGAATTACAATGCCTTCCCCTCCATTTTCTTTGACCATGAGCCCTCTGTTATTTGATATTTGCTGTCCTGAATTGGCCCTCAATCTCTCCGTCTTTCCTGTTTTCCATCTCTGTCATCCTATTCAACTTTCTTGGACATTCCTGAATTGTATCTTTCAAGCCACCTATTGAAGTTTTAATCTGCCTTCATTTTAATTTCTATGAGCTCTTTTATTCTCTATTTCTCTGTCTTTAATAACATCTTGTCCTTATTTCATGGATGTGCTTTTCTCAGATCTCTGAAGATGCTAGATTTTTTATTTTTGTTTTTTTAAATTTCTCCCTGTGATATTTTTCTCTTCTCTAAGTTGCTTTGCTGTTTCTCTGTTAGGTGCTTACCTTAATATCTGGAAAGTCTTGCTGTTCCCTCCTGTTTTAGATTAGCTTTGATAGTGGATGGGGTTTGGCAATTCTGGGCTTCACTCTAGGGGGACCTGGCTGGGCTGTTTTTGTTTTGTTTAGGCAATCCTGTTGTTAGTATCTTTAGGTCCTTTTTTTTTTTTTTTTCTCTGATTCCCCAGAGAAAATACGACTAGTCTGATAGCTAAGTAGAAGACTGGGGGCCTCTCCATTCAGCAGTAATTTTTTGTGTAATCTCTTCAGTATGGAATCCCCTTCCCCAACTATGCCTAGACTCCTTCAGTCCAAAGATCCTTTATTGGCTCTTTTCAGGGAATACATTTCCAGTCTTCTCCTAGGTGGGGCCTGGGGGTTTGGAGGCAATCACTTGTCTTCAAGGAGTGAGGGAGAGTATTGGGGGGTCTTAAACTTCTTTTTTTTTTTTTAAGTTTTTTTTTTAATGTGGACCGTTTTTAAAGTCTTTATGGAATTTGTTACAATATTGCTTCTGTTTTATGTTTTGGTTTTTTGGCTGCGAGGCATGTGGCACCTTAGCTCCCCGACCAGGGATCCAATGTGCACCCCCTGCATTGGAAGGCGAAATCTTAACCACCGGACTACCAGGGAAGTCCCATGGGGGGTCTTAAACTTCTTAAACAGACTTTCAGCCATTTCTCTGCCCCACCTTCCCCACCATTTCCAGAGGAACCTGTTGCCACCACCCCCAGCCTCTTGGGGGTTTATAATTTAAATGGAGTTGCTTCTGGGTGGTCCTAGTTTGGGACTGAGCTTTCTCCAGTCTGTTCAGCCATTTGCCATTGGTCTATTTGCTCTCCATCTTCCAAAATTGTGTTACTATCTCTAATTCTGTTCTCTTTGTCTTTATCTCTTTATGTTCTTGGATTTGAGGAGGGAGCAGAACTAAATGCGTGTGTTTAGTACTCCTTTAAATAATTGTTGTTTATGATGCATTTGATCACACTTGGGAAACAGATTTCTACATAAGCTCTGAATCTCCATTTTCACCAAATTCAGTTATTTCCTTATCTACAGTCAGGGTGGGGTGGAGTGTGGTAGAAAGTTCTCTGGACCGGGAGTTAGGAGACTTGGGGTCTATTCCCATATTTGCTGCAAACCACTTAATCCCGAGTATTCTCATCATGATTTCCTCATCTAGAGGGCCAGGGAAGTGAAATAGATAATTTTAAGGTCTCTTTGTGTCCATAGGTTGGTTTTATTTCTAAATAAATAATCATGTGTAACTGAACACCAAATTTGGAAACAAAATGGCAGCAGCCATCTGAAGAAATGCAGAATGTAAGCGTCTTCTTGTATTTGTCAGTCAGTCTCTGTAACTGACCCCTTTAAAGTCTCAAGTAAAATTGCAGCCCATATTCCATGAACAAGAAACTGTTAAACGGTTAAAAATTCTGATTTTTTTTTCCCTCTGGGCTATTTTCAGCTGTTAGCAGTTCAGCTCCAAAGCATGCTTGGATTCATGTTCTCATAGCTACACAAAGTGTTCATTTTGAGCCAGAAAGACAGGAAAGATAATATAGAAAGAGGTCTATTTTTTCCCTTCTACCCTCTGGCAGGGATGGCTATCTTGGTTGTACCCCACCGGGAAATGTGTCCTTCCCATCCAAGCCATGTGTGAGTAGATAATAGCCCATCTTTGTTTCCGCTGTCCTCCATGTTTCTGTTCCTCAGTTAGATGGATAGACAGAGTGGACGTTGCATGCCACTGTGGTTTTGATGGGCGGGTGTGATCACTCACCCAGTGTGCTCAGCGGTGGTCAGTACAGTGACTAAGGAGAAAATGTGATCTGTGAGGCCAGTGACTTGTGGCTCAGAGACCAAGGTGAGGTTTCTTAGAGCAATGAGAGCCACCCCTCCCCCAGTTACTAGGACAGAATGTCCGTGGGGTGGGGCGTAGGAGTCATTTTGTCAGAGTTCTCTAGGTTATTGTGAAACACTTGATTCTACTACTGACCCTGGGGAACTATTGTCTCAGGAGCAGGAGGCCAAAAAGAAAAGCGGAGTCTTGAGCATTTGCAGAGCTCAGGAAAAAATCATCAGAACAGAAACTGAACCCCACACAGCTAGCCAGCTCTTATCAATCACAGAAATGATTTCCAACTCTCACTGCTTTCCTCATGTTCTTATTTCACACCCTTTTCCCTCATTCTTAGTAGGTCATCTTCTTAAACCAGAGAGGAAATGGAAACCTTCAGGGGATACTGCCTCAACTTCTTTTCTCTCCTTCTCTAAAAAAAAAAAAATATATATATATATATGTGTGTGTGTGTGTGTTTATATATAGACACATATATGTGTGTGTAATGGACATGTAAATTTTTGTTTACGCTCATCTTTGCTTTTCTGATTGAGGTTAACCCCTCTACCTATGCCTCTCTCCATCAGTGATCCCTCCTATTATGTATTTTTCTTTCACCCTTGTCCATCAATATGCGCATGTGTGTATGAATATGTAATATATATACATCATGTGAATACATATTTAATCTTACAAAACAAAGCACAACAAACAAAAATATACCTTCCTCAACTCTATGGCCATCCTAGGTTCTGCTGTATCTAATTCATTCATTCATTATTCAGTCGGTCAATATTTATTAGGGTCAACTGTGTGGAGAGACCTTGGCTGGGCACTGAGGGTCTACATCAGACTAAATAGACATAACTCCTGCTCTCATCATGCTTCAGTCTCTTTTTAACCGGACTTCTTTAAAAATTATTGTTCTTATTTTGCCCCACTACAGAAACAACACATGCTTGTTGTCATAAATTTGAAAGTTGATTCTTAATAGAAAGCCACTAAAGGGCTTAAATCAGAAAAGTACTGGGTCAGAATTGCATTTTCAGAGGTCACTTTGGCTGCTGAAGGGAGAAAGGATTGGAGGGGGAGGGGTGAAAGTTGCTGGCAGGTCAGGAGATTAGTGCTATGGTCCAGATAAGGGCTGCTGGGGGCTTGGCAGTGTAAGGTGAGAGAGGAGGACAGAATCAAGAAATACAGAGCACTGTAGGATGGTGAATGTTGGCTGTGGGGATGAGGGGGAGACGGGAGTCTAGGAGAACACCCAGATTTCTGGCTTGATGAGCTGAATAGACGGTGGTGCCATTTACTAAAATAGGAAATAATGGAGAAAGAATAGAGGGGTGTGTGTGTGTGTACGTGTGTGCATGTGCATGTGTAAACGTAAGTCCTATATGAGCACTGCATTTGAGATGCCTGGGAGGTTTCCAAGTGGAAGCATCACATAGGCAGTTGGATGTATAAATCTGGTGTTCAAAAAAGACATCTGAAATAGAACCATGCACTTGGAAGCTTTAGCCTAAAGGTGTTAACAGATGCCATGGGGTAGATTACAGAGGGGTGGGCGTCAGGTAGAGCCCTGAATATTTTTAGAAGTAAAGGTTCAGTTAGGAAGGAGGCACCAACAGAGGAGACCAGCAAGATGGAAGAACCTCCAAGAAAGGAAAGCAAGGGAAGAGAGTCTTCACAAGAAGTCATGGTCACATGTGTCTATGATTGTTGAGATGTCAAATAAGGCAAAAAAAAAAAAAAAAAACAGACGTTAGATTTATCTGTGTGCAACTCATGCATGACCTTAGCTGGAGCCGGGTGCTGGGTAATAGAGGCTGAATCCCTGTTGGAGGGGTGCCAGCTCACCTAGAGCCCCAGCAGTAGTAGCAAGGATTTTGGACTATGTTATAATGCAACAGATACAGTGGAAAAGGCTGGTAAACTTGTGTTTCCTTTTATGAAAGCTTCTTATCTTTATTGTTTTATTCTGATTACCAAAGCAGTATGTACTCACTATAAAAATTTTAAACATTAAAAAATATGACTGAGAATTACCTCCATAATCACATTCCCTCATTTATCACCACTGTTAATAAGTTGAGGCATATCCTTCAAGATTTTTCTGTGCATGTGCTACCACATACACACACTTTTACACATTTACTTTTAAAAAACTGGGCTTATTGCTATATAGTCGGCTAAAGCTTGTATTCTTATCTGTATATTTTAGACATCTGGCTGTATACAGCAGATGTCCAGTATTCTATTATGCTGCAGTATTCTCTGGATATCTGAGTTTTATTTAGACATTTTTGCTCTCTCCCATAATGCTACTCTGAACATACTTGTGCATGTTGCTTACGTATTTCTTTCTAATGTGTACAGGAATTTCTGTGGAATAAGTTCCTAAAGTGGAATTGTGGGGACAAAGGGTGTGCACATTTGACATTTTGATCCTGGTTACATTGCCCAAGGAGAGGGGCTTTTTTTTTTTTAAGATGGAAGAATTTTGAGCATGAAAAATGTCAATAAGGGGCAAATAGAGTCGATTGAAGTTGTGGGGGAAAATGCTGAATGTTCAATCATGAGAAGGCCACTGGGAGTGGAAACCAAGGCATGGGAGGGGGCTCTAGTCTGAGCAGGGTGGACAGGGTGAAGGGGGTCGGGGGAGGGCAAGGTCTTCAGCTACTCTGCATCCCCAGAGCCTTGCCCTGTGCCGGCACGTGGCAGGTACTCAAAAATACTTGTTGGTTGAATGAATAAATGAATATAGTTTGGTTGATTTGGCAATGGAACTTAGTGATTTTCCATCTGAAAGCATCTAGTTTTCCCCTTTCTCTACAAAATAGAGGGTTAAGATTTCCTACTGAAATTGGTGAAGGAGGAGTTGGAGATTTGAAAGCCCCTTCTAGCTTAGTGACCCCAGATGCCCAGGTCAGACAGGACTCCTGGTCTAGGCATCTCTTACCTTCCTCTCCAATCAGCCTGTTGAGTCTAAGGCCTTAATATCACTGGACTTCATCTAATTCTGTTCATCCCCACTACTGCCATCATTATGTTAGTTCCAGTCTGGATTTTCCTGTCAGAGCCGCCTCTTAGATGGTCTCCTATTTCTTCAGGGCTCGTATTAGAGGCAGCCTCCTCCAAACCCAGCCAGGCTGGCTTGGGAATCTCTTCTTCTGCTCCCCAGCACTGTGCAGGCATCTGTTTTCACTGGACGTCACGTGTATGTTTATTTACCTAAAAAGCCTTTACACGCCAATGTCTTAATGGCTATTTTTACATCTCCAAGACCAGCTGTAGTGCTTAGCTCACGTTGCATGCTAAATAAATGATAGGTATTATTATTATTTTTTTAAAAAATTTTATTTATTTATTTATTTATTTTTGGCTGCACTGGGTCTTTGTTGCTGCGCACAGGCTTTCTCTAGTTGCGGCGAGCGGGGGCTGCTCTTCATTGCGGTGCACGGGCTTCTCATTGCGGTGGCTTCTTTTGTTGCGGAGCACAGGCTCTAGGCCTGCGGGCTTCAGTAGTTGTGGCATGCGGGCTCAGTAGTTGTGGCTCGCAGGCTTCAGTAGTTGTGGCTCGCGGGCTCTAGAGCACAGGCTCAGTAGTTGTGGCGCACGTGCTTAGCTGCTCCACGGCATGTGGGATCTTCCCGGACCAGGGCTCGAACCCGTGTCCCCTGCATTGGCAGGCGGATTCTTAACCACTGCGCCACCAGGGAAGTCCCAATGATAGGTGTTATTTTGTGTGAAATAATAAACTTATATAAACTTATATTTACATAAACTTGGTACAGGGGCAGGAAGGACCAGGACAAAAGCAGGCATGAGATAAACTGACAAAGGACCAGTAACTTAAGACAACTGATTCTGGAACCAGTCTCAGGATTATTTTTCACTGCCTAGGGAGAGGCAGTCATTTGTACTATGATTTCTGCAATTAGCACGTTAAATTTTTTTAATATTTTGAGAAAACTTAAATACTTTGCATCTCTAACGTGATTTCGCTAGGTTCAGATGATCTGTTTATTTTGGAAATCTCAATTTTAGAACTACTTTGTGGTATTTTCTAGAGTAGAAATGCCTGAACTGCCTTAGCTGCCTCTGGCCAGCTGGAGGATAATCACATGACTGAAGTCCCTGATGGAATTCCAAAAGAAATGGCTTTCTAACCCATTAAAAGAGCTCCCAAATTGGGATGGAATGTTCCTGCTTGGATCTGCCTGCCTCCTCTGTCACCGTGCCCCCCCTCCCCCTTCTGCTGGGGAGAGTAGTAGGAGGTCCTTACTAGCTGGCAACTGAACTAGTATTTCAAGTTACACAGTCAGAGTGTAATGAAAGATGAGACATGAAGAGCTGGTTATTTTTCTGTGGAGCGAATAGCATGGGTTCAAACCTTCTAAAGCATTATATTCACAGCTAAGAAACTCTGTGCTCAGAAGACTAAGAATAATGGTTTGGAGTTGTCCACATCCCTGGGACTGTCTTAGAGGGACACTTGTCACGAGGGCTGCAGTCCTGTAGAAAGAGATCAGCGCCCTGGGGCACAGGGCCAGATGCTTCATGCTATGATTTCCCCCTTCACATCCCAAATCTGAGCTTCCCTCAAACAGCCACCTATTAATAGCACATGACCCTTGCCACTCTTTTAGCAGAAGGGAATGACTGGGACTGGGGACACGGTCTGGGTGCCCCACTTCTGAGCAGTCCCCCGAGGCTACTGGGCTATTGAAAGGTGAAGGAGGAGGAGGAGGAGGCTGGGATCGCCCTTTATTTTCTCATCCCGTTTTCCCGTTTTCTCATCCCACAGTGGCAGCACGATGGGCTGTTCGAATGGGAATTTAAATCACTTTCACGGTGTAGGCATTCAGTTCTATGTAGCCTAAGATAATATCCTGAACCATTTAAAACTGATTCATTTGGAAGGAATTTTTGTTGTCTCAGTCCGTTATTTAACTGATGGCTTGAAAAATGTATCCACACATTCAAAATTTAAGCAATGGGCATGAGTTAGAAATATCTAAATATTAATACAGTAGAGGATGCATAAAAATGGGATTTACATTTCTTGAGTTTTCTTCATTTTCAGTATTAGACTGAATTTACATACACTTTCCTAATTTTTGATACAACGGAACATTTAATAGACTGCTGTCAGCATTTTTATTTCTTGACATACTCCAAAGGCTATCTACTCTGTTTTAGAAATTGAAAAGAGCTTCAGGAAGGTTCAAAAGTAACATTTTTTTCCCTCTCACTCTGTAATGCTTATGGCTAATACTTATCTTGTGTTTACTATGTTCAGGTACCGTGCTGAACACTTTACATGCCACAGACCATCTCTTCTTGCAAACAACCCCGAGAGGAAGTACGGTCAGCCCCATTTTTCAGTGTAGACTCTGAGGCAGAGAAAGGTTGAATAAGCTGCCTAAGGTCGCAGAGTTAGGAAGTGATGGGTCTGGGGTCTGAATTCAGGTCTGTCCGACTCCAGCAGCCAGCCTTCGAGAAGTCAGGCAGCCATTTGGCCATTCAGCAGAGAATTGCAGAGTGCTGCCTTGGCCCAGGAACTATCCTAGGTGTTTGGGATTCAGCTACAAACAAGGCAAAATCTCTGCCCACGTAGAACTCACATAATATATGAGTAAGTAATTATTAGTTAAATGCTAAAGCAAAGTACAGCAGGGCAAGGTGACAGAGAACAGGGGCTGTACTCTGGGACTGTAAGTTCGGATTTGAGGGGCAGTATCTCCGAGGCTGGGATATTGAACAGAGACTTGAATATTGCAGGAGAGCAAGCTACCCAAGGCCAGTGTAATATAGTAGGTACGAGCATAGCCTATGGGCTCCTGGGTTCAAATTAGGATTCTCCTGCTCATGAACTGTGTGATCTTGGGCAAAATACTTGGCTTCTCTGTGCCTCTTCATCAGTGACATAAAGAGAACTGCAGTACTTATCTTTACCTTATAGGGCAGTTGTGAGGATGAGATGGGTTCATATATAAAAAGAATTTAGCTATGAAACAGGCACTGGAGCATATTAAGCACTCTAAGTATTATCTGTTATTATCTAGGCCCTATGGGAATGGTGAGAAGTAGCTGGTTTCTGGGTAGATTTTGAAAATTCAACTGACGGGATTTATTGAGGAACTGAATGTGGAGGTATGAGGGGAAGGGGTCAGGGACAATCCCAACAATTTTGGTCTGATTGATTTGGTGGATTTGGGGGCCACTTACCCAGGTGGGGAAGACCTGGGGCATAGCAAGTCTTTTTGGAGGGGGAGAAGGCAGAGTGCAGGGGAGAAGTCAAGAACTTTGGTTTGAGCATGTTAAGACTGAGATGTTTCTTGACATGTTCATGTTTTGTATATGTTCACTGTAGAAAATTTGAAAAACATAGACAAGCATTAAAATAAAAACACTTGATATTCTGCCACCCATTATCTTTTGCTTAAGTTTATTTTTACCTCCACACAAATTTTAAATCATGCAGTATATATAGGGTTTTTTGGTTTGTTTTATATCCTCTTCAGTTTATTGGAAAATGGCTCATGGCAAAGGGGAGAATTAAAATATAGGCAAGGTGATAAAAGCCCAAGCACCACAAGAGCCCTCCACACTCACCAGCACCAACGGGGGTTATGGACTTTAGAGAGGTTTCTACTAAGGAGGGTAGAGCATGACACAGACCTTACTTCTGATCATCTAAGAACCCCCAGCCCCTGCTGCCTGGTACTGCCTTATCCACCACTGTTAGCAGACTTTTTTAAGCTACCCTTTTTTTCTCATTGTGGTAAAAGACACATAACCTAAAGTTTACCATTTTGTAACCGTTTTTAAGTGTATGGTTCAGTGGCATAAAATACACTCACATTGTTGTGCTGTCATCATCCCCATCCATCTCCAGAACTTGTTCATCTTGCAAAACTGAAACTCTGCACCCATTAAACAATGACTCCCCATTCCTCCCTCCCCCAGCCTCCAGCAGCCACCATTCTACTTTCTGTCTCTCTGAATTTGACTACGCAGGGACCTCATGTAAGTGGACTCATATAGTATTTGGCCTTTTATGACTGGCTGATTTCACTTAGCATAATGTCCTTAGGATTCACCCATGTTGTCAGGTGTCAGAATTTGCTTTCTAAGGCTAAGTAATATTCCATTGTATGTTTTGTTTATCCATTCATCCGTAGATGAACACTTGTATGGCTCCTACCTCTTGGCTATTGTGAATAATGCTGCTATGAACATAGGTAGACAAATATTTGAGTTCCTGTTTTCAGTTATTTTGGGTATATACTATAATCTAGTTTTATAATCTACTTTTCCACATTAAAACACACTGTTAAAATTTTCCTTGTCGTGAATATTCCCTACAAAATTAATTTAAATAATTGCATTATGTACTATCATATAGCTGTATCCTAGTTGATTTAAGAAAGCAAGTATTGTTCCCTAGAAATAGAATTATAAATTCAAAGGGTATGACTAATATTAAAACTTTTGCTACGTTTGTCAAATTGCTACCCAGAAACTTACACAACCTGACACTGGCAATATCTGTACGTGTTCCCGGCATCTTTGCTGATATTAGGTATTAATAACTATTTTCTGTCAATTTGATAATTAAAAATGATACATCAATTCTGGTTTTCCTTTTATGCAAATTTAGGGTTCACTTTCTAGGTTAGAGTTTATTTTGTAGTTGGTTGCTGGTTTGCTAAACACTCAGCTTGTGAGATGTTGAGAAGAGATAGAAGTCTAGGGGTCCCTCCTTCTTAGTCTTGCATTCTAAGGCAATCTCAAGCTTTTTGCTCTGTGTATATATGACAAGCTGCTGTAATAGAGTTTTCCTGTTATTGTGTGCTAAATACATTCTTAGTAGTTAAACTTTCACGAATCCTTACAACTCAAAAATCCAAAAAGTGCTAGAAACAATTTTTTTTGGTAATTCATGTTACAAAACGGGACAGATCTGATGAAAAAAACATGACCTCAACCAACATGAGACTACTTATATTTTTTATTCATCCCACTGAGAGTGTTCACATTTTTGGCTGCAAAACATGACCATGGTTGAGTAAGAGGTACTGTCCCAGACCCCACTGAGGGTGCATAGTAATATACAATATATACAGATAAGAATTATTTTCTTTTTGAATTCTGAAAAATTCTGAATTCTGAAACACAAACATTTTGGCATCAAAGGTTTTGGATAAGGGAATGTGGACCTATAGTGTTTTTCTCCTTGTATTTCTATGTTCCCATCCCTCCTAGGCTTTAAAAACTGATTGTGAAATCAGGCCTACGCTGGCCTTGAGTTTAAAGACAATAGAAATTTAAGTGTGGTGTCTTCTTTCATCCCCAGGACATGTATAATCACTATAATCTGGAAACTGACAGATCAGTGACTAGGACCAAGTTTCAGCTGAGCCATAGCCAACTACAAACTCAGGGTGGTGTTCCACTGGGAACTCTGGGGGTCTTAAGAGACTTGAACCAATTGGACTGCTGAGTGATAGCGATAGCGTTGCAAGATGTTGTTGGAACGTACTTCTATAATTAATACCATTTGTCCTTTATAGAACATCAACTCTCTTAGCCAAGTTTTTAAAAAACAATACCAAATTGGTAAAATTAAATAAAAATTAGTCTTCAGTTTTAAGATTGATTATTGTTCATGTTATTAAATCTAAAAGTTTAAAAATATGTTTGTTAAAATGGTAAAGGTTGCAGAATTGAAAAAGCTGACTCAAGTTCATGTGGAATTGCAGGGGGCCCCGAATTGCCAAAACAATTTTGAAAAAGAACAAAATTGGAGGATTTACTTCTACTGATTTCAAAACTTACCAGAGAGCTACTCCAGTAATCAAAAGTGTGTGATACTAGCACATGGATAAACATATAGACCAACAGAATAGAACTGAGAGTTCAGAAACTGGCCAGAAATGGCCAATTGATTTTTGAAAAAGTTGCCAAGTACACTGAATGTGGAAAGAAGAGGCTTTTTAATAAATGTTGTTTTGACGGCTGGATTTCCATATGCCAAAAGAATGCAGTTGGATCCCAACCTCACATCACATATAAAAGTTAACTCAAAATGGGTCAAAAACCTAGATATGAGAGCCAAAACCATAAAACTGTTAGGAGAACATAGAGGTAAACCTTTATGACCTTGGATTTGGCAGTGGATTCTTAGATATAACACCAAAAGTATGGACAACAAAAACAAAATAGATAAATTGGACTTTATCAAAATAAAAACTTTAGTGCAACAAAGGATATTATCAAGAAAGTGAAAAGAATAACAGTGGGAGAAACATTAGGAAATAATATATCTGATAAGGCTTTAATATCCAGAATACTAAAGAACTCCTACAACTCAACAAAAAGACAAACGATCCAGGTAAAAAATGAGCAAAGGACTTGAGTAGACCTTTCTCCAAAGAAGATCTGCAAATGGTCAGTAGCACATGCTCAACATCATTTGTCATTAGGGAGATGCAAATCAAAACCACAACATCATTTCACACCTACTAGGATGGCTAGAATTTTTAAAAAACAGAAAATTACAAGCATTGGCGAAGATATGGAGAAATTGACACACTCATACATTGCCAATGGGAGTGTAAAATGGTGCAGCCACTGCGGAAGACAATTTGGTGGTTCCTCAAAAGGCTAAACGTCAAAACCCTGCATGACTCAGCAATTCCACTACTAGGTATATACACAGAAGCATTGAAAACAGAGACTCGAAAACAGTTACGTATACACCATTGTTCACTGCAGTATTATTCACAATAGCCAAAAGGTAGAAACAATCCAAGTGTTCATCAACAGAGGAATGGATAAACAAAATGTGGTATATCCATACAATGGAGTGTTATTCAGCCAGAAAAAGGAATGAAGTTCTGATACACAACACAACATGGATGAACCTTGATATCATTATGCCAAGTGAAACAAAAGGACAAATAGTATGTGACTCCGTTTATATGAAATATCTAGAATAGGCAAATTCATAGAGACCGAAAGTAGATTAGAGGTTACTGTGAACTAGCAGGGGGAGGAAATGAGTTATTGCTTAATGGTTACAGAGTCTCTGGGGTGATTTAAAAAAAAAAAAGTTTTGGAAACAGTGGTTATGGTTGTACAACATTGTGAACAGAATTAATGCCACCAAATTGTACACTTAAGAATGATTTAAATGTCAACTTTTATGATTTATATATGTTACTATAATAAAAACTTTTTTAGATGAAAAGAAACTAATGAATTCAGTTAGAATCTGGTAGGTTTGTGATTTATATTGTGCTTTTCTATAAAAGTATTAGCTAATGTGGTTGGTATATGAGAGTGAATAATGTGAGTTCAAAAAGAGACATGTTTAACTTCCAGGGATATTTTTGGAGCTGAATTATTGAGGGAAGGCTGTGGGAATAGGGAAAGGCTAATAAGAGGAGCCAAAACAGCCCTAAACATCACTGGGAATGTAACAAGATGGAGAAAATCGTGTTCACTGGAGCTCTTCTTGGGGATAGTATTGTTATTTGTGGATGGCAGAAATCCTTAGAGTTGCCACTTGGGGTCGGGCTGGGAGGGTGAGATGCCCAAGGGACTCACCAAACTGTCCCCCTTTCCTCCTGCTGTGAAGTCTTCGGTGCTGCAGGTAGGAAATGTTCCTGCCTGATGCGTTGCTGGAGCAGTGGGCAGGGTGGGGAGGAAGCAGAGCCTCTCCTTTCTGTAAATATTGTCCAAACATTTGAAGACTATTATCTTGAAGGGACACTCTACTATTGGCCTGTTTTGTGTGTGGATATATCCCAGTGTGGCCCAATGCAATATATTTCCGGAAATATAAAAACTCTCTTATTATTACATAGGTAATTAAATTCATTCTGAGGAATGGAGCACTTGTAACTTTTCTAGAGTGGCAAAGCATTTATAATTCATTCCATCATTTATTCACTCACGTGTGGAACATCCATAATATGCTAGGTATTACTTCAGGTTCTGAGGAAACAGAATAGATTAAGACAGTGACTTGCCCTCTAGGAGCTCCGGGACCAAGTGGAGAAGAAAAGCAAGTCATGACCATACAGTGTGATAAAGGGGATGGACATGTATGTTTTTCCCAGATTTTATCTTCTTGGAGGTGACCAGTTTGTGAGAGAGTAACTGCTATGTGATTATTTGGGACTCTGTTCAATATAAGCTGCAAATTTATTTATAATAATCACTAATTTTTATTTCTCTCTTTTCCACCCTCTAACCAGAAGACCAACTGAAAATACTATATTTTAATAACTAATAATGCAACAGTTCAGTGTTTGGACACCTTTCATAGTGATATGACAGGTTTTACTAGACCTGCAAAGTGCTGTAAGAATGTGAGGTTGAGGCAACTAACTTAACCTGGTACGTAAATGGTGACATTGAAAAAAAAAATTTAAAGAAAGGGTAAAATGGTGGTGAGGGGAGGTGCATTCCAGATAGAATGTACTAAGGATAAGATTGAATATAAAAAGGATAAAACTTGGTGACTGACCAAATATCAAGAGTGGGGGAAAGAGAAAAGTCAAAAATGGCCCCAGCTGTAGTTTAGGTGGTTGAATCAATGCTAATACATTAATCAAGAAGGCAGATACAACAGGGGGCACCTTTGAAACAAGGCAGTTTTTAGCTTAATGTAGGGAAAATATTTATATTCTAAATTACTTGAAGGGTAGTACTGGGTCCTAGTCATGAGTCCAAAAAAGAAAGAAAGAAAATGTTCTTACCCTAACAAATTTGACATATTCATGAGTGCTTTTTTCCTTCTTCCCATTTTAGCTATTTTTTTCACTTCCAGAAATATGAGAGGGAGAGCACACTTTTGTATTTCTGAAGATGGGAAAAACAGAGAACGCTAAAAGAAACCATCAAATTCAATTTGGAATTTGCATTCCCGGAATGATTAGAGGAGAATGCCACAGTTTAGTTTATATGTCAGTAGCAAGCTGTGGTAAGAGACTGATCCATCCAGATTCAGAAAAGTGAAGAAACATTTCCTGATTCACATTTCTTTTCATTGAAAGTAGCAGCCAACAGTGCTTAGGCCACTGAGGTCATTCAAAAATATTTGCTGAATTAATGTTATCTTTTTCTATGTTTAAATTCATTTTCTTATAAAAGGAATGAATGGTAGGGATAGTCAAGGTAAAAAGTCAGAGGGAAAAATGGGTGCCTAACAAGGTAAAGGATGCCAAAATTTATAAAGAATGAAGTTTTTAAAAAAAGTACCCAATAGTTATACAGTACTTAACAGTCTTCGAGTCACTTTTATATATGTGTCAGTTAATTTATTCTCCACTTTCTGATGTAGGTATTATAATCCACATTTTAATGATGAGGAAACTGAGACTTAGGGTTGAGTGATGTGCCTGAAGCCACAGGGTTATACTGCGTAGAGGTCTTATGAATCAAGTCCACTGCCCTGTGTAGTAAAACACAGCCATCTTAACCTTGAAAGGAACTCTCCTGTCTTTGTGTTTTATATTTCATTCTTAACTTTATTTTCATTAATAATGACTCTTTGGACCCATTTTATTTTTTTATTTTTTTTTATTTTTTATTTTTTTTCAGAAATACATTTTTATAAGATGCACAAATACCTTATAGCATCCACTAGAGTGCGTAGTATTGCAGTTCTTGCATGGCACTGTAACTTTGTTTCTGAATATGCATGTTTATTGGATTGTTTTCTTTGACTTACGTAAAAAAAAAAAACAAAAAACATGCAGACATAGAGAAATATAGTGATCAATAGTTCCAGTAAAAACGTTTGCTTGTTTAAATTTAATATACAGTTTTTTTTTTTCACACACACACACTATATTTTATTTTTACAAGAGATAAATAGACTGACACCAAGCATTGTACATGGATGACCACAACAAAAGCAACAATGATTGCAATTACCAAACATGAAACACACTCATACTATGTCATAATATTGACATTCAGTCCAGTAATCCTCCACTGTAACAGCTCCTTTACTTTGCAGTGAAAATTGATTTGTATATTCTTTGCCTCTGAGTCCTTGTTGGATTTTTTTTTTTTTTAATTCAGACAGAAAGTCACAAAAATTATACTCATCCTCATCAGTTCACTCAGTCCCATGTAATTAATTTTTTTTTCATCTTGATCTTTTGTTAGCACTTTTATGAGTTCATCAGTTTTTCATTAGAGTTCTGAAAATTCAGTTCTGCTTATTCATTCAGTTCAGCAGTACAGTCAGTTACCAGAAACCAGTACTTGTCAGAGTCTTTTCCATGAATTTCTTAAAGATGAAACCCTTTTATAGGAACATATTTGCAATAGCATCAGAGTACACACAGAACTGTCTGTAAATGACAAAAAGACTTAAAAATGACCACAGTTAAAAATTTGATGAGGGCTTCCCTGGTGGCGCAGTGGTTGA
Source organism: Eschrichtius robustus (assembly GCF_028021215.1). Lineage (NCBI taxonomy): Eukaryota > Metazoa > Chordata > Mammalia > Artiodactyla > Eschrichtiidae > Eschrichtius > Eschrichtius robustus. The sequence goes on from NC_090836.1 coordinate 38,133,725, forward strand.
GAATCTGCCTGCCAATGCAGGGGACACGGGTTCGAGCCCTGGTCTGGGAAGATCCCACATGCCGCGGAGCGGCTGGGCCCGTGAGCCACAATTGCTGAGCCTGCGCGTCTGGAGCCTGTGCTCCACAACAGGAGAGGCTGCGATAGTGTAGAGGCCCGCGCACTGCGATGAAGAGTGGTCCCCACTTGCCACAACTGGGGAGAGCCCTCGCACAGAAACGAAGACCCAGCACAGCCATAAATAAATAAATAAATATTAAAAATATATATATATATTACACTCCCACTATTAAAAAAAAAAAAAAAATTTGATGAAAGTTCATAATAATGCAGTTGACAAGAAAATTAGTTATTTCTGAGATATACATTTTAAGGTAATAACTAGGATTATGACTTATAACATTATACCAGAACATATAAGATTTTTAGAAATTTCATGTAATGTCTGAAACATTTATATTAACATATTTCCATACAAATAACCCAATGAAAGTTTAGTATTAGTTGTTTTGTTTGTTTGTTTTTTTATACTGCAGGTTCTTATTAGGCATCAATTTTATACACATCAGTGTATACATGTCAATCCCAATAGCCCAATTCAGTACAACACCATCCCCACCCCACCGCAGTTTTCCCCCCTTGGTGTCCATATGTCCGTTCTCCACATCTGTGTCTCAACCTCTGCCCTGCAAACCGGCTCATCTGTACCATTTTTCTAGGTTCCACATACATGCGTTAATATACGATATTTGTTTTTCTCTTTCTGACTTACTTCACTCTGTATGACAGTCTCTAGATCCATCCACGTCTCAACAAATGACTCAATTTCGTTCCTTTTTATGGCTGAGTAATATTCCATTGTATATATGTACCACATCTTCTTTATCCATTTGTCTGTCGATGGGCATTTAGGTTGCTTCCATGACCTGGCTATTGTAAATAGTGCTGCAATGAACATTCGGGTGCATGTGTCTTTTTGAATTACGGTTTTCTCTGGGTATATGCCCAGTAGTGGGATTGCTGGGTCATATGGTAATTCTATTTTTAGTTTTTTAAGGAACCTCCATATTGTTCTCCATAGTGGCTATATCAATTTACATTCCCACCAACAGTGCAAGAGGGTTCCCTTTTCTCCACACCCTCTCCAGCATTTGTTGTTTGTAGATTTTCTGATGATGCCCATTTAAACTGGTGTGAGGTGATAACTCATTGTAGTTTTGATTTGCATTTCTCTAATAATTAGTGATGTTGAGCATCTTTTCATGTGCTTCGTGGCCGTCTGTATGTCTTCTTTGGAGAAATGTCTATTTAGGTCTTCTGCCCATTTTTGGATTGGGGTGTTTGTTTCTTTAATGTTGAGCTGAATGAGCTGTTTATATATTTTGGAGATTAATCCTTTGTCCATTGATTCGTTTGCAAATATTTTCTCCCATTCTGAGGGTTGTCTTTTCGTCTTGATTATGGTTTCCTTTGCTGTGCAAAAGCTTTGAAGTTTCATTAGGTCCCACTTGTTTATTTTTGTTTTTATTTCCATTATTCTAGGAGGTGGATCAAAAAAGATCTTGCTGTGATTTATGTCAAAGAGTGTTCTTCCTATGTTTTCCTCTAAGAGTTTTATAGTGTCCAGTCTTATATTTAGGTCTCTAATCCATTTTGAGTTTATTTTTGTGTATGGTGTTAGGGAGTATTCTAATTTCATTCTTTTACATGTAGCTGTCCAGTTTTCCCAGCACCACTTATTGAAGAGACTGTCTTTTCTCCATTGTATATCTTTGCCTCCTTTGTCATAGATTAGTTGACCATAGGTGCGTGGGTTAATCTCTGGGCTTTCTATCTTGTTCCATTGATCTATGTTTCTGTTTTTGTGCCAGTACCATATTGTCTTGATTACTGTAGCTTTGTAGTATAGTCTGAAGTCAGGGAGTCTGATTCCTCCAGCTGCATTTTTTTCCCTCAAGACTGCTTTGGCTATTCGGGGTCTTTTGTGTCTCCATACAAATTTTAAGATGATTTGTTCTAGCTCCGTAAAAAATGCCATTGGTAATTTGATAGGGATTGCATTGAATCTGTAGATTGCTTTGGGTAGTATACTCATTTTCACAATGTTGATTCTTCCAATCCAAGAACATGGTATATCTCTCCATCTGTTGGTATCATCTTTAATTTCTTTCATCAGTGTCTTATAGTTTTCTGCATACAGGTCTTTTGTCTCCCTAGGTAGGTTTATTCCTAGGTATTTTATTCTTTTTGTTGCAATGGTAAATGGGAGTGTTTCCTTAATTTCTCTTTCAGAATTTTCATCATCAGTGTATAGGAATGCAAGAGATTTCTGTGCATTAATTTTGTATCCTGCAACTTTACCATGTTCATTAATTAGCTCTAGCAGTTTTCTGGTGGCAGTTTTAGGATTCTCTATGTATAGTATCATGTCATCCGCAAACAGTGACAGTTTTACTTCTTCTTTTCCAATTTGTATTCCTTTTATTTCTTTTTCTTCTCTGATTGCCATGGCTAGGACTTCCAGAACTATGCTGAATAATAGTGGTGAGAGTGGACATCCTTGTCTCGTTCCTGATCTTAGAGGAAATGCTTTCAGTTTTTCACCATTGAGAATGATGTTTGCTGTGGGTTTGTCATATATGGCCTTTATTATGTTGAGGTAGGTTCCCTCTGTGCCCACTTTCTGGAGAGTTTTTATCAGAAATGGGTGTTGAATTTTGTCAAAAGCTTTTTCTGCATCTATTGAGATGATCATATGGTTTTTCTTCTTCAATGTGTTAATATGGTGTATCACATTGATTGATTTCCATATATTGAAGAATCCTTGCATCCCTGGGATAAATCCCACTTGATCGTGGTGTATGATCCTTTTAACGTGTTGTTGGATTCTGTTTGCTAGTATTTTGTTGAGGATTTTTGCATCTATATTCATCAGTGATATTGGTCTGTAATTTCCTTTTTTTGTAGTGTCTTTGTCTGGTTTTGGTATCAGGGTGATGGTGGCCTCATAGAATGAGTTTGGGAGTGTTCCTTCCTCTGCAATTTTTTGGAAGAGTTTGAGAAGGATAGGTGTTAGCTCTTCTCTAAATGTTTGATAGAATTCACCTGTGAAGCCATCTGGTCCTGGACTTTTGTTTGTTGGAAGATTTTTAATCACAGTTTCAATTTCATTACTTGTGATTGGTCTGTTCATATTTTCTGTTTCTTCCTGGTTCAGTCTTGGAAGGTTATACCTTTCTAAGAATTTGTCCATTTCTTCCAGGTTGTCCATTTTATTGGCATAAAGTTGCTTGTAGTAGTCTCTTAGGATGCTTTGTATTTCTGCGGTGTCTGTTGTAACTTCTCCTTTTTCATTTCTGATTTTATTGATTTGAGTCCGCTCCCTCTTTTTCTTGATGAGTCTGGCTAATGGCTTATCAATTTTGTTTATCTTCTCAAAGAACCAGCTTTCAGTTTTATTGATCTTTGTTATTGTTTTCTTTGTTTCTATTTCATTTATTTCTGCTCTGATCTTTATGATTTCTTTCCTTCTGCTAACTTTGGGTTTTGTTTGTTCTTCTTTCTCTAGTTTCTTTAGGTGTAAGGTTAGATTGTTTACTTGAGATTTTTCTTGTTTCTTGAGGTAGGCTTGTATAGCTATAAACTTCCCTCTTAGAATTGCTTTTGCTGCATCCCATAGGTTTTGGGTCGTCGTGTTTTCATTGTCATTTGTCTCTAGGTATTTTTTGATTTCTTCTTTGATTTCTTCAGTGATCTCTTGGTTATTTGGTAACGTATTGTTTAGCCTCCATGTGTTTGTGTTTTTTACGTTTTTTTTCCTGTAGTTCAGTTCTAATCTCATAGCATTGTGGTCAGAAAAGATGCTTGATATGATTTCAATTTTCTTAAATTTACTGAGGCTTGATTTGTGACCCAAGATGTGATCTATCCTGGAGAATGTTCCATGCGCACTTGAGAAGAACGTGTAATCTGCTGTTTTTGGATGGAATGTCCTATATATATCAATTAAATCTATCTGGCCTATTGTGTCATTTAAAGCTTCTGTTTCCTTATTTATTTTTATTTTGGATGATCTGTCCATTGGTGTAAGTGAGGTGTTAAAGTCCCCCACTATTACTGTGTTACTGTCGATTTCCTCTTTTATAGCTGTTAGCAGTTGCCTTATGTATTGAGGTGCTCCTATGTTGGGTGCATATATATTTATAATTGTTATATCTTCTTCTTGGGTTGATCCCTGGATCATTATGTAGTGTCCTTCCTTGTCTCTTGTAACATTCTTTATTTTAAAGTCTATTTTATCTGATATGAGTATAGCTACTCCAGCTTTCTTTTGATTTCCATTTGCATGGAATATCTTTTTCCATCCCCTCACTTTCAGTCTGTATGTGTCCCTAGGTCTAAAGTGGGTCTCTTGTAGACAGCATATATATGGGTCTTGTTTTTGTATCCATTCAGCCAGTCTGTGTCTTTTGGTTGGGGCATTTAATCCATTCACGTTTAAGGTAATTATCGATATGTATGTTCCTATGACCATTTTCTTAATTGTTTTGGGTTTGTTTTTGTAGGTCCTTTTCTTCTCTTGTGTTTCCCACTTAGAGAAGTTCCTTTAGCATTTGTTGTAGAGCTGGTTTGGTGGTGCTGAATTCTCTTAGCTTTTGCTTGTCTGTAAAGCTTTTGATTTCTCCATCAAATCTAAATGAGATCCTTGCCGGGTAGAGTAATCTTGGTTGTAGGTTCTTCCCTTTCATCACTTTAAGTATATCATGCCACTCCCTTCTGGCTTGCAGAGTTTCTGCTGAGAAATCAGCTGTTAACCTTATGGGAGTTCCCTTGTATGTTATTTGTCGTTTTTCCCTTGCTGCTTTCAATAATTTTCCTTTGTCTTTAATTTTTGCCACTTCGATTACTGTGTGTCTCGGCGTGTTTCTCCTTGGGTTTATCCTGTATGGGACTCTCTGTGCTTCCTGGACTTGGGTGGCTATTTCCTTTCCCATGTTAGGGAAGTTTTCGACTATAATCTCTTCAAATGTTTTCTCTGGTCCTTTCTCTCTCTCTTCTCCTTCTGGGACCCCTATAATGCGAATGTTGTTGCGTTTAATGTTGTCCCAGAGGTCTCTTAGGCCGTCTTCATTTCTTTTCATTCTTTTTTCTTTAGTCTGTTCCGCAGCAGTGAATTCCACCATTCTGTCTTCCAGGTCACTTATCCGTTCTTCTGCCTCAGTTATTCTGCTATTGATTCCTTCTAGTGCAGTTTTCATTTCAGTTATTGTATTGGTCATCTCTGTTTGTTTGTTCTTTAATTCTTCTAGGTGTTTGTTAATCATTTCTTGCATCTTCTCAATCTTTGCCTCCATTCTTATTCTGAGGTCCTGGATCATCTTCACTATCATTATTCTGAATTCTTTTTCTGGAAGGTTGCCTATCTCCACTTCATTTAGTTGTTTTTCTGGGGTTTTTTCTTGTTCCTTCATCTGGTACATAGCCCTCTGCCTTTTCATCTTGTCTATCTTTCTGTAACTGTGGTTTTTGGTCCACAGGCTGCAGGATTGTAGTTTTTCTTGCTTCTGCTGACTGCCCTCTGGTGGTTGAGGCTATCTAAGAGGCTTGATGGGAGGCTCTGGTGGTGGGTAGAGCTGACTGTTGCTGTGATGGTCAGAGCTCAGTAAAACCTTTATCCACTTGACTGTTGATGGGTGGGGCTGGGTTCCCTCCCTGTTGGTTGTTTTGCCTGAGGCAACCCAACACTGGAGCCTACCCGTGCTCTTTGGTGGGGTTAATGGCAGACTCTGGGAGGGCTCACGCCAAGGAGAACTTCCCAGAACCTCTGCTGCCAGTGTCCTTATCCCCACGGTGAAACAGAGCCACCCCCCGCCTCTGCAGGAGACCCCCCAACACCAGCAGGTAGGTCTGGTTCAGTCTCCCCCAGGGTCACTGCTCCTTCCCCTGGGTCCCGATGCACACATTACTTTGTGTGTGCCCTCCAAGAGTGGGGTCTCTGTTTCCCCCAGTCCTGTCAAAGTCCTGCAATCAATTCCCACTAGGCTTCAAAGTCTGATTCTCTAGGAATTCCTCCTCCCGTTGCCGGACCCCCAGGTTGAGAAGCCTGACGTGGGGCTCAGAACCTTCACTCCAGTGGGTGGACTTGTGTGGTATAAGTGTTTGCCAGTCTGTGAGTCACCCACCCAGCAGTTATGGGATTTGATTTTACTCTGATTGCGCCCCTCCTACCGTCTCACTGTGGCTTCTCCTCTGTCCTTGGACGTGGGGTATCCTCCCTAGTGAAGTCCAGGGTCTTCCTGTCAATGATTGTCCAGCAGCCAGTTGTGATTCTGGTGCTCTCGCAACAGGGAGTGAGAGCACGTCCTTCTACTCTGCCATCTTGGTTAATCCTCACTGATAGGGTTTTGATATGAGTCTGCAAGCAATTGATTTATTATGGTCTCTGTGCAGTCAGACCTCTCTGCTAATGATAATCTGTATTTGCAGCCGCTCCCCAGCGCTAGCATCACTGCCTCAGCTCCACCTCAGATCATCAGACATCAGATTCTCATAAGGAGCGTGCAACCTAGATCCCTCGCTTGCGCAGTTCACGGTAGGGTTTGCACTCCTATGAGAATCTAATGCCACCGCTGATCTGACAGGAGGCGGAGCTCAGGCGGTAATGTGAGCGATGTGGAGAGGCTGTAAATATAGATGAAGCTTGGCTCGCTCACCTGCCAGCCACTCACCTCCTGCTGTGCAGCCCGGTTCCTAGCAGGCCAGGCACCGGTACCAGTCCGTGGTCCGGGGATTGGGGACCCCTGCTTTATAACATCCTTTATACTTAACTGGTAAACGTAATCAATGTTTCTCTGAGTTCTGTGAGCCACTCTAACAAATTAATTGAGCCTGAGGAGAGGGTGGTGGGAACCTCCGATTCATAGCCAGTTAGTCAGAAGCACAGGTGACAACATGGACTTCCGATTGGCATCTGAAATGGGGGCAGTCTTGAGCCCATAAACTGTGGAATCTGATGCTACCTTCAGGTAGATCGTGTCAGAATTGAATTAATTGTTCAGTGGCGTGGGAAAAAACACACATTGGAGTTCTGTTCCGTAGGGCTCTTTAAATCTCTAACAGTCTACCTTTTTCATGTCATTGATTTGTTGAAGAGGCTGGACCTGTTGATAAATGAGAATATTTATTTAAATTTATTTAAATGCTTAATAATATTTGACTATTTTTGTAAGTTTACTTAACTAAGAACATTTTTCTACATGGCCAAAATTACGTGGTTATACTTATCGATATTAATATAACCCAACACTTAATCAGTATTCAAATTTTCACAATTTGTTTTTGAGTCTTTTACATCTGGATTGTTTAAACCAGGATCCAGCCCAGAACCACACACTGCAAATGGTTGTTTTGTTCTCTTAGTGTCTTTTAATCTGGAACAGTCCCTTTTATTCACGTCAGGAACGTGTTTACAAGCGGAGACTAGTATCTTGCAGAACAACCCACCTTCTGGATTTGGCTCCTTTATCCCTCTAACACTGTGCTGTCCATTGCAGTAACCACTAGTCCCATGATGTTACTGAGCTTTTGAAATGTGACTAGTCCAAATTGAGATGTGTTGTATGAGAATTAATACCCCCCAAATGTAAAATAGTTCACTAATAATTTTTTATATTGAATACACACATGTTGAAATGATAATCTGGGTATATCAGGTTAAATAAATCTTACTACTAAAAATAATTTTACCTATTACTCTTTCTTAATGTAGCGACTAGAATATTTTGTTTGGCTCCCAGTATATTTCTGTTAGATAGTGCTAGTCAACAGATTTTAAAACAGAAAATTACTACCCTAAAATGACTCCACATCAGTTCCCTGACATGTGGAAGAAAAAAGAACATCAATAGGCTAAAGTGTTCCTGAGCTGGAATTTTATAACATTTAGTCGCCATGTCCTTCCATGTAGAAGCTAAGTCATTTTCCATGGTAAATCTAGCCTTAGAGCATTTTAGGACCTAATATCCTACAAGTGTGGCATTGTCCAGTAGATGAAATAGCTGCTGAAGATTTTGAGTGTCCTGATAGCCGAAAGCCTTAAATAATGTCAACCTGTAAGTGTGCCACAGACGCTAAAAATAGTTCAAGCCAATGCTGCTGACTTAAAAGCAAAAAAAAGTATGTGAGCCAATGAAAGTTCATGCTCATTTATTTATTCGTTTTTTTTCAGTCTTGGAAAACCTTGAACAGACGATTGTCTCCCGTTTTGGATCACTGGAAAGTCAGCAGGATTTCCGAACCCCGGAGTTTGTGAGTACTACCACTCGATCTTAAGTTTGTATCAGTTAACTAGAGGTTTCTCACAAAGCGGAGAAAGAGAGTTTTTTGTTTTGTTTTGTTTTGTTTTTAAAGGAGTTCTTGCCTTCAGGGGCTCTAGATCTGGCACAGGCCTCGCTGTTGGGACTGTGTGTGCAAAGCTCTCGTCCTCTGGGGAGCAGGTTCCTGAACTACAGTGTCTTGGCATCGTGCACCGTAAGCTCGCTCTTCACGCTGCTTGTAATAGCAAATGGGAACTTGTTTTGCAGTAAAATAGCACTGTGTGTCTGAAACTCCCCCTTTATTCATTGATACCCTTGCTACCAGTTTCTGCTGTCAATAACTCTGGAAACCAGTCTTTACTGAGCACATCCAGGTACACTGACCAGTCCAATTCCTGTTTCACTCTGGAGCCTCAGTAACACAACCTATATGGATACATCTTGTAGGGCTAGGAATATTCTGTTGGTTGTTTCTGTTAAGAAGGGAACTAAGTGCTCTCACTAAATTAGACTCATTAAAGATTAGCCATGGTTCCTACCCTCAAGGAATTAAAAATCTTATTAGATGCTACTGTGATTTTATTAATGCCTTGTTTAAAGAAAATTAAGCACATAGGATGCCTGGTGGAGAATGTCCTTACTAAATAGATTTTATATTAGGCTTATTTGAAGAGGGTGATGGGAAGAAGTGTGTCTCTAATTCCTATACCATGTTATTGCACCAGATGTGTAAGGAAAGCATGCCAGGATCCACCTAGATTTACTGATTTTTGCCCCCTGCTGCAAATGGCTTGTCTACCAACTTAGCAATGGAAAAATCTTTTTTTTCGAAGTATGTATAGTCCCCACTCCAGTAATCAGCAGAGCACAATTATATTATTGATAGCGGCAAAAAAAACACACACAAAAAACACCTCATTATGTGCTTTCCCTCTTCTCACACACTCTTTATGGATTGTCCCCTCAATTCAGCCAAGAGTAAGGAAACTAGGCAGGTCTCTGGACTGAAAAGGGATTGCACATGAGACTCTATCCACAATGCCATTTTATTTCAAAGTGTGGGACTCCTGTGGTGTACTAGCAGATTACCTACTGTGAAAATCACTTGGATATAATGGAAAGACATAGTATTCAATGACTTCCCTATTATATTCAATGAGATTTTCAGCGAAGCAAAATTGTGAATGCTCGCCAATATTCCTGCATCTTAAAGTAACAGAGCAGTTTTGTGTTTTTTCTGACTTCTGCCGTTACAGCCCCAAAGTAGAATTGACACAGGTATTTCACGTTTGAGTATGATATTGGTACAGACTCATGGAGCTGACCTTTTTCTGTTTTGTTATTTTCTAACTGCTTTTTTTTTTTTTAATAGCTTTATTTATTTATTTATTTAGGGTGCTTTTGGTCTTTGTTGCTGTGCGCGGGCTTTCTCCAGTCGCGGTGAGCGGGCTTCTCACTGTGGTGGCTTCTCTTGTTGCGGAGCAGGGCCTCTAGCTGCATGGGCTTCAGTAGTTGTGGCACACGGGCTCAGTAGTTGTGGCACGCGGGCTTAGTTGCTCCACGGCATGTGGGATCTTCCCGGACCAGGGCTCAAACCCGTGTCCCCTGCACTCGCAGGTGGATTCTTAACCACTGCGCCGCCAGGGAAGCCCCGATGCTGAAATTGTTAATCACAGTTTCCTTATTTGTGTGGTTGATATCAGATCTCTATATCCTGGCTATTATCTTTCTCTAATTGTGTGTTCATATCATATTCAGGGAGGAATCTGTGATTTTCTTGTGCTCGATAAATGTTCACACATCTGATGATCATTGCCTGCCACATCTTTGTGTAGCACATACACAGCTGCTTGGGTTTTCTCGTCAGCATCACTGTAGCCCATGTACTCCCAGTTTCGTACACGTATTTTCCGAACTGTCTCCATTGTAAACAAACAGGAGGTATAGAAGCTGCCTTGAGAATAGGGTACTCAGGGGACTCAGGCCTGATATTTAAGGGAAGCCTCTTTTGTAGGCAGAAAGTTACAGCATTGGTCAGAATGGGTGGCTGCAGTTAGGGAGGAGGCAGATTGGGCACATGCCAGGACAAAGTCAGCCAAGTTGATCCAAACCAAAATCTTAAATTAGAAACAGGGACAACAGTACAAAACTGGGAGCAAAAAGAGCCCCAAAAATAAAAAATAAAAAATAAATTAAGTATGTATATGCCAAAAAAAAAAAAAAAAAAAGACCCCAAAGGCAAAGCAAAATTGGAAACAGAAAAGAGAGAGAAGAATAAAAGGAACTGGATAATCAGTCTTCTGTTCTTCTCCGGGTGACATTTCGGAAGGTCCAGCCGCAGTTTGCTGAGTTGAACTGGAATAAAGCAAGTCATAGACCATGTTTACTCAGGCCTTATCCTCAAATAGTTCAGATTTTAGAAGGATCAAGAGCCCAGTGTTTTTGTACAACAGAATGTATTTATATAGTTTGGCCAAGAGGGAGGACAAAATCCTTATCATTATTAGTCTGTTTCCTTCAGAATTTGTTTTTCTTTCGTTTGAAACAAGGCCTGAGAGCAGTGCTTGTTATGGCATGATAAGTACATTAAAGGTTTCCTTCCCAGTTCAGGTGTCTGTAGTGTGACTAGTCAGACAAAGTATTGCCGTGTAGTCTACATAAATCACGGGTCAAGAAATGCTGTTGTGAATCCCTCATGTGCCTGCAGACAGCGGCCACCGTGCAGGGCAGAGTTTGTCCCGTGATCACATGTTGCCCCTCCCCACTGTCTGCTCCGCGCTGTGGGCCGAAGTGGGTGAGTTTAGCCAAACCATGCTGACATGTTAAAAGGTGAATGAAGACGTGAACATAGGTGCATGTGTTCTTGCCACCCCTAAGCTTGTGAGGAGCTGGGAACATGCTAAAACTAGACATAGACCCACTCCGAGGTGAGGTGCATGTGTGGGTGAGGGTCAAGGTGAAAGGGACCTGCCTAAGGGCTGACCTTACAGAGAGTCCCTTGGTTATCTCACTATGGTGGGAAACCATCTCTGTCGTGGTTCAGTTTTTTGTTTAAGCACAATGAAAATCTGTTCTATAACCTGCTTTGTTAACTTAATGTTTTATCCTGAACATTTTCCCATGCCGTTTTTCCCCCAGTTTTGTTGAGATATAATTGACATGTAGCACAGTGTAAGTTTAAGGTGTACAGCGCCAAGCTGGTTTTTTCCTCTGACATTGATATCGTCTCTGACATTTTCTGTTCCCTTGTGCCAATGAACTGTAATTCATTACATTAGAATTTTCAAAGCAGTTAGTTCAAGAGGGAACTTGTCGAGGAAACGGTGGCATGGTCGGATGCTCTGGGACCATGTAATTGGTGACCATCATTTTGGGACACGGACCCTGAAAGTAGATGGGGTGTGTGATGACAGGTATCAGACTCTGAGAAAAGGGATTGACCAAAGTGAGGCTGGGAACTGAGTACCAGGGACCCTGATAAACTTGTAGGAGTTCAGACTAGAAGTAGAGACTGCAGCACTAGGCAAGCTGGTTAGAACCAAGGCAGCACAGATGTAGGGCATCCCAGGCTCCCACTGGTGCTCCCAATCCCAGATGTAGTGAAGAGCAAAGGTGCTCGGGCTTCCCTGGTGGCTCAGTGGTTGGGAGTCTGCCTGCTAATGCAGGGGACACGGGTTCGAGCCCTGGTCTGAGAGGATCCCACATGCCGCGGAGCAACTAGGCGCATGAGCCACAACTACTGAGCCTGCGCGTCTGGAGCCTGTGCTGCGCAACAAGAGAGGCCACGATAGTGAGAGGCCCGCGCACCGCGATGAAGAGTGGCCTCCACTCGCCGCAACTAGAGAAACCCCTTGCACAGAAACGAAGACCCAACACAGCCAAAAATAAATAAATAAATAAATAAATTTTTTAAAAAAAAAAGAAAAACTCATAGCTAACATCTTAAAAAAAAAAAAAGAGCAAAGGTGATCTAGGTGTCACTGCAGGGGCCCAGCAGGCATGACTGCCCCAGCAGACCCCAGGTTGATCCCAAGCCCCAGGGAGTAGAAAAAAACCTGGGGATTGAGGGGTTAGTAGGGGGAAATGTTGGGTAGTGGTCAAGGCTCTTTATAGAAACCCTGCCTCTGTTGGCACTGACCCAGGAACTCACATGGGTCTGATTGCCTGAGTATACATGGGGTGAAGGATGGGGTATGGGGAGGAACTCTGATCTAGCAACAGTGAATCTGCTTGCAGCAAGCTGGGTAGAAACCAGGCTGCAGTCAACATGAGAACACGTGGAAGGAAAGAGAAGGCTAAGGAATTACATTTTATGATCTAAGTCTCGATAATAACACCCTCTCTTTCGGCCTTTCCAGAACTTGAGGTTTATTTATGACTCCCCGGGCTTTTTAGAGGCGGGAGGATTCTTACAGCCTCTTGTCTCATGCCAGTTGATGATGTTTCCCTTTGTTTACCTTCTACCAAATTTGGTGTAAGTAATAAGATAGAGTTTGGGCTGGCAAAAGAATATTAGGATTACAACAGGGTAAACCAGGGAAGATGATGAGAAACCTCAGGGTTTAGAAAAGGAAAAGAGACTCGGGAAGATGAGGACTAAAGTGGAGCAAATATGTTCCCTTCGTTCAGCACTCGTGGTTATGCGGAGAGAAGGAGATTGGAAGAGTTCTTATGCCATTTGGAATTTTGTGTAACTGGCTCCCTTTTTGAGAGAAGATACTACTTAATAGAAAATACAATTGATTTCCTGAAATTCAAATTTGATTGTCTTTAGATGAAAATAGATGTGACCTTGAAGAAATAGTTAAAATCTTAATTCAGTCAACAAATATTTATTTGATGTCTACTATTTTAAGCACTATAGAGGACAAACAGAAAACATCCCTGTGCATGTGGAGCTTACATTTTAGTAGGGGAGACATAAAACACAAAATAAATAAAACACAACATGTCAGATGATGGTAAATCCTTCAGAGAAAAATAAAGGAAGGATTATATGTGTGTGTTGCAGAGGGAGTTGGTTACAGTTTTCAACAAGGTATACAGGGCACACATCTCACTGAGAAGGTGATCAGTGGAAAGACCTGAAGCAAGGATGCTGGAGCAAACTCTTTGGAAATCTAGATGAAGAGCATTCCAGGCAGAGGAAACAACAGGAACAAAGGTCTTGAGGTGGGAGTTTGTGGAAGGTTTGGGGACAGGAGGCCAATGTGACTGGAGTAGAATGAAGGGTGGTGAGAATAGTAGCTACTGGGGACTTTATAGGCGATTGTAAACACTTTGGTTTTACTCTGAGTGAGTTGGGAAGTTATTTGAGGGTGTTGTCTGAAAAAAATGCACAACCTAAAAGTTGAGAGTTATGTTTTATTTGGTGGACTTTCTTAGGACTTCAAGCCCCGGAGACAGCATCTCAAATAACTCTGAGAGACTGCTCCGAAGAAGCAAGGAGGGAAACCAGGATATATAGAAGCTTTTGCAACAAAAGACCAAGTAGTCAGAACATCAAAGGATTACTGTTAAGAAAAGAAAACCAGGTATCTCAAGTTAAGGAATTTAGTGCTTTTCTCTGTATGGGAAGATGCAAGAGTCTGGGCTCACTGAAATCACTCCTTTGATATGCACCTTAGCTACCTGGGGGCCAGTCTCCTCAGGTGCATCGTATGGCGGTGGCTGCAGCGGCTGACTGCTAGATGAGCTTGGCAGTGGGCAGCCTGTTTGTCTCCATCCTGAGCTCCCTCAGCGCTCACCGTCCAGGCGGCTGCGATGTGAAGCAACAACCTTTGTGTACTGATATGGCAGGCAGTATTTTAGTTTTCAGGGGTAACCCTTGGGAAGATAAACTGGGGGGTTTTGAGCAGAAGGGTGACTTTACCTGACCTCACCTGGTTTTATCAGGATCACTGGCTATTGCGAGAACACTGTGGTGGAACAGAGTAGAAGCAGGAAGGTCGATTGGGCTTTTCAGGAATCCAAGCGAGAGATGGTGGTGGCTTGGTCCTGAGTGTTAACTATGGCAGCAGTGAGATATACTCAAATTCTCGGTATGTTTTGAAGGTAGAACCAACGGATTTTTTGACAGATCAGATGTGAGGTGTGCGAGAAACAGCAATCAAGGATGACTCCAAGATTTTTGACCTGGAAGACTATGGAAGGAACAGCTGGAAGGGAGAATATTCAGAGGAAAATCAAAATTCTGTTCTGGGTATGTCAAGCTTGAGACATCCAGTCCAAGTTCAAGAGAAGGATCTAGCTAGAGATCTGGGAGTTGTCAGCACACGAACAGTATTTAAAACTATGGGCCTGGAGGAGAGCAGCAAGGGAGGGAGTGAGATGAATCAGGAAGAAATCCTGGCCTGAGCCCTGGTGGGTTCATGTGTTTACAGGTCAGGGAGAGAGGAGGAAGCATCAGCAGAGGAGACTAAGAAGGAGGAACCAGTGAGGTGGCGGAAAACAAGGAGAGTACTGGAAGCCAAAGGAAGAAAGTATAAAGTAGGAAGGAATGCCCAAATGATGCTGATGGGGATGGGAGGTTGGATTTAGCAATATGGCAGAGACCTTGACAAGAGAGGTCTCAGCTGAGTGCTGGGACCCAAAACCTCATTAAAAAAGAATTCAAAATGGAATGGGAGAAGAGGAATTGGATACTGACATTTAGATAACACTTTCAAAAATTCTTGCTGAACAAGAATACAGAGAAAGGGGGTATTATGTGCAAGGGTGTTAGGTTGAAAAGAGTTTTAAAACTTATCTAGTTAGTTTTAAGATGGCAGGAATGGTTGTTTGTAAAGTGATGGAAATAATCCAGTCGAGAGAGAAACTTTGAAGATGCAGGAGTGAGAGGGAAGAATTTCTGGAATGATGACCTTGAGAGGGCAAGAAGGGGATGGAATCTCCTCCTTATGGGAGGAGAAGTGGGCATCTACCTAGAGCTGTAGAGACAGTTCATTCTTAGAAGTAGGAGGGAAGCCAGTGTATTAGGACCCAGGTGGGATTAGATCAATAGATCTGCTAGTAGGAGCTTGTTGAAGTTTTTTCTTGATTGCTTCTCATTTATCAATGAAATGGGAAACAAGCCATTAGCTAAGATTGAGGAAGGAAGAGAGATGAAGAGATCTGAAGAGAGAGAAGGTATGAGACAGTCATCTGAGAGTGAATGCACTGGGTAATGGAACATGATTGCCTGGCAGCCCTAAGAGGCCACTTGAGGTTAGTTGCTTTTCCCATTTAAGTCCAGCTTGGGGGAGTAGGTGTGGAGCAGGCAGACTTTGATTTCCCTGTTTTGGGGTTTCTCCAGGTCAGTTCAGCAAAGCAAGACAAGGGTAAGAGAGTTGCAGGGTGTTTGCAAGAGTAGAGGACCACAGACATGAGGAAGGTTGGGCAATAGGATCAATAGATTTCTACCCTAGTGGGGTTTGGTAATTTTTGGAGTTTGGGGTATTGAAAAGCATGAGCTGGATGTATAGGGGGTGGTAGTTGGAGCGTCAGATGTTTATAACTGAGGGAGGGGTAGTAAGTGGTACAGACCAGGTCTGGGCTGTGAGCAGTGGAATTCGGGGCTGAGGCAGGGTGGATTTGCACAGACAGGGTGTGGGAAGGATTATATATGTGGATAAGGAAAGCCCCAAGGATTATGTCAGGAGTAGTGTGTTGGAGAAGTAACAGCGAACCAAGGCTTAAATCTCCAAGGAATAAGGGGCAATGACTCAAGAATCAATAGATGGCTGCAGAAGGAGAACACCAGCGAGGTAGGAGGACAATCTGGAGAGTGACAGGATAGAAGCTGAGAAGCAGATGAAGTGATGAGTAGTTTCAGGTGTTGCGTAGGGATCATCATCTCAGGATTTCTCAAGCTCGGCACCACTGACGTTTTGGCCTGGATTTCTCTTTGTTGTTGGGGGCTGTCCTGTGCATTGTAGGATATTTACCAGCATCCCTGGCCTCTACCCACGAGATGCAAAGGACCCTCTCCCCAGCTGTGGTCACCAAATATCTCCAGACATCACCAAAATTGTCCCCATTTGACAAGCACTGAGTGAGATGAATAAAGGAAAGGCATTGAGGTCACTGGTGTCCTCTGAGAGGGCTGCTCCTCAGGAGTGTTGAGGATGCTACTTTAAGCCAGATTAGAGTGGACTATGGAATGAGAAGGAGAAAAGGAAGTAGAAAATGCCGACCTCTCTATCAAGGAAGGAGTTTGAAGGGCTAGTGGATGAGGGGACACTGGAGGAGAATATGAGGGCCAGGGATGATTACCTTCTGTCAAGTGGGGAGACTTGCACACATTTACATGTTGGTAGGAAGGATCCATGTGAGAGGAACAGGTGACTCTAGAGCAGCGGTCCCCAACCTTTTCGGCCCCAGGGACCGGTTTCTTGGAAGACCATTTTTCCACGGACGGGGTGGGGGGGGGGGGCGATGGTTCAGGCGGAAACGTGAGCGACGGGAAGCGGCAGATGAAGCTTCCCCGGCTCACCCGCTGCTCACCTCCTGCCGTGCGGCCCGGTTCCTAATGGGCCGCGGACTGGTACCGGTCCATGGCCCGGGGGTCGGGGACCCCTGCTCCAGAGGAAAGGGCTGCCTTGAAAAAGGCTGTGGAATGGTTTGTAGATGTGGAGGAGTCCTCGTTAGGTAGGAGGAGCAGTGTCTCAGGCGGGCACAGGTGCGGAGGGCGGATGCTCTTGGTTTATGGACTTGATGGAGAGAAGCTGAGGGAGTTCCCGTCTGACAGCTCCAGTTCTCAGCTGCTGAGAGTGAAGAGAACACTGAGCACGACCAGGTCAGGGACCTGGTCAGCGGGGACCAAGCTGACCTGGAGAAACCTAGAAAAAGTGCTAGGCTTTCTGGGCAGTGGTGAGGGCCCGTGTGGGGCTCTGAGGAGCCTGAATTTGCAGTGACACCAAGCTGCCCTGCTGTGGCTTTCTCCAGCATCACTCAGACACCGAGAAAGGGCATAGCGGGCTGCAGCCAGAGTCGGGGCTTTGCTCGACGGGCATGATGGAAAGAGTTCTGGCAAGAGTGTTACTGAAAGGATGAACTGGGAAGTGTAACCATAAAAAAGAAGGGGAGGGAAGAAAAAGAGGATCTGCAGATTGATTAGAAAAAGTCATGGGGCCTCTGAGGTTACTGTAAAATGAGAAGATGATGGTGTCTTCAGAAAGAGGGATTCTTGAGTAAGTGACTTTGAAATGGAAGATTTTCAAGTGATAACAAGGTCCAGGACGGGACCATGGCAGTTAATGCATGAAAGGGAGACCGTTGGAGATAAGGGGTCAATTTACTGAGGGACCAAGGTGCACTGGTCATGTCTGTGGATGCAGATGTGCTTCTTGTCTGATGGAGGACTCGGAACAGAGAGGGAAATGTGAGCCAGGGCCAGGAGCAACAGCTGGGAAATAGGAGATGCTAGGCTCTGGGAAACTCTAGGGGTCTATTCTACTTGCATGGACCTACAAGGAACTGTTTTTTTTGCCTCCAAGAACACTGGAGAGTAATACTCTGGAAGTGGCACATAGAACCAGGAGGACATCAATCTTACTTCTTTTCCCTGACCTGGGAATGGTCTGAGAGAAAAATCAGAGCCAACTGCCTATGGGTCTGCAGATTTTTGTTTTCATGTTTTGATTCAAAGTGGTTGGTCAAGTTTTCTTTCAAAATAGGCTCAAGGATCCATTTTCATCTTTGTTTTTTCCCCCCTACAAATCCAGACTTCACTTTGGTTACTTCTGGTCTAAACGTCCGTGAGGCAACTGAATTGGTGCTGGGGCTATTGAGAGAGAATAAGGTTTATTTTATGGTCAGTCCAAGGTCTTCCTTGCGAATCCCGAGAAACCCAACTTAAGTCCCAAAGTCTGCCTCAGACTCCAACGATCTTCAGGATCCAGAAGACTGGGGATAAAGCAGGACTCTTCCGTGCAAGTATTTCTATACTTGGACTTACACTCTTGTGCCTTCTATAAACAGAGAAATAGGGTGGCTTTGCCTTGTAACTTTATGGCGCTAACTTCACTAAACTAAAACGGAAAAGAAACACAACTAAAAAAGGAAACATTTCTCCAAAGAAGACATAAAGATGGCCAAAAAGCACATGAAAAGATGTTCAGCATCACTAATTATCAGAGAAATGCAAATCAAAACTACAGTGTGGTATCACCTCACACGGGTCAGAATGGGCATCATCAGAAAATCTACAAACAATAAATGCTGGAGAGGGTGTGGAGAAAAGGGAACCCGCCTACACTGTGGGAATGTAAATTGGTATAACCATTATGGAGAACAGTATGGAGGTTCCTTAAAAAGCTAAACATAGAACTACCATATGATCCTGCAATCCCACTCCTGGACATATATCTGGAGAAAACCATAATTTGAAAAGATACCTGTACCCCAATGTTCATTGCAGCACTATTTACAATAGCCAGGTCATGGAAACAACCTAAATGTCCATTGACAGAAGAATGAATAAAGAAGATGTGGTACATATATACAGTGGACTATTACTCAGCTGTAAAAAAAGAATGAAATAATGCTATTTGCAGCAACATGGATGGACCTCGAGATTATCATACTAAGTGAAGTAAGTCAGTCAGAGAAAGACAAATATCATATGATATCACTTATGTGTGGAATCTAATAAAAGTGATACATATGAACTTATTTACAAAACAGACACAGACTCACAGATTTTGAAAACAAATTTATGGTTACCAAAGGGAAAGGGGCGGGGGAGAGTGACAAATTAGGAGATTGGGATTAACATATACACACTATTATACATAAAATAGATAACTAATAAGGACCTACTGTATAGCACAGGGAACTCTGCTCACTATTCTGTAATTATATGGGAAAAGAAACTGAAAAATTATGTATAACTGATTCGCTTTGCTGTACACCTGAAACTAACACAACACTGTACATCAATGATGCTCTAATAAAAATTTTTTTTAAAGGTTTGGGGGGGGGAACCAAACAAAAGAACATTAATTTAGCAAAAGGAGGCTCAGAAAGGGAAATGATATCAAAGATAAACTGGATAGTAAGCTTTGCTAAATTGGCCCATTTTTTGTGGTAAGAATTAAGAGGGCATTTCAGTGTTGAAAGCTTTTTGTGCATTCAAGAGAAAAAGGTGATGGTGCTTTGCCTGAATATGGGGAAGGGGGACCTACTCATCTGTTTTATGTGGCTGATTCAGAAGCTACATTTGTGGATTTGTTAGGATTGGAGGGTAGGAGCAAAAATAGGCAGTCCAAGACGCAAAGATCTCAGAACTTTCTTTCCGAGTCACTTTTTTGGAATGCAGGATGTATTTTCCCAGAGAAACAGTCATAAATGGTGAGTAGGCTTCTAGGCCCAGCCAGGCCAGACTAGCTAAAGCCAGTTGAACGCAGAGTGCTAACAAATTATCTTTCTGTGCATTAGCACTAATCCTTTGGAACACTCCAGTCTTATTTTTTTTTCCATTATTACTAAAAAAGTGTGAATAAAACTAAAGTGCAGAGTGAGTGAGTGAGTTGAGGCTTGTGAACAAATGCTTAGCGTCATAAGTGAAAGAGAAAAGGATTGATTCTGAGTTATGTTAGGCCTTAAAGGAGCAGTGATAGGTCCCAAACCTGAGGAAAACAATTTAATGGTACAAGATGACAGAGAAGAAAAGAGCTTATCAGCTTCTATATTACGACTTTTGTCTTTTCTGCTAATGAAGGTGATCTTTAGATTGAAATGGTTCAAGTCCTGGTAAGGGGCTATAGAGGTCCATGCTGCACGAGACAGTTTTGGAAAGGAATACGATTATTCCAAAGGAATTTAAATTTCCTGACTAGAAAAATTATGTATCCAGTAGGGTATTAAAAGAGCTTATAAATTTGCTCAGGGGACCACAGTTAGTAATCTTGAGGTGATGTGGGGACCAGGACAGGTGCCAGAAGAGTAGCAGGAGGGACAAATGTGACAGTTTTCAAAAGGGGTGGGGTTAGAGTGGAAGCCGGGCATAGACTGAATTCTGATAAATGGAGACATTGAAGCTGGAGCATTAATCTCCAAGGATATTACAGCTGAGATTTTTTTTTTAAGCAGATGGGTTGTGAAATGTTAAAAAAAAAAAGAAAAGGTCATCAGGAACCAACATAAATTCAGTAAAAATAACTCATGTCAACCTGAGAGCACGTTACCTTTTTTTTTTTTTTAATGGGCATGATGATTAGGCTTGTAGAACAGGAGAAAGCCACAGACATTTTGTTTTGAGTTTAGCAAGATGTGTGGGAAAAAATCACATTTAAGTACAGAATGAAGAAATGTGGGCCTAGTGAGAGTGTGCTTATCTGGGTAACTGATCTTACCAAGACTCTGGAATAATGGGTGGAAATGAATTTCTAGAGGAGACAAAAATCAATATGAATTAAAGTCAGCTCCTGCTCCTAATTCATAAAGATCATCCGCCTAAGGAAAGACCGTGAGAGCTGAGGCTAATGACTGATCACATGAAGAGGTTAGGTATTTGGTTAATTAAACTCAGTATGAATCGAGCATGTAATAACAATGTCTGAAAGTTTATGCAAATCTGGGTTGCATTCGTACCTATGTGTTCAGAACCAAGGCAGTACTAGGCTTCTCCTGTTCAAAATTGGTAAAGCCACCTGCCAGTCTGGGTGCTTCATTTTAAGGGGAAGCATACTGAGAGGAGAAAGGTGAGCATGGTGGTGGATCCTGACACAGGCAAGAACATGACAACAACTTTAAATATTCGACAATGGTAATAGGTGGATGAAGGTGCAAAATATGGTATTAAGACTCATGGATACAAGGTATATATAGGCAGACAGATTTCATTTCAGTGGAAAGACATTCTCATAATTAAACTACCTTAGTTCCTTGGAGTAGTTCACATACAGACACACTGGATAACAGTCTAGGCAGGAGATGATGAATGGTTGAACAAGCCAGTGGGGAGGAGAGGAAGGGCATGCATGTTTCATGTGCAGCAGGACCGAATGTAGTTCAGTCGTAGGAGTTGATGGAAAGCGGGGAAGGGAGGGAAAGAGAGGATGTTTCCGGGAACGTACTACTTCAGTCAGTTGTATGTGGCTCTCAGATGACTTTGAGTTGCTTTCATTTTATTTTATATTTCCCTCATTCAACCTGTTATCATCAGCAGCCAAATTATGTAATTGATTAAAACCCTTTCCTCCACGTAACGGTGTTCATTCTACCTGGTTTTATTCCCCTATTTTCAGAAACCCTTAACTGTAAAATGCTTTGTGAATTCCTGCCCCACAGTGCATCCCATTTGAAATTCAGCGAGCTATCTGTTATCTGGGGAATGTCAAAGTTAATTTGACAAAAACATGCATGAGGAAAGCAGGGAGCTCTGGGCATTCTGAGGGCATTCTGAACAAAGATGTGATATCAGTATTTACTGTAGAACTCATTTGATTATAAGTCATCTAGAAGCATATCACAGTTATGGCCAAAAAAGCCCACAGAAGCAAAAGAATTGAGTTAAAGCTGAGAGTCTGCTGGTAAGTGACCTGACCATGCCATGACCTAAAAGCAGCGTTAATAAAAAGTTGAAATAAAAATTTAAAGAGAAACACAGAACTTGGTGGAAATGTATACACAATATGAATTCACAGTATTCCTAGAAAATTGAAAAGGGGGAGCCCAGTGAGATTTCAACTGCAGCTGTTCCTCCCAACTCTTCATTAATTTGGAAGGCTTAGGGGTTTTGGAAAGATGATTTAAAATTCTTTTATTCCTGAAGTCCCAATAGTTAACTGTAGTTTTCCTTATTTCAACAATAATAATAAAAAGTACATTTTTACTATAAGTTTCAAATGTATTCCTTAAGTCTGTCTCTGGTTAAAACAAAAACAAAAACAAAAACAAAAAATTATAAATGTGCTTTTACCCTGAAAACCCTAATGGCTCCTTCAAAGAGAAAGTGCATTTATGGTTCCTTCTCCCAAGTCACTTTTCGAAATGTAGATTAATGTGATCTGACAGATCGTAATAACTACCAAAGAGCATTTTCATTAATTATAATGGGCAAACCAATACTGCGGATCTTTACGATGTTAGTATGAATTAGAATATATCAAGTCAGGGCCATACTTGTAGCTGGAGCAAAATTTGACTGCAAAGTCCAAATCCCTTAGAATAAAAACACGTAATGAAAATTTTGACAGATCATTTAGTGATGCTAATGGTATCACCACCCTTTCATGCACTTTCATTAGCCTTAAGTGTTTTTAAAAAGTAAACTGTCTTGTGAAAGAGGAAGAAGAGAGGCGAACGAGAGGAGGCACTTCTGTGACTTGGAAAAGCGTTTTTACTCTAAAAAAAAAAAAAAATTTCTTTTTTGTGAGGGAAAGTTCTTCTAAAAGTGCCCCCAGGAAGCTGAGCATGGATAGAATTCCAGGGGATCAGAGCCCTCTGTCCCTACTCGACTCTGTTCTCAATCCCTTGGGAAAAAAGTCGATGTTCCTTTTAGGACCTCAGTGTTCTCATGAATAAAAAGCAGAAAAATCAGCAGTAGATTTCCTCACAGGAGTGTTGTTCAGTGACTACACAGAGATTGAAAAACACTTTAGCTGTCTGAAAAGCGTGTTCATAGAATAATAATACAGTGAGAATTCTTACCTAACATTTATGGATTGGCTTATAGTTGGCAAAGCACATTGCAGGCACAGGGCTAGCTAGCCATGAAATGGCCACAACCCCACATTGTTCAGCCCAGCCAAACCCTTCTTGTTCCCTTGCACATGAAATCAGACTGTGTTTGCATCAGGAATTAGTTCTGCTCTCCTTAGAAGAGCGCACAGGAGCATTTGTGACTTATGCTCCTGAGACAGTAGTTACAGGCACTTCGGTACCTATCAAATTATCAATGGGTTGAGAATTAATCATACCCGGCATTATTACAAAATATCAATGGTACAATCTGTTAATAAATATGTAGAGCAGTTACTAACCCTTGCTGATAGAATTTCCAATTGAACTAGAAATAAGAGCTATTTATGTGCTATTTTGAATAAACCACTATCAGCTTCACTAAATTTTGCAGTAAAATTTTTATTTATTCCATCACGTAATAGTCATTAATCAGTGTGCTGCAATGACTAATACCAAGCAGCATATCTCAGTGTTTACCCTCAAGACCAAGAGTGGGTATTACTGATGCCTCTGTCCCCTGCACATTGTATTGTTATCTGACAGATGTTAGTCATGCAACTGATGCTGGTTGGTTGGTTGGTTGGTTGGTTGAAAGAATGTAAGACAGTGTGCTGTGTTTGATGATTTCCAGTGGCACTTACAGCAGAGATGCCAGAGGAGTTCAGTTTGGACTGTAGTTCTCAACCCGGCTGTGCATTAGAATTATCGGAGAAACTCTTTTAAAACATGAAGGCCCAAGCTCCACCTTCATGTACTAATCTTGCTCTTGCATATGTTTATATAAAGAACCTGAATATGTTTATAAAAGTTTACAAAGGTGACTCAAATGTGCAGCCAGGTCAAAAATCATTGTCTTTGAAAAATCAGGTTTGTATTTTTGAAGAAGGTGGTATATATTGCAACCGTGAAGAGTACATTTCATTAAGTACTGAAATCTGTACCAATCGAGGTTTTACCAGAAAACAGAACCTGTAGGATCATGCACATAAACACATATGTGTACACATGTGTATATATGTATGTGTATAAATATATCTATACATGTGTGTACACATATGTACACATGTATATATCTATATTAATATACACATGCAGAGAAATATTTATTAAAGAGATTTATCTCGAGGAACCTGCTTCCACAACTGTGGATTCTAATCTGTGGGGCACAGTGGCAGGAAGGGCAGGCTGGAAGCTCTTGGGCAGGGGTTGACACTGCAGTCCAGAGGTGGAATTTCTTTTTCTCAGAGAAGCCTTAGTTTTTCTCTTAAGGCCAGTCAACTGATCGGATGAGCCCCACTCAGATCATTTCTTTTAGTTAAAGTCATCTGATTGCAGATGTTAACCACATCTACAAAATACGTTCATAGCAACTCTTAGATTCGTGTTTCATTGCATAACCGGGAGTTAAAGCCCAGGCAAACCGATTCATAAACCTAACCATCCCGGTGGATACACTACAGGAAGGTATCCTAATAGCATGACCTATGCCAGTAAA